>NC_091462.1:53696841-54009341 GCF_027789765.1 Dendropsophus ebraccatus
AAAAAAGTTTGGTTCTTTCCAATAGTTTAAAATACGTTACGTACAGCTAAAAGTATGGCTTAAAGCAATGAGCTGGATTAAATAGTTACAACAATGCAAGTAAACGTGATCCTTAGTAGTGGTAAAGAGTCATTTTTTAGGTGGTGGCACTTTGTTAAACATTTATTATTTTCTGTTCTATGGAGGACATTGTACCCAAACCATGCCCCCAAAAATGCCATAAAGCAAAACGCTTTTGTATGTAGACTCCTAAATATTTCACTGTAGCCTTTAAAGGAGAAGTCCGGCGAAAATTATTTTTTTATATGTTATTACTGATGGAAAGTTATACAATTTTCTAATGTACATTAATTATGGGAAATGCTCATATACTGCTTCTATATATAGTGCGCCCCTGCTGGACACTCCATTGGAATTACAATGGATGTGTATGTAATGTAATATACAGTGTTTTTGATTGAATACATTTATGAAATACTTTGGGGAGCGAGTGTCCTTGCTCCCCAAAGTATTCCATAAATGTAAGCAATCAGTACATCACAGTAAGCCCACCGCCCGCCGCTACCGAACGCCCGCCGCTGCCGCCGCTGTAGACTACTCTCAACTACTACTCTCCCCACCTGCTCATAGCATGTGCAGGTGATGGGAGAGTAGTAGCCGGGTTATATGACTGAGATCGCCACCGCGATGCCGCGCAGGGGGAGCCGCTCATCACTGCAGCTATCATGCCCCTCTGCTCCCCCCTCCTGCTGCTTCCTTACTCTATGTGATAGCTGACTTCCTGCCCGGCCGCCGGCACGTGTGAACGGAGAGCGGCGGCCCGGCAGGAAGTCAGCTATCACATAGAGTAAGGAAGCGGCAGGAGGGGGGAGCGGAGGGGGATGATAGCTGCAGTGATGAGCGGCTCCCCCTGCGCGGCATCGCGGCGGCGATCTCAGCCATATAACCCGGCTACTACTCTCCCATTACCTGCACATGCTATGAGCAGGTGGGGAGAGTAGTAGTTGAGAGTAGTCTACAGCGGCGGCAGTGGCGGCAGCGGCGGGCTTACTGTGATGTACTGATTGCTTACATTTATGGAATACTTTTGGGGAGCAAGGACACTTGCTCCCCAAAGTATTTCATAAATGTATTCAATCAAAAACACTGTATATTACATTACATACACATCCATTGTAATTCCAATGGAGTGTCCAGCAGGGGCGCACTATATATAGAAGTCAATGGTACTCATTGACTTCTATATATAGTGCGCCCGCTGCTGGACACTCCATAGGAATTACACCTTTCGTCGTGACGTCACTGCTTCTGAGAGAATTCTAACACTTCGTGGTACACTAAATTAAGGGAAATAGCAGTATAGGAGCATTTCCCATAATTAATGTACATTAGAAAATTGTATAACTTTCCATCAGTAATAACATACAAAAAAATAATTTTTCGCCGGACTTCTCCTTTAAGTTAACATCTAGACACAGTATTACAGTGGTCCCTCAACATACGATATTAATTGGTTCCAGGACAACCACTGTCTGTTAAGAATATTGTATGTTGAGACCAAAACTCTATGGAAAACACGTAATTGGTTCTGAAGCCCCCAAAATATCTGAAAAATGAGAAAAATTAAGATAAAAAAAAAAGACTTAAAGAAAGAATGAAAAGATAACTAATATGGATAAAGCAAGTTCTTACATACAACAGTCAGAAAGAAGATGTGAATTACTTTCTATGTAGAAGACTGGACTGTTTTAAGGGTCTATATTTTAATGCAAACAGGACTTTCTGCCCCATAGTCAATAAATTCTATTCTGTCCGAAATTACAGGCAGTATACATATAGAAATCAAAAGGTTGATCTCTTAAAGTGTTTTGTGAGAAAACAAAGGAGTAGATACTAAAGTTAAGATAAAGGGGTACTCCGGCCCGGGGGTATTCTTTCAGCTATGGCCGGTGAGGGGGTGGGACGGCGGAGGTCACTTACCTACCCTGTTCCAGCGCCAGGTCCCGGATCGCGCCGCTCGGTACACCTGTCCCGCGGCCACTTCCTGATGTGCAGCTCAGCCATTCAGCGGCCCTAGCAAATTTCCGCCTCGGCCCCTGAATGGCTGAGCTGCCTTGAGACGTCACGTCTCATGCGGCAGCTCACACCGGGAAGTGGCCGCGGGATGGGTGTACCGGGCGGCGCGATCCGGGACCTGGAGCTGGAATGAGGTCGGTAAGTGACCTCCACCGTCCATAACCACCACATCCCCAGCCATAGCTGAAAAATACCCCCGGGCCGGAGTACCCCTTTAACTAAAGGAAGGATCCTCATCAATCTTTTGCCAATCTTTCGGATTTTGCCAAAAAGCTGCATCAAAAAAACTGCAGAGACATAAAATAAATGTAATAGCCTATTCCTGAAATATTTGTAAATCACTTCCTTTATCAAAAATTATTTCCTGCCCCTCAAAACATGTTGGCCACTAACTTCCCTGCAACCTGCTGTTCACTGCCTGTTGTTTAGTAACAGCTAGATCTGGACAAAACAAATAAAATGAGGGTGGGTCTTAGCATGTGCTATATGATGCAGGGAACCAGAGAGAGAGAGAGAGTATGTCTGGGCTGTGTACTTGTGCAGGTTGAGCCAGTTTGCCTGCTAAAGATGAGCCACATAGTGCCTAAAATATAAATTAAGGCTTCCCTCTTATCTCTCATATCTGCTCACATAGCCTGTAAAGCCTGTGCATTAGTAACCCCTTCTCCCCCACATGCTATCTGTAGTAGTGTACCATGTAAATCATTGTGTCAATCACTGTGGCATCATTCTAAAGGGTTAATCTAACAAACAGGTTTAAACTATTTGTTTTTGGAAATGACTAAGTCAGATTTGGCTGTTTAGATGTGGTGAATATTACTGAACCCCTACAATAGAATATACTGGTTAAGCTCCCTCTCTCCCTTTTTGTGTTCTGCCCTGTGCTCCCCGTTTTGTTATGATCTTTAACTTTGGATCTGGTCTATACATTTTCATACATGGTTAACTCACAGCAAGTTTTGCTGTTTGGTTGCTTTCATAATGTTTAGGCCCTATGGCCCTTGTAACTAAACTATGTTCCCTCGGGACTCTGGCTGCACAGGCCCTTCTCTACACTACACTCCTCTGGCTGGGTGCCTGTCTATTTGAAACCTCAATTCTTGTTGCTCTATTTGATTTGTTTCATTATTATATAAGCCTACATACGTATGCCTGTGAGTTGTTTCTATGAGTCACCCCTTACACCCAAGCCAATTTTCTATGTTTATACCTGGTTTTTTTTTTCCTCTTTGAAAAATTCATAAAATATAAATAATTTTAAAAAAGTGTCAAATATTTGAGAGTTTTTCTGACGTTACATTTCTAACCCTCATTTTGTTTTCTCCTAAAAGAGCATGCTTTATGAATAGTGGAGCCAAGATTTGCCTCTGCCCACAACTGCACTGCAGGCTCTATAGAAGCTTTTTACAAGGAAAGAGTCCCTTACAGGGGCTACTAAAAAAAACAAAAAACAAAAGATGACATCTTGCTCTGGAGGATTTGCCCTGCAATACACAGATACCCAATGATTTAAAAGTGTAATGTGCAATACTTAATTTCTCGAGTGGAGCCAATGCTAGGAAAAGGAACATTTACTGCAGGTTCCCCATAGATAACAGCTAAATGCTGGGAGGGTCAAACACACTCTAGGGAAAATTTACCATAATTAGTGTATCCATACACCAGTCTTAAGTAGTGCCACCCCTCTCACCAGATTTATTAATAGGCACACATTTTTTATAGACTTGGCAAATCTGAGGCTGCTCTTGCTTCCGGGTATAAATTGTAGTAAATGCAGCAAGAGGGCAGACCACGTCTTCTGTGTGACATGTCCACCTGCCAAATTGTCGCCAATAGCTCTGTGCCTTTATAAATATGGGTTTCTATTATTTGTTAATTAGCAAAAGACCCCTCTAACAAAAAGGGATGAAACACAGATACAGAATAACTTTTTACAAACTTAAATTTATGAATACTGGAGGGAATTTATCATTGTGCTACCTATGGCTTTGATGTAGAAAAGTGGCAAATTTTTGTGCAATTGCTTCATTGTGCAAATATTTGTGACTTTTCTGACGTTTACACCCCCACATCTGTTCTCAGAATAGTCCTATTAGTACATATATACGTTCAATGCTACATCTGATTAAGGAAATGCAACTTTTTTAAAAAAATGGCGCAAATTGGTAAAAAAAACTGCACAAATCCACTCCAGCCTGAACCACATTTACAATAGGTGCAATTTATGCGTTAAAATGGCACAAAAGTGAAGATGTGCCACTTTATTAAATTCCCCCTGCAGTGCATTACTTCCTTTGAATACTAAAATTAATAGAAGGAGGTTTATAGCTGAATAGGGTAATCATTCAAGATCATATAAACAGGAAAAGGAAAAATAAACTGCTCAAAATACTCATAGTATAGACCTCTGATGAAGGTATAGTTAAAGTTCATTGTCTTTTCACTTGTTTTCAGTAGTTTATAAATAAACTATATTGGGGTTTTGGGCAATTTCAAACAATCAGATGCCTTTATATACACATTTAACTGTGCTATTTGTGTCTTGGCAGCCCTGAAGATCATGGTTAAATCCCTGGCACATACCACAACAACATGGAGGGTAAGTCACAAAGTTCACTATTATGTTTAGGCCAAATGCCAAGGTAATATATCCTTGGTAACCCAGCGCAGGACTACTTTTGCCACATCAATCCCAGAGTATGTATTAAAAAAAGAGTTCTTTCTGCATAGGACACCTGGTATTGTTCCCCTCGAAAACCTCCAGAGTATTATGGCTGAAAAGTCAGTTTGCTTCCTTAAAGGTTTGCTTAAATGGAGCAAGAGGTTGAGGAAACACAACCTTTCTTCGTAAAGTATACATTGGCTGCGGCATTTGTTTTAAAGTCATCTGGCCAATTTTCGAGTACTCCATCTCACTGACATCTTTGTTGACTTTGGTAAGAATGGACAAAATATCCTCTCCTCTGTAAAGAAAAATATCACACATTATTCACTAGTCACAAAAACAATGCCAATAGAATCTCTTTGAGACCATGTTCACATCTTACTTTTGCACTATAGTTTAAAGTATCCAGTAAAAGAAAATTGGAAGTGTATGTACTTTTTTACCATACATCTACTTGTTTTTTACATATCCATTGCATTAATAGTCGCCCATAGACAGCAATGTTAAAAGAAACATACTGTATACATTTTGCATTCGTTTTTACAAAGTATTCAGAAGAGTGGGGGACATTTTGACATACTTTGTAAAAAAGAGAGAAAAAAAAAAAAAAAAAGATAATGCAGCATTATAAGCATAACACACACAATGGACACACTTTGTGCATACATTGTGCTATAGAACTTAATGGACACGTAATGTACTAATGCATTTTGGGGGGTAAAGGATGTGCACGTCACATTTACATGAAAAAGAGATGCAAACTCTAATAACTACGTTTCAGGCACAGTCATTTAAAAAACTAATGACATGTCCAAGAGACATGACAAAAAAATTGTGGTCGGGGTGTTCAGAACTCCACTAAATAACAGTACTATTGGGGAGAAGTACTTGGTTGAGTGCTTCTCTCCTTGTCTCCCTACAAGAGAAGTCTAAAGAAATCCTTCTTCTACAAGGATAAAGCAGGGAGAGAATGCCCTTATTGAACCCTTCTCCCCACTGGTTCTAGCAATTGGTGGTGGTTTGAACACCCAGGGGGACATTTATAAATCCGGCATTTTTTTGTGTCGGGCTTAAAAATGTCCCTGTAGCGCAGAGGCTCTGAGGATTTATGTAAAGCCACAATGCCTCTACATAAATCCTGTGCGCACAAGAGCCCCTCTGTGCACACAAGGTGAAACCTCCAAAAGCTGGCGTAGGTTTCAATTACATTTTTTCAGCAGAAAAATTTTTTATGTGGCGCAAACAGAGACAGGGACCCCACTGCGTGCAGCAGCACCACCCAATCTGCCCCCACCCTACCCCTCTGGCGCAAGCGGCGTAAAGGGAACCTATGTGAATTAAATATTTGCAAAACCAGTGTTTGCATATATACTGTATTTACACGCATTGGCCCCATCTGCACCATAAAAAGGCATTTTAGCCTTATAATAAATGTCCCCCCAGACTCTACTCATGGTACTACCATATGAAAAATAAGGTATGCACAGTAATATTACACAAACACTTGTTTTCAAGAATTTGCTTACCTTGGGACCATCTTTGTTAAATTGTCGCATAGAGCTTGAATATACCATGACCCTTTCCGTGTATCACGAAAAGAATAGTAGCCATCTACTGTTGACATTCCAATCAAGGTATCTGCAGCATTAGGGATTGTAGGTCTCTTCTCTTCCACAGGAGAAACTGCGTCTGGTTCAATTTCATGTGCAGATTGATAACCTCTTCCTTGACATGCTTGTATAAAGAACAGCTTGGGCTTTCCAATCAAAGTTAGGCAATGTTTTGGAGAGAAGTATGATACTACTTCATTTAAATCTATAACTTCATTGTCAGTCCCATAGACTGCTCCTGATTTTCCATGAGTCAAAATACAGCAAACAAAGCAGTCTCTCTCTGTATGATCCCTGTTCTGGAACTCTTTCACGCAGTCTCGAATTTCTTGTGCTGACATATCACTGCGAATCTCTACATCCAGGCCCAGCCATGTAAACACACTATCGAGAAACTCTATGAGATTGCAAAAGTTTACAAGGTAAATAATTATTACAAAATATCTAAAGCGCATTAAAAAAAAATCAACCATACTAATGAGATTTTTCTGTTGATGGTGTCCTTCTCAGAACTTTCAGCTAATTTTTACAGTGCTGGTTGTCGCGTATGATCCTTTCATGATCAGTCCTTCCACCCAGATCCTGTACATTAGTGGTGGAGTTATGGTGCGTTTACACAGACAGATTTATCTGACAGATCTTTGAAGCCAAAACCAGGAACAGGCTATAAACAGGGAACGGGTCATAAAGGAAAGACTGGGATTTCTCCCTTTTTCAAATCCATTCCGGGGTTTGGCTTCCAAAATCTGCCAGATAAATCTGCCTGTGTAAACGCACCATACGGGTGCGTTTACACAGACAGATTTATCTGACAGATTATGGAAGCCAAAGCCAGGAATGGATTTGAAAAGAGGATAGATCCCAGTCTTTCCTTTATGACCCGTTCCCTGTTTATAGTCTGTTCCGGGTTTGGGCTTCAAAGATCTGTCAGATAAATCTGTCTGTGTAAACGCACCATTACTCTACCAACAATTCCATTAAATAGAATGCATTGGGTGAACATTCTGAGAAAGAAATCAAGGGGGAAGGGGGGGTAGTGTGTAACAGTAACATTTACTGATATCTTTTGGGTGATCTAGGAAAATGACTTAGAGGGACTCTGTCAGCTTTGTATTGTGCCAAGGGGGGTTGGAACATGTGAATAACCCAGGGCCCATGGTACAGTTGTTCCACCACTGGTGTCTATGTCCCTGGCGTAGGTACCGCCCACAATGCTGGATGAGCCTGCATGCTAGGTCGCAACCCAGCCATCCACATGGCAGTATGTGTGTCATGGATGGTACGTGCAGCAGTGACATGGATCCTTCTCTCCGTAAACTTTCCTATGCTATACTTGTCCTGTACCATCCAATCCTATACTTGTCATGTCATAGCAATTTATGATATAATTTATCATAGTGAACAGCCACATGAGAAGCACACCGCATTGACAGTTCCAGGAATGCTGCACGCACGCTTCAATAGACATCAAGGTTGGCCCGCATCATTGTCCAATATTTTCATTTGGCCCACCGTGTATTTGAGTTTGACACCCCTGCCCTGGACCAACAGGAATTATCCCACTACCCTGGGATCAACCCTCTACCTTAGACCATAGAAAAGTTTTAATCTTAAAATTTAATCATCAAAATATTTTTCTTACCTTCTGGTGTATGAAAGTACAGCCTTTAGCTTAATAAATACATTATGATACATATTTTTTATAAAGTATAACTTTAATAAAAGGTGTCACATAATAAACTTAAATGTAGTAATGTTAACCCAGCCTAGGGAAAATTTAAGAATGAATGACAACTGCTACCTGTGCAAAGCTGCTTGTAAATATGCTTATGTCTGTATTTTGTATACACTAAATCAATTTAAAAAAACATCCCCTTACCAGTATCTTTTTCAGACCCTCGTCTAGGGTCTTGCCTCATAAACTGAGAATTATTAATAACCAAGCAGTGGCCCCTGTGTTTCCGAGTCATTGGATATATCTAAAGGATAGCAAGCATAAAAGATTCCTTAATTTTGGGCTCGCAGCAAGATAAAGATCACAATATACTGAAAGAGATACTTGTGTTTTCACGTCATCAGTCATGTTCAAATGGTTTTGATCGCAGCAAGTTTCACTGCTGAGAGCCGCAACAATGCAAAGATACAGCCAGAGAGAGAGTGTGGCGGAGGTGCAATCCACTCCCTCACTAATTCTGACAGTTTTGCCTCATAGACTATAGTGGGACTAAAGTGTTTCATAATTAACGAGTGGACAGGGAGTGGATCATTGGGTCTCAGCAGTCAGACCTGCTGCAATCAATAACTTTTAACATACCTGATATGTGAAAAGGTATTTTTAATTAAATACTCTTTAACCTTTAAGGGGTACTCCAGTGATTTTTTTTTCTTTCAAATCAACTGGTGTCAGAAAGTGCCAGAGATTTGTAATTGTACTTCTATTAAAAAATTTCCAGTCTTCCAGTACTTATCAGCTGCTGTATGTCCCACAGGAAGTGGTGTATTCTTTCCAGTCTGACACAGTGCTCTCTGCTGCCACCTCGGTCTGTGACAGGAACTGTCGAGATCCCCATAGAAAACGTCTCCTGCTCTCCAAATTGGAATAATACACCACTTCCTGTAGGACATAAAGCAGCAGTACTGAAATACTTGAGATTTTTTTAATATAAGTAAATTACAAATCTCTGGCACTTTTGGCACCAGTTGATTTTGCTGGAGTACCCCTTTAAGGTTGCAATAGGTCCACAATGTGTAAATCCAGTTTGTCCAGCCTTCCCTAAGTGACTTGTTCTGGTTATAATATGTATCTCAACTTTACAAACATAAAATACCTAATGATTTACTCTTCTTTGGCCGTGGTCAAAGAAATTCAGGCATGATTTTCTTTGAAATGTGAAAAATTATTTCACAGACGTTATGGCCCAGCTCAATGTTTGGTTTCTCAAAATCAGCTGTGATTGGTTTCTATCAGAAACATTTTGTCTCACACAGAATGATAACTATATCTCACCTTTCTGGGTACCTGCCCAGGATTTTTGCAGAAATATCTATAGACCCAAACTTCTTTGGGAACATTAAAGGTTAAATTCAAAACGGACATTCAAGGCATATGGAATCGATGAGGACTCAAATTTTGGAACCAGCACTCGAGATCTCGAGATCAAGGACCCCCTAGCTCCCCTGGTTTGGTTGTGGCTACCAGAGGCGGTCTGCAGCCAGATAGCCATACCCACATGGTGTTTTTGTGCTTGGCAGGGCACGTTGACATTTTTTACTCCTTGGCAATTTTGCAAAATAGCAGCATGCTTTTTGCATTTTTTTATTAAATAGTAAAGTTTTTTGCCCATGGACTTCTATAAGAAGGGGGGGGGGGAGCTAGACTATATGTACATTTGTTTACTTTGGCGTTCTTCAATAGAAATTCTGGATTTACATAATGAAAGAGTACCATAAATTGTAATGAGGAGAAAAAACACAGGATTAAACACCGGAAATAAAAGTCGCTATAATCTACACATTTAAATGAGAAAATGCCATAAAAATGCCAAAAAAAAACTGGAAAAAAAACCTTGGTATACTCTATCATACAGGTGTAGGCTCTGCACACAGAGCCCCAACCAGCTAATTGCAAAATAAAACAAGTGCATGGAGGTAAAAATGACCATACATATAGAAGAAGGTCAAGCACAAGAAATATCTCCAAATCCCAAAAATTCTATATTGGTCCAGACCGTAAAAACAGCTTTACATCATGTAGTAGCAGGCATCTAACACGTTTTGGTTAAGCAATCTTACTCATAGCATGCTGCTCCTTTTGTCTCACTAATGTCAAGCTGTTTTTAAAGCGAACGTATCATCAGTACATTCACTTTTAAGAGGACCTGTCAGCCCAGCTAAGGTGGCGGCGCCCCGCTGACCCCCCGTGGAGCCCGGCATACTTAACCCTCCCTGCAAGTCCTGCTCCAGGGGCGGCCCTAAGCTGAGTGCATTATGCAGATCATTAGAGATGAGTCCGACATCCATAGAAAATGACTGCATTAGAATCGATGGTGCTGCATCATAGAGGGGCGGAGGTATTCTCCCACTGGGGGCCAGCCGGCCCGCCTCTAGTGCTTCACCCCCGGCCAGTGCCTGGGAATAGAATGACTTATACCATATGAGCTGGAAATAGTAATATTAAGGGGTTTGCCAGCTTAACACACATTTTGTAAAACTTCCGTAATGTTTATGCTAAGGCACTTACAGAGAGTGGCTTCACTGCAGGTCTGCTCTTTGTTACCTGCTGATCCCCCCATTCCGGTGTCACAGAAGTACACTCTGTCCATACATGCATACATGGCTTTTTGTGGGAGAGCGTGTAAGAATACACATTACTTTGTGTCCTCCACAGTGCCTCCCCTCCTTATTTGAGTGCAGTGTAATTTTATGGAGTAGAGTGATGTACGTCACATGTTCCTCTATAGAAGCCCATCTATGGTCAGATTAGCTGTCCGCTTGGACACAAAGAAGGGGAATAAACATATGTGTATGTGGACATGGTTATAAGTTATACTGTATGTTTAACATTTTATTTTTAGGAGGTTGTCTGCATCTAGTTTTCTTCATAACTTGCATTACTATTATTAGCTCCAGAATATTGTGTCTGAAACTAACCTCTGACTTTTCATTGAGACTGAGATCAGACAGGCGTCTTTCAGGGTTTTCAGTCATCAGATCTGCAAAATATACATAGTAAAGCTAAAACCAAACAGAATTCTGGAAACACAGTCAGATGTCAGTAAATGAAAAAACAGATTTTCTATCATTTCACTATTACATACAATGATATGTAATTTTACTCTGTTTATTCTGGTTATTATTAGAGATGAGCGAAGCGGGTTCGGGTTTAAGTCCATCCGAACCCGTTCGGTATTTGATTAGCTGGGGCTGCTGAACTTGGATAAAGCTCTAAGGTTGTCTGGAAAACATGGATACAGCCAATGACTATATCCATGATTTCCACATAGCCTTAGGGCTTTATCCAACTTCAGCAGCCACCGCTAATCAAATGCCGAAAGTTCGGGTTCGGATGGATTCGAGCATGCTCCAGGTTCGCTCATCTCTAGTTATTATCTTATAGTACTGTTTTTTCCCAGGTTTTAGGAAACCCTTTAAAGTGTTTTTATTCATAGCCATGTGGGACGTCTTATGTACATTTGTGAAGTTTTAATTTCATATAATACACTCCATTTCACCATTGATTTAACACTTTAATACTCTGGAAGGTCATCATTTTATTGATTATATATTTCTCACCTACGTGTTATGTATATGTTATACCAAAACTAAATAGAAATCTTTTGTGAGATAAGGATTAGAGATGAGCGAACCGGGTTCGGGTTATGGCAACTCGAACGTTCGGTATTTGATTAGCGGGGGCTGATGAACTTGGATAAAGCTCTAAGGCTGTCTGGAAAACATGGATACAACCAATGACTATATCCATGTTTTCCACATAGCCTTAGGGCTTTATCCAACTTCAGCAGCCACCGCTTATCAAATGCCGAAAGTTCGGGTTCGGATGGACTCGAGCATGCTCGAGGTTCGCTCATCTCTAATAAGGATTTCTCCATACAATAGAACAAATTCATTTTTGAATCTTTCATAGCCTTGTCTTCTGTCTGACCATTAATTCAATAATGGCATGGGTGAGGGTTAAGTCTGAGCCATACCCTGCTAATGCCGGCTGCTGGTGCCGAGACCTGTAGCTACTGACCAACATTAAAGGTAACCCTGATGCCAGCAGTCATTTACTGTTACATTACACTAATCTATATAGGCAATCGAATGATTCCTTATAGTAGTTCCCCAGAAGAACTAACCCCCCCCCCCAAAAAAAAAAAAAATCCCTCTTTTACTATTTTGCAAAAACAAACATATTTAGTTAAAGTGTACCTGTCATTATAACTTTCAAAATCTAAATCAACAGTAGATGTGATATAAGGCAAGTTTGCAATTTACATTCATTTTTTTTAGTTATCATGGAAAACACGGCAGAAAAGAGGAAATCGTATGTTTTCCAGGCCATCTGAGCGCTCACAGAGAGAAGGCAGTCATGTGATTGTCTGACACATTAAGCTGTGACTCTCTGTACTGGCCGGAATTCATGGGTTTAGTCTCTTTTTTTCAACCAACACAAGTCAGAAAATCTGCCTTCAGGAGATTGGACCTGGATTTCTGGTAAGTTCAGCTTTGTTTTATAGCATGATAACAGCAAAAAAATAATGAATGTATATTGTAAACTTGCTTTATTTCACTACTGTTGATTTATATTTTGAAAGTTATAACGACAGCGACACTTTAAGTTCTTAATGACTTTTGATTCCCCTTGTTTACAGCACTTGACAGTCACCGAATAAAGAGCAGGAGCCCATCAGCACACTAGAGGACCTTTTACAAAAGTAAAGTACTAAAGTATGTGTACGATCTGCACCAATAAGCTTGCTACATTCCTCACGCTTGCCTGACATGGTTTTCTACTGCTCTTAAAGAGATTTTAAGTGCTACGTAACCTGTCACAAATGTATAACTCAGAGCACACATTTACACATATGTGACCTTTTACGAACCCACATACGACTATTTGATGTTATGTGAATACTGTTTACGGTGCTCTGCAATGCCATAGAAGCCTCATCACAAAAGGGGCAATTAGTAACATCCCCCCCCCCCCCCCATATTCTATTTCCCGAACATTTACTTTATTCTGCAGGAGTCAACCTCACTCGTCCACAGAATAAATGTAACCACTTAGTAAGTGGACTGTACATAGTCACTGTGAGAATACTTTTGGTTGTCCCTCTAGAGTCAGTGAGCCTGCAGCAAAAATGCTACACCTTTTTTGCCAGTAACCTGACATATACATGGTAAACATGGTGTAACTTGGGTCCTAAATATTTGTAAGCTTTCTTACTGCTTTCATTTATTGTACATTTATTGTTATTTGAAAGTCATACACAGCAAAAAAACAGCATGTCCAGAAAAATCCACGCAGTGATAATGTGAATTGAGGTAATGTGAATTAGCTATATAGTCTAATATGATAAAGATACAGCTAAGTGCAGAATTTTCTGAGGAAATGTGTAGTGAGTAATTACCTTTTTCTTGGACTGTCTCTGATACATGTTGAACAAGTTCTCCTATACTGTCTTCTCTGTCTATAAAAAAAAAAAAAAAAGTACATAAACATTATACAAATGTAACCAACTTAATTTACATTCAGTTCACACAACTGTTGTAAACTGTATCAGATGTAATCATCTGTATAAAGAAACTGACCCAGATCAACAATACACAATACCCACAGACTTGTAAAAAGCAAACATATGCAAGTTAAATTTATCAATATCAAAATAATATATCAGGAACGAATGGGTATGCTTGCTATTAGCTGGTGTCCATTTGGATCTGTGTGGCAAAAATACCCTTTAGGGTAGCTTCACACGTAGCAAATCGCAGCAGATTTCATGCTGCGAGTTCTACTGCAAAATCTGCTGCGATACTTGCATTTTGTTCCGTGGCCACTATGTAATATCCGGCTTCGTTAACAAGCTGCCATCCGGAGCATACTTTACCTGGTCCGCACTTCGGCTGCATCTGAGCCCCTGGCTCCCGTACGTCTCACTCAGCCAATCAGTGCACGGCCCCGCCACAGTCACTGATTAGCTGCGCGGGAGGGCCGGAAGCCTGAGGCCCGTGCAGTAAGCAAGAGCAAGGACGGGTACTGTAAGTGCAGGTAGCGTGTGAGTGGGGGTGATTTACATGCTCACAGCAGTCTGAAAGATCAGCTGCAGGTATATATTCACTTAGGAACTGACAGGACCTTGGATCGTAGTGAGATTTCCGCTGCAATCCATTGTGTGTGAAGCTGCCCTTAAACTCAGCACTGTTCCCAGGCCGTTAGTTCTGCCTGGTATGCCGTTAGGAGCACTGGGGGCGTGGCAAACGTCCCACCCTCTTCACAGCGATCCACCCACCAATCTAATGATTATCAATGGAGGGGGTCAGCCCGTGGTGGGCTGGATGAAACACACCTTCATCCTCAGCACCTTTTGCCCACTAGGGAGCTATCACCAGATTAGATTAGTCTAACCTGCAGATAGTTCCCCTTTAAACTCTGTATAACATCAAAATAGGAACAAAATGAGTCAATAATGTTACTAAACCAGAAATTTTTGCAGCCAGGAAAAGGACTGTGCAGCTTATAGTTACTTTTGTGAACACTGCCTACCTGTGCCTCACCAGCAACTAGGGGGTGCCTCACTGGTGAGGCCTGCCGCACTGTTTGAGAAGCACTGTTATGCAGTGTATATAAATCTCTATAGGTGTATATTATAGCTATATATACACCAGCCAGACCAGTGTTTTTAGAACTGCGCAGTGGTTGGTAATCTAGACAATGTGCTATCAACAACAGGAGTAAAAGAGCGGCATATCAGGAGAAGAAGGCAAGTTAGCTAAATAAATGTATCTGCAAAAATATTTAGCTTGACGAGCCCTAAAAGGTTAAAGCGACTCCATACCCACAATCTGACCCCCCCAAACCACTTGTACCTTCAGATAGCTGCTTTTAATCCAAGATCTGTCCTGGGGTCCGTTCGGCAGGGGATGCAGTTATAGTGATAAAAACAACTTTTAATCCGGCAGCGCTGTGTCTAACGGCCGGGGCTTACATTTGTATATGCATTAGGCTGGCACAACCTCTCTGTCCTTCCTCCCCACCCTCCTCATAATTAGGAATACTCCAGGCAGATTGCTTCCTATTCCCCACCTGTGGCAGCCTGGCACATGGGCTGGATCGTTACTACACCTGTGCAACGCTCAAACAGCAGTAAATGTTCCTGGATCATTCCTAATAATGAGGAGGGTGGGAGGAAGGACATAGAGGTGGTGCCAGCCTAATGCATATACAAATGTAAGCCCCAACCGTTAGACAAAGCGCTGACGGATTAAAAGTTGGTTTTATGACAATAACTGCATCCCCTGCCGAACGGACCCCAGGACAGATCTTGGATTAAAAGCAGCTATCTGAAGGTACAAGCGGTTTGGGGGGGTCAGATTGTGGGTACAGAGTCGCTTTAAAGGAGTTTTCCAGCGTTAGAAAAACATGGCCTCTTTCTTCCAGAGGCAGCACCACTCTTGTCTCCAGTTTGGATGGGGTTTTTGCAATTTAGTTCCATTGAAGTGAATGGAGCTTAATTGCAATTCACACCTGTACTGGAGATAAGATTTGTGTTGTCTTTGGAACAAAGTGGCTATGTTTTTCTAATGCTGGATAACCCCTTTAAATATATTAGTTGATGAGAATTAGACAGCCCTTCAGTTCCTGACACGAATAGACGCACAATATTAACAATATTCCTGTCGGACAATATGTCTGCAGTTCTGGGCATGATACAGAGCTGACACATTCCTTTTAAGAAAAAACGTTAGCATGACTCACCTTCCGCAGAAACTTCTTTTACCTGTGACAAAAGAAAAACATAGCAGTTGTTTAGGCAAAGTACATAAATTGCCTGATTTACAGCTTCAGGCTGGGTTCACACTATGTATATTTGAGGCTGTATTTGGTCCTCATGTCAGGTCCTCATAGCAACCAAAACCAGGAGTGGATTAAAAACACAGAAAGGATCTGTTCACATATTGTTGTAATTGAGTGGATGGCTGCCATATAACGGTAAATAACTATCATTATTTCAATATAACAGCCGTTGTTTTAAAATAACAGCACATTTTAACATACAGCCTCAAATATACGTAGTGTGAACATAGCCTCAGGGTACAAACCCACTTGACGTATTTGCTGCGTGAATCAGTCTTAAAAATAAGCAGGCGAAACGCAGGTTGGCTTTATACAATTGTTCTGCGTCAAAATACGCAATTGCGTATTTTTGAAGCGTGAAGCTTTTTGTTAGCAAAGCATCAGTTGTTAACAACCTGTGCGAAAACCGCATGTAGCTTCACGCTTCAAAAATACGCAATTGCGTATTTTAACGCAGAACAATTGTATAAAGCCAACCTGCGTTTTGCCTGCTTATTTTTAAGACTGATTCACGCAGCAAATACGTCAAGTGGGTTTGTACCCTCAAAGCATCTAGAATATTAGCTGAAAGAGATCACACAGAAGTAGACAGAATAAAAAATGTGTCTTACTGCCAATGGAGGTTATAAAACAGGGAGTCTCCTAACCTCTCTATCACTTCCCTCACATATCTTAGGGATATTACATCACTTCATGAGATGGCAATACCCCCAGCTCCAGGCTGAACTGAGTAGAGAGGTTTATTAAAAACCTTGCTTACTAACACAAAATCTGACCACTGCCATAAAGATTTTGCTACCTGCATGGTAGGTCAATAATTCAAATACTGTAATAAAATACTAAAATAAAACACAAATGACAATGAAAAAAACAACAGCACTTTTAAGCACCTAAAGGCAACTTTCATACCACATGTGTTGGTGTCCATTTGCTGTTTGGATTGTACAAAAAACATATTAGCAAAAAGCCATTTTGGCTTCCGTTTGGATGGTTTCTGTCAAGGTTTTGCCTAAAAGAAATCTGTCACTAGATTTATGGTGCCTTACATGAGGGCAGCATAAACTAGTGACAGTAATGTTGAACAGATCGGTGTATCATTTATATTATTCTGTTCAGCCGTTCTCCTTATATGCAGGAGAATGTGCTTCATGCTGCGCCAATCCCTCCACCCTCCAGCTGCTGTTTGACAGTTGTCTGCCTATACACAATATATATATATATATATATATATATATATATATATATACAGTATAAATACACAACTGACAATCAGCAGCTGGTGGGTGGAGTTTGCTGGTGCTCAGGAATAAAAAGGACTACTGAGCACACACATAATGGTTAGCAGTGTGTGGTGTCCTCAGTAATTTCAGTATTCAATATCCCCAGTATTCAGGAGGATATCTCTGAATCAGTTGCACAAAACAATGTAAATAATACATCATTCTGTTCAGCTTCTCTGTCACTAGTTACCCTTAGATAGGGCTGCATAAACCTACTGACAGTCTCCTTAACCCTTTCATGACCAGGCTGATTGTAAGAAATCTGACACATGTGGGTATAATTTTCGGATAATCATCCAAATGATTCTGAGATCGTTTTTTCATGGCAGATTGTACTTTATGTTAGTTTTAAAATATTAGTCGATACATTAACAGTTTATTTTTAACTAAACTCCAAAATTAGAAATGTTCTGCTTGTGAGAAGAATATTTATGTCGAATAAACTAGTTGTAATTCAAATTTACAATATGTTGGAATAATTTGTTAAACACTCTTGTCCGGCAAGTTCACTCATGGTCCTAGAAGAGCATTATTTTACACAGCTCTCGGACATGAAGGAGAAGTAATTTCTGAGAGCTGTAATTTTTACCAAAAGGGTGTTAGGGCTTGATTTTTGCGGGATGAGTTGACAATTTTACAATGTACTACCTGTCACATTATTTCACTTTATTTTGTTATTACGGAGGCTGTAGTAAATTTTTATTTGCAGGATAAATTATGTCATATAGCCCAGCCTGTTATGGATACATCAGTACCAAATATGTACAGTATGATTTTCTTTTCTAAATACATAAATTTATAATGGGAGAGATTGGATGTGTATTTTCATTTATTTTTTACTTTTATTTACAGTAGAGGGGAAAAGAGCTGGGGAACAACAAAGTACAGCTTCCACATCAGTGTGTGCAGTGCTGTACCTCTAAGCCCTAACAGTCCTAATAACATAGATGATTGCTTCCCTAACAGTGAACAGAAGCCAGACGGAGGGAGAAGGAGGGAAGAGGTACAGGAACATGGAGGAGGGAGCAGAGGCACAGAGAAGTACATTGTTGCTTCACTGTAAGCAGAGCTCTTCTTCTAAGCTTCTGACTTGACTCAAAAACTGCAGTGGCAGTTTTCCAAACAACTGCTGTTTGTGGCGGCAGCCTAAGGTATCATTTACACGTCCAAAGTGCAGTCTGCAATTCTGGCCCTGCAGCTACAGACAGCACTACAGATGCACATCTGTAGTTATCCATGAACCTATTTATAGATGAATAGTGATCTGTGCACATGCACTTGGGGATATGTGTAAAGGTGCATGCACTGGGGGGTTAAAAATGCAGAGGACATCGGCAGCTGGAACATAGATAGCAGTAAGGCTGACGTGAAATTGTTAGACCTCTGCACTATTCCATAGAGAGAGATTCTGTGAACGCGTACTACGTCATATAAATTGTTTTAACATAGGAGTCTTTTTTTTTGATGGATTCCACAAAGGCATCTGTGACTGGCCCACAGGGGTGCCAATGGGTTTAGAGAGGGAGTACATAAACAACCAAAATCAGCACTGACTGCTACATCTATGATTAAATAGCCAGGATCAGAGTTATTTCTAATTCTGGCCACTGCAGAAGTTGTAAGTTGCAGAGAAAAGCGCTATTAATAAGCAGCTACACCTGCGTTCACACAGTTGCCTGTGCTGTCCTTGGGCAAAACTGTAATGGCCTCTTTTTTCTGCCTGTGCTTGGGTGAATCATGGTTAAGCAAAGCTGCTGTCCTCATCACTGAAATGCTGCCTGAAATGGATTCCAATAATAATATCAATAATTATAGTACAGTACATAGAACCAAACCTCTAACAATCTAATATAATACAGAGAAAACAAATATAATGTACCTCTATGGAAAGCTGTGTCTCATCAATAAACTTATCTTCCTGGGACGAGAAACGGACTACTGCATCTTGAATTTCTTTGACAAAAAAAAATATTATACATATGAATTTTAATAAACTTACATTTCTGTTCATAGCTGGACTGGCACTAATAATAATAATAATAATAATAATAATAATAATATTTATTTGTATAGCGCCAACAGATTCCGCAGCGCTTATACAGCACTATACAAAAGGTAGGGTATTAAAGGACAACTCCCAGGGGACCTGAAAAAAAAAAACCCACAGACACACACACCATACTCACCATCCCTCCGATGGCGATCGCCACTTGAATCGCCCGCCGTCCTGCGATCTCCATCACTTCCGGGTCCATGGGAGAGAAAAGGCTGCCAGTGCGCTTGCGTGGGGGAAGGGGGCCAGACCGGTTATTTAAACACATTACAAAGTTATATAACTTTGTAATGTGTGTTAAATAAGCTGTCCTTTAATAAAAGGTTTCCAAAAATAAATATAAGGGGGGTATGTATCATTAGCGCAATGTTTTTCCTGCTAGTGCACTTTTCACATTCTGCGCAAAGCACTCCAGTCCATGGAAAAAAATGTATATTGCACAATTTTTGCACTTTTTTTTTGGTTAAAAATGGCTAACAAACTAAGCCAAGGTCTAATTAGAGTACTGCTGCACAATATTTTTTACACAAAATAAAAAAAAAATGCACAAACACGACCCCTCCGAGTAAAAACTTTGAAAAAAGGCGCAGTTGGCGTAAACTGTAAAAATGTAGTGTGGAAAAACACCTTTTTTTGCCAAAATAATAGCACAAAAAGAACGATACATATGCCCCTAAGTCACTAAAAAACAGGATGTCAGCAGACACCTAGCAACCTGGAAACCAGCGGCATAGCGGGACAGGTAAATATACACTTTGTTCCCCTCAGCCCCAGCTGATTTTTGTAGTTTATGTAGTTCATTTAAAGAATAGTATTTTTAATAAATTATACAACCCCCACTGATTTATGTAGTTTATGTACTTCATGTAAAAAAATTGTATTTTTAATAAATAATACAAAATCAGAAAGGAAAAACAGATTAGAAAAAAAGAACATTTTAGCATCTGATTTAATCAGTGAAAATCTAGGTTATATGGTCCCTTTAAATAGAATTCAAGGGGATACTTGTGCCCACCTTTTTTCTTCTTGTAGTCATCTATAATCTTCCGAAGATCCTGTGAAACAAGGCTTACTACTTTCTCCAGCACATCCAATTTATCCTCAGACAATTGGTCATTTTTTTCTAGATAACACAAAATATCAAGGAATTTCTGCAAAGAGATAAAGAAAAAATTATGGAATAAAAAGCAAAGAAAAAATTACCCAATATTAGAATACATAGAGAATATAGAGAAAGCTGAGATACTGAATGGGTTCTTTAGCTCTGTATATACAAAAGAAGAGGATGGAGGGAGGTGGGTGTGGTCGGTACTGTGGTAGGCAGGGCCAGTGCTGAGGTAGGTGGTGCTAGTGCTGATAACACATGTAATGTACTGAACTGGCTTACTGTAGAAATGGTCCAAAATAAATTAAATAAACTAAATGTAAGCAAAGCTCCAGGACCTTATGGATTATACCCCAGTTCTTTGGAATCTCAGTTCTGAAATTTCTTTACCCTTGTAGAAAATGTTCAGTAATTCTTTGGTGACTGGTATTGTGCCGAAGGACTGACGTAAGGCCAATGTAGTGCCAATATTCAAAAAGGGCTCTAGGATTTCCCCAGGTAACTACAGACCTGTAAGCTTAATGTCCATTGTGGGGGAAGTATTTGAGGGGCTTATAAGGGACTACATCCAGGAATATGTAGTGGGTAATAGTATTATAAGTGATAACCAGAATGGTTTTACTAAGGACAGAAGCTGTCAAACCAACCTAATATGTTTCTATGAAGAGGAGAGTGGAAGCCTGGATGGGGGGGGGGGGGGGCAGCTGCGGATATAGTGTATCTGGATTTTGCAAAAGCGATTGACACAGTTCTTCATGGGCGTCTGATGGGTAAATTAAGGTCTATGGGTTTTGAAAGTTTAGTCTGTAACTAGATTGAAAACTGGCTTAATACACGTACCCAGAGAGTGGTGGTCAATGATTCCTACTCTGAATGGTCCCCGGTAATAAGTGGTGTACCCCAAGGGTCAGTACTGGGCCCTCTTCTGTTTAACTTGTTTATTAACCCTTTGAGGACCAGGACCAAAATGACCCAGTGGACCGCGCAAATTTTGATCTTAGTGTTTTCGTTTTTCCCTCCCCCCCTTCTAAGAGCTCTAGCACTTTCAGTTTTCTATCTACAGGCTGTGTAAGTGCTTGTTTTTTACAGGAATAGTTATACTTTGTAATGGTGTCATTCATTTTACCATAACATGTATGATGGAATCCTAAATATATTATTTATGAAGATATAAATAGGTGAAATCGTAAAAAAGAATGCAATATGGTAACGTTTGGGGGGTTCCTGTGTCTACGGAATGCACTATATGGTAAAAGCGGCATGATACCATTATTCTATAGGTCAGTCTGAACACAACCATATGCAGGTTACACAGATTCTCTAATGTTATATATATTTTTTTTTAATAAAATCCTTTTTTTTGGCAATTAATTATTAATAAAATGGGCCTATTGTGACGCCTATAACTGTTTTATTTTTTCACCTATGGGGCTGTATGTGGTGTAATTTTTTCCGCCATGATCTCTGGTTTTTATTAATACCATATTTGTGAAGATCGGACTTTTTGATCACTTTTTATTATTTTTTTTTTTATATATATAATGTAACATTAAATCGATAATCCGCGCAATTGTTTTCCCTCTTTTCGTGTACGCCGTTCACCATTCGCAATGACGCTTGTTATATTTTAATAGATTGGACAATTACGCACGCTAGGGTATATTATATGTTTATTTATTTTTTTATTTTTATATGTTTTATTTATATAATGGGATGGGGGGGGTGATTTAAGCTTTTATTGGGGGAGGGGCTTTGGGGTAGTGTAATAGTGTTTTTAACTTTTTTTTTTTTTTTTACACATTTGAAGTCCCTTTGGGGGATTTTTACATACACTAGTGTGATTTCTACACTGAACATTGCTATGCCATAGGCATAGCATTAATAAGTGTTATCAGCGATCTGCTCATTGAGCCTGCCTGTGCAGGCTCAGTGAAGCAGATCGCCAATCGGACCGCACAGAGGCAGGTGAGAGACTGCGGGGGTCCCGATCGATAAGTGACAGGGGACTCCCCCTGTCACTTACACTTAAAGGAGAAGTCCGCCCCAAATTTTTATTAAAGTATTGTACTGCCCCCCAAAAGTTATACAAATCACCAATATACACTTGTTACAGGAAATGCTTCTAAAGTGCTTTTTTCCCTGCACTTACTACTGCATCAAGGCTTCACTTCCTGGATAAAATGGTGATGTCACGACCCGACTCACAGAGCTGTGTGGGCTGTTGCTGCTGGAGAGGATGATGGCAGAGGGATGCACAGTGTCCCTCCAGTGTCCTGTGTCCCTTAGTGTCCCTCTGCCATCATCCTCTCCAGCAGCAACAGCCCGCACAGCTCTGTGAGTCGGGTCGTGACATCACCATTTTATCCAGGAAGTGAAGCCTTGATGCAGTAGTAAGTGCAAGTAAAAAAAGGACTTTAGAAGCATTTCCCGTAATAAGTGTATATTGGAGATTTGTATAACTTTTGGGGGGCAATACAATACTTTAATAAAATTTTTTGCTGGAGTTGTCCTTTAAACGCGATCGCGGCGTTTAAGGAGTTAATGACACGCTGCAGCGCGATCGCTGCAGCGTGTCATGAACGGTGAGGTGCCGGCTGCTGATTGCAGCCGGCCCCCACCTGCTATGAAGCGCGCTCCGGAGCGTGCTTCATACCGGGAGAAACACCCAGGACGTACAGTTACGTCCATGGTCGTCTGGTGACAGACTTCCATGACGTAACAGTACGTCCTGGGTCGTCTAGGGGTTAAAGGGGTACTCAAGCAGGGGGGGGGGGCACTTTTTTGCTGGGACCAGGGAGGAGGTGGCCGAGGGAAAAGACTTCCACTCACCTCCCCGATTCCAGCGGCGGGTCCCACATTGCGGCGCTCCGGTGCCCGGTTCCCGGCCGCTTCCGGGTGTCTGGCGCGGGCCCGAGACGATATCCCGCCTCCTTCACTGAGTTGCTGAGCGGACCTGAGACGTCACGTCTTGGGCCCGGGTCAGACACTCGGAAGCGGCCGGGATCCGGGCACCAGAGCGCCGCGATGCGGGGAGGTGAGTGGACGTCTTTTCCCTCGGCCACCTCCTCCCCGGTCCCAGCAAAAAAGTGCCCCCCCGCTGGAGTGCCCCTTTAATGATATCGAGGATGGAATTAACAGCAATGTTTCTATATTTGCAGATGACACCAAGCTTTGTAGTACAGTACAGTCTATGGAGGATGTGCAGATGTTACAGGATGACTTAGACACACTTTGGGCGTCCACTTGGCAAATGAGGTTCAATGCGGATAAATGTTAAGTTATGCACCTGGGTACTAATAACCCACATGCATCTTATGTCCTAGGGGGAGTTACTCTGGGAGAGTCGCTGATGGAGAAGGATCTGGGTTAGGGCTGGGCGATATTGGCCAAAATCAATATCGCGGTTTATCGCACATGTAGCTGCGGTAACGATAATTGAACAAAAAATATGATACACCCCTTTGTAAGCACCCCCCCCCTTTTTGCAAGCCACACCCACTTGCCCGTGCCAAACTGGGGATATCTTGTTTCAAAAAAGTAGAGTTATACAGCTACGTACACACAGGAGGGGATAGGTCTCTATATATACACTATGGACAGACAGGAGGAAGGGGGACGGGTCCCTATATATATATATATATATATATATATATATATACACACACACACTGTGTACAGACAGGAGGAAGGGGGACGGGTCCCTATATATATATACACTATGTACAGACAGGAGGAAGGGGGACGGGTCCCTATACATATATATATATATATATATATATATACACACACACTATGTACACACAGGAGGAAGGGGGACGGGTCCCTATATATACACTATTTACAGACAGGAGAAAGGGGGACATGTCCCTATATATACACTATGTACAGACAGGAGGAAGGGGGACGGGTCCCTATATATACACTATGTACAGACAGGAGGAAGGTGGACGGGTCCCTATATATACACTATGTACAGACAGGAGGAAGGGGGACATGTCCCTATATATACACTATGTACAGACAGGAGGAAGGGGGACGGGTCCCTATATATACACTATGTAAAGACAGGAGGAAGAGGGACGGGTCCCTATATATACACTATGTACACACAGGAGGAAGGGGGACGGGTCCCTATATATACACTATGTACACACAGGAGGAAGGGGGACGGGTCCCTTTATATACACTATGTACACACAGGAGGAAGGGGGACGGGTCCCTATATATACACTATGTACACACAGGAGGAAGGGGGACGGGTCCCTGTATATACACTATGTACACACAGGAGGAAGGGGGACGGGTCCCTATATATACACTATGTACACACAGGAGTGTGTGCATATAGCGTATAAATAGAGACCTGTCCCCTCCTGTGTGACAGCTCTGCTATGCCAGGCACAGCCAGAGCTACATGTGGTGTGCAGGAACTGAGACAGCTCTGCTATGCCAGGAAGCCGCTTTCTCCTTTACGACCAACAAAACACAGTAATCACTGAACTCAAGGAGAACAGTGAAAAAAACTCCAATAAAGTACTCAATCAAGAGTCTC
Source organism: Dendropsophus ebraccatus (assembly GCF_027789765.1). Taxonomy (NCBI): domain Eukaryota; kingdom Metazoa; phylum Chordata; class Amphibia; order Anura; family Hylidae; genus Dendropsophus; species Dendropsophus ebraccatus. The sequence goes on from NC_091462.1 coordinate 53,721,760, forward strand.
CACTGATACCCCCAAAAATTTAAATATGCAAAGCAAGAGTCCGTGGAGTCTCGGTTGCAAGTCTCAAAACACGGGATAGCCAGATATCTGTAGCCTGTTGCCACGGGGTGCCTCCATGATGGGGAGAGCACCACACCACTCTGATAAATAGCCCCTTAAGTCCCACTCGGTTGCGAGTATTGGAACACAAACAGGGAAATACCAGGGTGGCCCCTTTTTGTCAATGTCTAACTCAAGGTACAAGTATTGCGATCATGACAAGGGCTTGTCAAGTCAGGCCTCCATCCACAGACAGCCGTTTCGGGGTATTTGCCCCTCGTCAGTGTGGAGTAGGATTGTGGCTAGTTGGAGCAATAACAAATCGACCAACAAAACACAGTAATCACTGAACTCAAGGAGAACAGTGAAAAAAACTCCAATGAAGTAGTCATCAAATCAAGAGTCTCCACTGATGCCCCCAAAAATTTAAAAATGCAAAGCAAGAGTCCGTGAAGTCTCGGTTGCGAGTCTCAAAACACGGGATAGCCAGATATCTCTAGCCTGTTGCCACGGGGTGCCTCCATGATGGGGAGAGCACCACACCACTCTGATAAATAGCCCCTTAAGTCCCACTCGGTTGCGAGTATTGGAACACAAACAGGGAAATACCAGGGTGGCCCCTTTTTGTCAATGTCTAACTCAAGGTACAAGTATTGCGATCATGAGAGAGCACCACACCACCCTGATAGCCCCTTGAGTTCAGTGATTACTGTGTTTTGTTGGTTGATTTGTTATTGCCCCAGCTAGCCAGAATCCTACTCCACACTGACGAGGGGCAAATACCCCGAAACGGCTGTCTGTGGATGGAGGCCTGCCTTGACAAGCCCTTGTCATGATTGCAATACTCGTACCTTGAGTTAGACATTGACAAAAATGGGCCACCCTGGTATTTCCCTGTTTGTGTTCCAATACTCGCAACCGAGTGGGACTTAAGGGGCTATTTATCAGGGTGGTGTGGTGCTCTCCCCATCATGGAGGCACCCCGTGGAACAGGCTAGAGATATCTGGCTATCCCGTGTTTTGAGACTCGCAACCGAGACTCCACGGACTCTTGCTTTGCGCTTTATCCTTTAGCCTCAGGTGTCAGTGATAAGATGCAGAGCACTGCAGTGAAGCTAAACAAGAAAGCGGCTCCTCGTGCAGTAATCTGCCGCTACACAGACACTTTCACATCGTGATCGTTATCTGGCTGGGGACCTCTTGGAGACTGGTGCCGGCTGTGAGTTACAAGGGAGGGGAGGGCTGTGTGGACGGCAGGACAGTAGTAGGTTACCTCCTTAAGGCTGCTGGCTGTTACATGCGGGGGGGGGGGGGGATAGTTGTGGCAGTGCACAGTGACTGGAGCCTCGGAACTGCTCTGGCTCCAGGTCACTGCTCTGCGCGGCAATTGCCCTTTGACAGGATGGGTCCCAGCAGAGACAGGAGGGGGAGGGGGTAGAAAAGTCACGGTGCAGCAGCAGCAGCAGTCCGGTCCTCAGCCTGCAGACGTCTGCCCTGTGCTTCCCGGGCAGAGAAATCCAGGCAGGGACTGCAGGACACTCCGAGGCTGCACTCGCCTGCGAGGCTCAACAGGCTCATTGTCTGCATTTTGGGGCGGAAGGGAGATAATCCGAAAACCCGGACTGTAGTCTCGGAGCTTAGTGATCCCCTCCTGTCTTGGGCCTGAGATAAGACTCCCCTCATCCGATCTGCTGCACGTCCTGTCTGGCTCTTACACGCTGTCCCTACACATACAAAATCAGTGAAATACCGCAGATACCGTCCCGGCAAAGTTGAGGTCGGTTAACCGACGCCAGAGACGGTATCGGTATTTTCACGGTATACCGCCCAGCCCTAATCTGGGTGTACTTGTAGATAATAGACTACAGAACAGCACAAAATGTCAGTCAGCTGCTTCTAAGGCCAGCAGGATATTGTCATGCATTATAACAGGCATGGACTCTCGGGACAGGGATATAATATTACCGCTTTATAAAGCTTTGGTGCAGCCTCATCTGGAGTATGCTGTCTAGTTTTGAAGCCCGATTCATAAAAAGGACGTTCTAGAGCTGGAGAGGGTACAAAGACGGACAACTAAACTAATAAGGGGAATGGAGCATCTTAGTTATGAGGAGAAATTAAAAGAATTACATTTGTTCAGTCTTCACAAGAGATGTTTAAGGGGAGATATGATTAATCTTCTTTAACTATATAAATGGCCCCTACAGGAAATATGGGGAAAAGATGTTGCAAGTAAAACCCCCTCAAAAGACAAGAAGACACTGCCTTGCCTGGAGAAAAAAGATTAGTCTTTGGAGGCGACAAGCCTTCTTTACCATGAGAACAGTGAATTTGTGGAACAGTCTACCACTGTCCGTCAAGTAAACTGATCGGGACCCCTGCAGGACCGGACAGATTTATACAGTCATTTATCCATGTTACCTATTTTTGGACAACAATTTCAAATGCTGGCTGTAAGTAGCTTAAAGTGTACATGTTGTTATAACTTTCAAAATTTAAAACAACAGTAGATGTGATATAAAGCAAGTTTGCAATTTACATTCATTTTTTTTTATTAATTATCATGAAGAACACGGCACTTCCTGTTTTCTGACTCTTTTTTTTCTCAAAGAATCAGAAAACAGGAAGTCCTGTGTATCCCAGGCCATCTAAGCACTCACAGAAAATCTGCCTTCAGGAGACTGGACCAGGATTTCTGGTAAGTTCAGCTTTGTTTTACAGCATGATAACCAAAACAAAATAATGGATGTATATTGCTAACTTGCTTTATTTCACACCTACTGTTGATGAGCATTCACATCTACTGTTGAGCTGAGCAAATTTATATACAGGTGTATAGAAGCTCCAGAATTATAGGAGACAACAATCAACCGACATGCACAATGTCGGCTGATCGTTGTCTTTCAACATGTTGAAACGTCAACGATCAGGATAGCAGCAATATGCTGCAGTCGCTCCATGCAATAGGAGCAGCGGCAGCAGACCACCACTATCTTCTATGGGCTGCCCAGACAATCTACAATCACCTGGCAGCCCTCTGCAGCTCCCTGCGCCCCCCCCCCCCCCTTCTCTGCTCTTACCCAATTGCTGCAGGCGCGTGTAATAGCACAGGTAGCGAGCGGAGAACGAGGAGCAAGTGATCGCTGACCTGACAGGTCTGCGCTCGTTTGCTTCTCTGAATTGCCCTGTGTAATAGGGGCTTAAGTAGTTAAGTGGGTGGTCTTAATAATTACTGACAGTTATCTGTGTCTAAGTATAAGCAGAGAGATCTGTCAATCACTGAGTAGCATGGTCAAGAGAGAAAAATTAATACTCCAATTGGACAAATTTTCAGACAATCCACATGAAAGATGAAACAATGGGTGTTTATTTTGTAAAAATCAATAAAATGCACAAATGACGCGTTTTGGAAGTCAGGCTCCTTTCCTCAGATACAGTGCAACTTTAACTGAGGAAGGGAGCTAGACTCCTGAAACGCATCATTTGAGCATTTCATTGGATTTTTTTTTTTTACAAAATAGACATCCATTGTTTCATTTTCCACTCTCAGAATGAAACTTATGTAAGCAGATTTGCTATTTATGACACTTTTGTAGTCTGTGATAGCCTAAAGGCCCTACTACACGAAACGATTATCGGCCGTATTAGGCCAATATCGGACGATAATCGCCCCGTTTAATAGAAGGCATAAACAATGTCGGCTGATCGTCGGCAACAGACCGCCGCTATCCTCTATGGGCTGCCCAGGAAATCTAGCGACCACCTAGGCAGCCCCCCGCGGCCCCTCCTGCACTTACCTGCTTGCTGCTGGCGCGTGTAATAGTGGCGGCAGTGAGTGGGGAACGAGGAGCTCGTTTGCTCCTCACAGTCGCCCCAGGGCTTAAACTGTTACCCTAAGAACTAGATATGACTATAAATATGACTAAAAAAAGAATATAATTTAAAAGAGAAGTCCGGCGAAAATATTTATTAAAGTATTGTATTTCCCCCCAAAAGTTATACAAATTACCATTATACACTTATTACGGGAAATACACATAAAGTGCTTTTTTCACTGCACTTACTACTGCATCAAGGCTTTACTTCCAGGATAAAATGGTGATGTCACGACCTTACTCCCAGAGATGTGCGGGCTGTGGCTGCTGGAGAGGATGATGGCAGGGGGATACTGAGGGACACAGGGCACTGGAGAGACACTGGGCATTCCTCTGCCATCATCCTCTCTAGCAGCCACAGCCCACACAGCTCTGGAAGTTGGGTCGTGACATCACCATTTTATCCAGGAAGTGAAGCCTTGATGCAGTAGTAAGTGCAGAGAAAAAGCACTTTATAAGCATTTTCTGTAATAAGTGTATATTGGTGATTTGTATAACTTTTGGGGGACAATACAATACTTTAATAAAAAAATTTGCCGGACTTCTCCTTTAACAAATTGGCAGACAAGATTGGGTCAAGAATTTAACTGTTTAGATTAAATGAAAGGACACAGCAGAATGCTCTATAACACAGGGCTAAATAAGCTCTTATAAGATCACCACCCCACCTTGTTTTCTTCATGCTTCTTTGGAATTTCTAGAAGGAATATTATACTCCTTAGGTCATCAGATGTAATGTCTTCATAAAGCTGAAAAAGCATTTGCCTGTATTGGTAAAACCAAGGACACATTGTTAACCAAATTTACTATACAGTAAATAAATAGCAAGATAATGATATGACAGGATCACTGCCATGGGAATTAAATGGAATAATTAAGATTTATTCAAGGCCTGTCCAAATTTGAATGATATGTGTAATGTTAAGCAGAAGGGATCCTGTTATATTGGAAATGTCCTATCTGAAGTCATTGGGGGAGATTTATCAAAGGGTGTAAAATGTAGACTGGCGCAAACTGCCCACAGCAACCAATCAGCTCAGCTTCCAGCTCTGGTGAAAGGAAAGAGCAGCTGTGATTGGTTGCTGTGGCCAGTTTGCACCAGTCTAAATTTTACACCCTTTGATAAATCTCCCCCATTATGTTATAGATCAGGAGGAGTTCATCAAACTGAACTGGAGTAGTCATGTGTGTGGTGATTGACAGCTATTGGGCAGTGACCAATAGCTGCTCAATATTACAGATGTTGTGGCCACATCTGGCAGCTATTGAACATTGCGTGCAGGTTCTTTTGTCCGCATGCAGTTCCCACAGTGCCCGCAACATGCTCCCGCCCCCCTCTCATTTGCAGAATTAACTTGCACAGACGGGCAGAGGGAAGAAGTAGAGCTCCGGAAAGCAGAAAAAGTAGATCCTTTCCTCCTCTCCGAATATCACCTTTAAAAGGATTATCCAGAATTAGAAAAACATGTCTGTCCTTAGGCTCTGTGGTGGGCACCATTCAATTCAATAAAACAGAGCTACAATATCACATACTAACTGAGGACAAGAGTGGCGCTTTTCCAGAAAAAAGCAGCTATGTTATTCTAATCTTGGATAACCCTTTAAAATAAAATAAGCTGTTAATATAGGGGGGGATTCTATCATCTATTTATGGCATCTACTTTCTTGCATAAAAAGTTGCAGACGTAAAAAATATGTGACTTTTTGGCTAATTTAAGCTGCACCCACCCCTTTGGAAAGAGTAAAAGAGGGTATGGACACAGAAGCCCACCAAATTCACATTACATACTTGTATGTAAAAGCCTTCAGCACTGGACTGCAGGGCAGCTTCAGTGCACATTAGACATCAATTAAAGATGGCTCAGTCCTAGTACCTAGGAAATAAATGCACTTGCAAATGGTGACTATGGGCCAGTTCACATGGAGTATAATCGGTGGAATTCCACAGCGAGAATTCCACCAGCCTCCGTGTCATACAGGCTATCTATGGGAGGGCTCATGCGCCTCCTCTCTCCGCTCAGAAGAATTGAAATGTCAATTCTTCAGAGTGGAGAGGCGCAGAGAGAAGAGGCGCGCAAGCCCTCCTATAGACAGCCTCTATGACACGGAGGCTGGTGGGATTCCAACCACTTTACTCCGTGTGAACTAGCCCTAAAACTAGCCCTGAAATAAATTCTGTACAAAAAATGTTAGTCTCTATTAGGGATGCACGATGTACCTAAAAATCGATACTACTATCGATTTTCGGGGCAAAAAAAACCTTCAATACCAGGATTTCCTGGTATCGATACTTTATGTTAAACTACAAAATAGCGTAGTTTAACATATAGTGCCGAGAACATGACAGGCGGCTACCTGAGAGCCTGTCATGTTCTCTCTGTGCCACGCCTGCGGACACAGACCCGGGACCGTGTGCGCTCACTCGGGCAAAGATCTTCCACCTACCATGCAGCTGCCGCCGGCAAATTTTACGTCGCCCCTCCTGCCTCTGACATCGCCAGCCCCAGGACACGTGTGTGTCACTGCGGGGTTGGCAGCTGCGGGTCCTATGGGCTAAGATGAGGACCTTCCCCCACTCCACAGGCACCGAGCATGAGACACAGCTGGGCCGGTGAGTGTCTGACAAGGGCAGAGGGGCAGCACAGGGTCGGCGGCAGGAGAGGGAGGAGAGCGGCTAAGAGCTGCACGGTCCGGGAGAGGAGAACGCAGGAGAAGACTGGAGGTGGGGGAGGCGAGGAGGAGATCTGACAGGAGGTGAGTGGCTGTGAGGGCAGGGCGGCAGGCAGGACCGTCAGGATCGTCAGGACACTCCCGGGGCCTGCATCAGCAATGTGGGGGGTGAACAAAAGGTCGGCCTGGCTGCGACTGAGAAGGGAAGGGGGGCGGTAGCCTGCACATTACTCTGCCGCCCGAATCCAGCTGGAATAGTGCAACTACAACCCCCATCATCCCCCCTGATAGCTGAAGTGCATTACATGACTACAGTTCCCATCATCCCCCTGATAGCTGAAGTGTATTACATGACTATAGTTCCCATCATCCCCCCTGATAGCTGAAGTGTATTACATGACTACAGTTCCCATCACCCCCCCTGATAGCCGAAGTGTATTACATGACTACAGCTCCCATCATCCCCCTGATAGCTGAAATGTTATTGTGCATATTATAAGATTCACACCTTTCTGATGATGCACGGTAAATAGTGCAAGCGGAGAAACCACCAAATTCAGTAACACATAAAAACGTGGTACTAAATAAAACTACAGATTGCCCCATAGCCATGTTAAGAATCAGAATAGGGCTATTTTTTTAAGAACATTTATTTTAAATAATGGAAACTTTATTTATAAAGTAATATGGTTCATACAGACCTGACAGTCGGGGGGGATCTCTATTGTGTTTTTTTTTTTTCAATATAATTTATTAAGTATCGAATTGGTATCGAGCATTGAAAAAAAAAGTTGGTATTGGTATCGAACTCAAAATTCTGGTATTGTGACATCACTTCATAAAGAGCACATTGACTGCATCCATCAAGATGCGTGTATCTATCTGTATGCGTGAGCATGACCATACTCATAAAACTCTTACCATCATGAAATACTATGTATCCCTCTAGACAATATATTCAAAATAAGAGTACATTACCTATATAAAGACACAGTCCTCTTCCTTTTTAAGGCCTCTTGCACATTCCATTTGTTGGTACCCAGGCTTTTTAGCAAACTGTGCTGGCCTATGATATAAAGCAGTTCAGCAAGAAGGTCATACTTGTTTTCTTCGAGTAGACTCTGCTTCTGGAGCTCTTTAAAAAGATCCAGACTTGATTTGACCATCATCAATTTCTTGTTTGTAATCAAATCTGTGCAAAGGAATTTCAAAGAATCCAAATCCTCTTGGGTAAGTTGAGAATCAATCTCAAACAGTGTTCTGGTAAAATCCATTGGCCCAAATGTAGAGGGCACTTAATGTGCCTACCCGTCCTAAAACCGAATAAAAAAAAACATATATATAAACCAAAGACATTTTATTTTATACTCTGCTTTGATTGGTTATGTTATGGAGTCTCTCATTACCCATCCATCATCATGTATACGTACATATAAGAGGCTTTGTAAAGGAGTGCAATTTGCAAAATCAGCATTTATTTCTAGGTCTAACAGGACACTAAGGCTGTATACAGACATTATGCTTACCAGCCTTTATTTTATAATATAGATTAATGATTAGAACCAAACTGATGTAAACATGTGGGTGAGTTCACACATAGTATTTCCATCAGTCTTTTGGTCAGTGTTTATTCAACCAAAACCAGGAGTGGGTTGAAAACACAGAAGCTGTGCAAATCTTTCCATTGTAATTTTCTCTGTCGGTTCCACTCCTGTTTTTGGTTGAAAAAAGACTGATGGAGCTGCGTCATAGAGGTGCAAGGTTCCCCCCACTGGCCGGCCCGCCTCCAGTGCTTCAGCCCTGGCCCGGTACCCGTGGATAGAACTGTGCCGTACACAGAAACCGAGCCGCGGCTCAAAAAACGAACCGCGGCACCGGCTTCCCCGTGACGGCGCCATTCTATCCGTGGGTCATATTAAAGAGGATCTACCTGATGGTACATACTTTTTAAAGCGCACACCACTCAATGAAATGTAAAAGATCTATTTTTATTTTAATAACAAAAAACACCAGAACAAACACCACATAGGTGTATGGTAACCTAAGTGAAAGGATATGGTAATCCTCCACTTCACCAGGATATTAAACAATTGTTTTACTCCACATGATCCAATATAAAAGTATACCTGATTACATTATGCAAACACAAAAAGGTTAGCGCTAGATGTAATAACAATCTACCTCAAAACAATAAGTACAATAATACAGCAGACAATTACATACACCCTAGTTAAAACAAATAGTCATGGTCAGTGAGCAAACACTTTTACATATAAAGTGCTAGTAGTGCTAATACTATGGCGCATGCAACAAAGTGCCTTATGTATTACTTGTGCTGAAAACACATTATGCATTTATTTACAGGTGATTGTATAATATTTATGGTGCAGAGGTAGATTATAATACTGTATAAATATTAAGATCTCTATATATGTATCAGGCTTTTATACTGGCATATACAACATTATTGCGCATGCGCATATGGCTAAATATTACCTGCACTTATGAATATGCTACGTATTTATCTCTGATAACTATCTAATATCGGTAGAACATAAATTGACTATTGTATGCGTCTTGTAAATATATACTCACAAACAAGCCCATTACGCAGGCGTAAGATGTGGAGATGTGTATGTACTTTCGATCACATGACCATGTGAATGTGACCATTGGAACGCATGATGGTCCGCATATTCTTCTGATCATGTGAGATCTATATATTCCCGATTATGTGTTATGCACCTCGGTTTTCAGATGGTGTATTATAGGGATATAGGATATGTTTTTGTGTGCGAGTATGTATTCTCATTGAAAATGACCAGCAAGGGATCCGCAGTGGATTTCACTGTAAAATCCAGTGCGGATCCAGTGTGTGTGTTTGTACCCTAAGGGTACAAACACACACGGCATATACGCCGCGTATTTACTGCTGCGATACGCAGACATAAACAATGTAGCATGAGTAAAGTGAAGGTAGCTTTCTAATGCAAATTACAACAGAATTCTGACACATTTGCTTTGCAATATTATGCAATACTACATTGTCAAGCACTGTACATTTAGGCCTTCCCATAGACAGTGAAAGGAGCGGCACTGCACATCCATGACTCTATTCCTTCAGTAGATTCAGGACCCCCCACTCTTCAAATAATTTGGACGGTGGTCTGACCCCCACCCCCAGACGTACACTCATCTCCTACCTATGGATAGGGAATAAGTATAAAGGTTCTTTTACATGACCTGATATTAGGCCATCTATGTGCACTTGGCCCACATGAACCATCACTGTGTCGTTCATACAGCCATTTAAATGTTTTCTTATTAGCCACACGTCCTGTGAGATTGAGATGTGCGGCCAATGCAGAGGATCTTACCAGCCACACAAAAGATTAAAGTGTAACTACCATTTTTTAAAAACTTCTGACATGTCATAGCGACATGTCAGAAGAGCGTATCAGTCGGGGTCCAGCTGCTGAGAACCCTGCCGATCGCTAAAATAAAGGGGCAGGTGCGTGCTCTGCCCCTTCATCTCTGCTACAGGGAGTGGAATTCCAAAGACTGCTATTAGCCCCATCATGTTAGCGATCAGCAGGGTTCTCAGCAGCCGGTCCCTGACCGATGTCACTATGACATGTCAGAAGTTTTTAAAAATAGTAGTTACACTTTAAATCAGCCAATGGATAATCACTGGTCCTTTCACACGGGGTGATTATCGGGTAAATGAGTGCTCCTAGGAACGTTTGTTAGCAATAATCGTTAGCTTCGTGTGAAAGAGTCTTTAGTGGTAGAACAACCCCAGACATTGTCTGGCACTATTTATAGGGACACAGTGGATTTCACTACTTATTGGTATATTCTGGTTGGCACTATTCTTGGGGACACTACAAATGGCACTATTGATGGACACTCCAGCTGGCACTATTTCTGGAGGACAATGGCTGCCACTATATAATGGTACACTGGCTGACACTAATTCTGAGGACAATGGCTGCCACTACTGATGGGGACACTGGTTGGCACTATAATGGGGGCACTTTAGCTGGTATTATGCCTGGAGGCCAATACATGGCACTATTTATTGGTACACTAAGGTTACCACTATATTTTGGGACACTGGCTGACACTAACTCTGAGGACAATGGCTGCCACTACTGATGGGGCACTGGCACTATTTATTGGGGCACTGGGTCACAGCAGGTGTCCCTGACATAAGGGCACTGGTATAGTCACTGTTGGGGTGTCACTCTTGTTTGGGTCGGTATATTGATAACCGCCGGTTATAGAAAGTCACCGGGAGCAGTGGCTGTCACCGGGAGCAGTGGCTGTCACCGGGAGCACTGGCTGTCACTATACACTCAGGCTCTTCCGTGTTGGCGGGCACGCGGCGGCCGCTCACTCACTTACCTACCAAAGTGAATAAAACTGCTCAGAAAGTCCCGGTCCAGCGCAGCCAGGAACCCTACTCCTCTCCGCCGCCCATTAAGCTATTCCGGCTTCACGGTAAAGTGTGGAAAGTCCGCGGAGTGAGAGGCGGAGCCGTCCCGTGTGCGCTGTCCCGTGTGCGCTGTGGCGTGTGCGCTGGCCTCCTCTGTCACTTCCTACAACCAAACCGAAACCAGAAGGAGCTGCAGCTGAGGGCGGCCGAGAGGAGGGTCTCCTCATGTCACTACAGGACGGGGGCACCGGGCACCAGGCATATCACTACAGAGAGGAGGGGGATCCACCAGGCATATCACTACAGAGAGGAGGGGGATCCACCAGGCATATCACTACAGAGAGGAGAGGGATCCACCAGGCATATCACTACAGAGAGGAGAGGGATCCACCAGGCATATCACTACAGAGAGGAGGGGGATCCACCAGGCATATCACTACAGAGAGGAGAGGGATCCACCAGGCATATCACTACAGAGAGGAGGGGGATCCACCAGGCATATCACTACAGAGAGGAGGGGGATCCACCAGGCATATCACTACAGAGAGGAGAGGGATCCACCAGGCATATCACTACAGAGAGGAGGGGGATCCACCAGGCATATCACTACAGAGAGGAGAGGGATCCACCAGGCATATCACTACAGAGAGGAGGGGGATCCACCAGGCATATCACTACAGAGAGGAGGGGGTCCACCAGGCATATCACTACAGAGAGGAGGGGGATCCACCAGGCATATCACTACAGAGAGGAGGGGGATCCACCAGGCATATCACTACAGAGAGGAGGGGGATCCACCAGGCATATCACTACAGAGAGGAGAGGGATCCACCAGGCATATCACTACAGAGAGGAGGGGGATCCACCAGGCATATCACTACAGAGAGGAGGGGGATCCACCAGGCATATCACTACAGAGAGGAGGGGGATCCACCAGGCATATCACTACAGAGAGGAGGGGGATCCACCAGGCATATCACTACAGAGAGGAGGGGGATCCACCAGGCATATCACTACAGAGAGGAGGGGGATCCACCAGGCATATCACTACAGAGAGGAGAGGGATCCACCAGGCAGGGCCGATTCTAGCTTTTTTGAACTGACAAATCTCAATTTTTTTTTTTATTATTTTGAGGCAATTCTCGATTTAAATCTCGATTTTCTATTTTTATGTTAAATAAGCAGAAAAAATACACCAAGACACAGATGAAGCAGAACTAGCAGCTGTACTTGAATGAGCTGAAAAATTGCATTTTAGCATTATATCCCTGTTCCCCCACATTCCCCCTACAAGATTATCATGCCCCCTGCCCTCCTCACATTCCCTGTGCATAGTGCCCCTCACATTCCCTGTAATATTACCATGCCCATAGTGCCCCTCACATTCCCTGTAATATTACCATGCCCATAGTGCCCCTCACATTCCCTGTAATATCACCATGCCCATAGTGCCCCTCACATTCCCTGTAATATTACCATGCCCATAGTGCCCCTCACATTCCCTGTAATATCACCATGCCCATAGTGCCCCTCACATTCCCTGTAATATCACCATGCCCATAGTGCCCCTCACATTCCCCATACAAGAACTCCAGCACTCCCAGTCCCCCCATTCAACATGATTAATGCCTCAGCTGAGTATCCTATCCTGTGACCTGACAGCAGTCTAAACTGCAGGGACCTCAGAGCAATAGTCAGGGAGAGAAGATCCAGGACAGGCACAGTGCAGCATCGCAGTGTGTATGGGACAGCACTATAGATAACCTCTGACCTCAGGAGCCGGAGAAGAGCCATAAAACGGGCTGCCCTGTTAACTCTTTCAGTACTGCAGAATGTAGAGTATTACTGTGCATCACTTACATTCTGCAATACAGAAAGAGTTAACAGCAGAGCAGAACATTACTTTTATGCCTCTTCTCCTGCTCTTGCACTATGCTGAGGTCAGCTCGGAGGTCAGCTGCAGAGAAGACATAATTTAGCGTCCCCGCTGCTGTTAACTTTTTTTTTTCTACAGTGTGTAAGTGATGCAGAGTATAATAACTCTGCATTATTGAAAGGGTTAACAGCAGGAGACACTATATCTATGTCTTATGTGATGTGAATACCTGTGAATACGAGGCTTCCAGTGTCTCTGCAGCGCTTCTCATGAGGCAACTGACAGGAAACACGGCCGGGCACTGAGCCGTAACTAGTTGTAATGATAAGGACACAGGACGCTGATGCCGCCCCCCTCAAGGGCTGTGTTATCTGCCGCCTGAGGCGAACACTTCACCTCGCCTCATGGCAGATACGGGCCTGCCACCAGGCATATCACTACAGAGAGGAGGGGGATCCACCAGGCATATCACTACAGAGAGGAGGGGGATCCACCAGGCATATCACTACAGAGAGGAGGGGGATCCACCAGGCATATCACTACAGAGAGGAGGGGGATCCACCAGGCATATCACTACAGAGGGGGGAGTTCACAGGTCACATCACTACAGAGAGGGGGGAGTTCACAGGTGACATCACTACAGAGAGGAGGGGAGTTCACAGGTCACATCACTACAGAGAGGAGGGGAGTTCACAGGTCACATCACTACAGAGAGGAGGGGAGTTCACAGGTCATATGACTACAGGTTGTGAGAAGAGGGTCCACCGGGCACCAGGCTTATCACTATAGAGAGGAGGGGGGTCCAACGGACATATCACTACAGGAGCAGAGTGTAAATGTGTGTATATTATTATTTTTTGCATGCATAATTTTTTTTAATATTGTGTTCTTATGGGGCGACATTATTTATAGCATACGGCCCCTGTAATATTCTGATGCGGCCCGCAGTACCTAAGAAAGTAAAGTTAGTTGTGATGCGTACAATGTACACATTACCACTTACTACTGTACAGGAGCAGTGAGTCCACAGGTAAATCCCTCCTCCTGTACGTACATTTTGTGCCGTACTATGTAATGTAAATACAGAAGCACAGACTCCCTGGTCCTGTACAGCAGGGCAGCATACATTTTCTCCTGTGGAATATTTTATGGTAGCAATAGCCAACATGCACATACTCGGCCATATGCAGACAACATCCAAACAAGCCTTTATCAAGCACAGTGCTTGACATAGTGATAGCCTTTTTTGGTTGTATAAGCCGTAATGTGTTGCTGCAATAAATTTCATGTTGTCTGCATATGGCCAAGTATCTGTGTGTTGACTACCACTACCATATTGGAGCAGTAACATCAGGGGGTTAACTACAATACTGAGGATATCATGGGGTTAAAGGGGTTGTCCAGCGAAAATCTTTTTCTTTCAAATCAACTGATATCATAAAGTTATATAGATTTGTAATTTATTTCTATTAAAAAATCTCGTCTTCCCATACTTATTAGCTAATAAATGTCCTGCAGAAAATGTTGTTTTATTATCAGTCTGACACAGTGCTCTCTGCTGACATCTCTGGCCGAGGCAGGAACTGTGTCAGTCTTCTATGAATCCCCACAGAAAACCTCTCCTGCTCTGGACAATTCCTGTCTCGGGGAGGGCTGGCTACTACATAAGAGACTATGGGGGAGGGCTGGCTACTATGTAAAACTATTAGGGAGAGCTGGCCTTTATATAAGAGACTATGGGGGAGGGCTGGCTACTATATAAGACTATTAGGGAGAGCTGGCCTCTTTATAAGAGACTATTGGGGAGGGCTGGCTACTATATGGGGCACTACTGGGAGGGCTGGCTACTATATGGTTACTATGTGGGGCACCAATGGTAGGGCTAGCTACTATGTGGGGCAATATTGGGAGGGATGGTTAGTATGTGGAACACTATTAGAGGGATTGGCTACTGCATAGGGCACAGTTATGGGATTAGCTACTGCTTCAGGGAAATAATGGGTAACTACCATTGAGGTTGGGGTTTAACCATGTCATAGCAATTTATCATATCTTTAATCATAGGGCACAGTGCTGGGAGATACACACCAATGACAGTGTCAGGATCGCCGCATGCACTCAAGGTTGGCCCGCGACTTTGTTTAATTTTTTTAATTTTGTCCCACTATGTATTTGAGTTTGACACCCCAAGCTCAGCCAATCAGGGCTGAGCAAGCTGGAAGCCATGTGATGCGCTCCAGCCAATGAAAAGGCTGCTGGTGCGCATGTGCACCAGCAGCCGTTTCATCTCCCATTCACTGCTGTAGAAGACAGCGAAAAGGAAGGAGACCAGGACCACCCCCTGCTGTAAGGACATTGACCCAAGATGGCACTCGGGAGAAGAGGACTGGTCGACAGTGTTTTGGTATGTATACTTTATTTAACTTCCTGGAGGGGAGGGGGGGTGGGGGGAAAGCCCTAAGGCTATGTGGAAATCATAGATATAGTCATTGGCTGTATCCATGTTTTCCAGACAACCTTAGAGCTTTATCCAAGTTCAGCAGCCCGACTCGAACCCCGAACCCAGTTCGCTCATCTCTAATGATGTCACACTTAGCAGGGATAGCCTCATATTAGCAGCTATCATTGCTATTACCACCTGTATATTTCATCATATGAAGGAACAAGACAACATTTTAATATAATACATAGACATTTTATAAATTTTTCAAATGCTAAACTTTATAGAATATAGTCCCCATAATTTGATCAGTGTTAGAACCAAGATTGGGGCCCATAAACAATGAACTGATTCAACTGCTGTCACTATTACACCCTATACTGTTTCTTCCTATAAAGCATATATATATACATATATAAAAATATAAAGGAGAAAAAATATTCAACAAAGAACTATCTCACAGGCTTTGTAGAAAAGGGTCACCTAATGTTCATAAATGTGAATTTATCAATTCCTTATTTGCCTGTGCTTTGTGCAAAAATTGTCAAAAATAAAAATCAGCTGCTTGCTCTTCTGCATCATTTTTTAAAAAAATTGGATGAATGAGAAACACATGAGTAATAGAAAGATATGAAAGTGCGGGGTAAGGCCTCATCCAAACATAAACATTTTTCTGTCTAAGGGTAGCTTCACACGTACCGTATTGCTGCGTTTTTGCTGCGTTTTTTACATGCGCGTTTTGATTTTCACATGATTTTCATGTGAAAATCAAAACGCGCATGTAAAAAACGCAGCGTTAAGAACGCAGCGATTCGGTACGTGTGAAGGCACCCTAAATCAGGATTTATTCACAATAGTTCCAAAGGACACAAAAAATCTTTATCTTGGTCTCTGCCTGGCAGAGTTGATTAAACATAACATAACTTAGTCCAAAATATCACATAGCCTTTCTATAGAACAATTACACAACACAAAGCTATACTCTTAAAATTAAAGTTTTTAATGACATGATTAAAAAAATCATAGTCAAAATTATAGTGCAGAAAGGATTCAGTAATTAACCCCTTAAGGACCGGGGCAATTTAGATTTTTGCTTTTTAGTTTTTTCCTCCTTGTGCATAAAAGGCCATAGCAGTTGCATTTTTTCACCTAGAAACCCACATGAGCCCTTATTTTTTGCGCCACTAATTGTACTTTGCAATGACAGGCTGAATTTTTGCATAAAGTACACTGCAAAAGCAGGAAAAAATTCAATGTGTGGTGAAATTGAAAAAAAAAAAAAACATTTTGTGTTTTTAATGGATATGTGTTTTTACGCTGTTTGCCCTGGGGTAAAACTGACTTGTTATATATGTTCCACAAGTCATTATGATTAAAACGATATATAACATGTATAACTTTTCTTTTATCTGATGGCCTGTAAAAAATTAAAACCATTGTTTACAAATATACGTTCCTTAAAATCGCTCCATTCCCAGGCTTATAACGCTTTTAATAGTTCGGGCGATTACGCACGCGGCCATACCAAACATGTTTGTTTATTTATTTACTTTTATTAATAACCTGAGAAAAGGGGGGTGATTCAGACTTTTATTAGGGGAGGGGGCTTTTTATTATTAACAACACTTTTTTTTTTTACTTTACACTTATACTAGAAGCCCCCCTAGGGGACTTCTAGTATAAGTGCTTTGATCTCTCATAGAGATCTCTGCAGCATAGATATGCTGCAGAGATCCATGAGATAGGCACTCGTTTACTTCCGGCTGCTGCCGGGGACGGCGCCATCTTGGAGCGGTCCCCGGCCGTCTTCAGTAACGGAGATCGCTCCTCCGGGACAACGTCCCGGAGGAGTGATCTCCCCACTAGACAATAGGGATGACGCTGCAAACGGTAATCGGATGCAGCTGTCAACTCTGCCCGCGGTCATTAAGGGGTTAATGGCAGCCAGAATCCACAGTGTTAAAGTCACATAATCACATAGACAGGTATTTGTAAGCATCTAAATCATATACATATGCACATGCAGTCAGGGGCGGATTAACTTTACCATAGGCCCCGGGCTGTTCACCAAGCCTGGGCCCCCCACTCCACTGTAACTATGGTAACACTAGCGTGGTGATAGGAGTACAGGATAGATAATGTCATGATGTCCTGATTTGTGCAAAACTGCGGTAAAAAAAGCAGCAATTTTTTCTTGTAAGCCATGGCAGAAGTGTAGCCAGGAAACAACACTCCACTGAAAGTATAAGTCTTTTTGGGTGGCCATGGGCCCCCCAGGAGCTCAGGGCCCCGAGCTACCGCCTGAAACGGACCTGTTATAATCCGCTACTGCATGCAGTGTATCCACATGGCCTCCCAGGTTACTACGCACAAATTTGCATGACCTGAACACTGTCTACCAAAATCATGAGAAAAGCGCTTACCCATAGTGGTATCTGGCATCTATAACCCTGACGCACGTTTCGCGTTAGGTTGCTTTCTCAAGGATCCTGATTTATGGACAGAAAAAGAACCCATTGATTTCAGTGTGGTCATCCACACATCTGTTTTTAATAGTGATGACCGAATAGTATTCAATTGAATAGCTATTCGATTGAATACTACACTACTCAAGCTATTTGTTTTCGCTCGAATATTTGAACAAAAACACTGTAAAAATTTGATTCCAGACAATAAACATGCAGGAAGGAAGGACAGGCACTAGGAATAGGCAGGACTTTAAAAAAAAAACTCTAACTGTGATTGGCTGGCTAAACCATGTCACCTCCTGAGTATTCGAAATAGGTGATTTCAGATTCGTGTCACTTGCTGGTTGGAGCTAGAGAGGGGCAGGCTGTATACCAGGGAAAATTTGCTTTTAGGTGAAGTTAGGTAAGAAGGGACCCTTAAAACCCCTTCTTAGGGCTAAAAGTAGGGAGAGATTCATCAAAGGGTGTACAATTTAGACTGGTGCAAACTGGGCCCAGCAACTAATCACAGCTCCTCTATCATGTTACCAAAGCTAAAAGAGGAGCTGTGATTGGTTGCTGGGGACAGTTTGCACCAGTCTAAATTTTACACCCTTTGATAAAGCTCCAGTGTGTTCAGGTACCTATTAGACAAAGCGATTTTTAACGTTTACCGATAAACTATTGCAAACAAGATTGGTTATCGTTCACCATATTACACAGAACTATAGTCATTAGTTCCGATCGTTATTGCGAATGTTACTATGATCGTTTACTCCATCTGATCCCAGCAAAACAATGAACAATGTGCAATTACACTGAATGAGTAGTGAACAAATGTGGAACATGAGCCAACGAATGTGAAATTACAGCGAACGATTTGCGAACAATAGTTAGCAAACGATAATCGTCTAGTCTAATAGAGCCCTTGGGTAGGAAGGGACCCCCAAAAGTTAGATGCACCCAGGCATGCTTCCGCTGGTGTCCCATATGCATTCCAGAGGTGTTGGCATCATTTCCTGAGGTGTCATTGTGGACTTGGTGACCTCCTAGTGGTCGAATATTGATTTCAAAGTCCTGAGTATTTTTCTCCCATAGACTATAATGGGATTCGATATTCAATTGAATATTAGGGGCTATTCGAATCGAATTCCAAATTTTCAAATATTTCACTATTCGCTCAACTGTAGTTTTTAACTATCTGTTCCACAAAAAAAGTAGAACCTGCAATTATACAATCCTTTTTTTTTGGAACTGAAACTACTATAGAAGTCAATGGGTCCATTTTTTAATGGTGTCATGGGGATGCACCATGTGTGTGCAGTCTTTTTTTTAACTGAAGCATTTCATAGCAAGCCCTAGGCAAGCTTAACCCTGTGGCACTTTGTTTACCCACCTATGTATTTTTTGTGGATCCACAAAATCAGATGCTAAACTGACGCATCACTGATGGTTTCTCTAAGACATCACTGATCCAAATATCTGAGGTCCCAGAAGAAAGACCAACAAAACAATAATCACTGAGCTCAGGGAGATCAGTAAAAAAAAATTCAATGGAGTACTCATGGAGTCTCTACTGATTGCACCCTATAAAATTTCAATATGCAGAGAAAGCGTCTGTGGAGCCTCGGTTACGAGTCTCAAAACAAGGGAATAGCAAGATATCCCTCAAGAGAAGGAAGCCTGCTGCCAAGGGCTGCCTCCCAGTGGGGAGAACACCAAACCACCCTAATACATAGCCCCTTAAGCCCCACTCTGTTGCGAGTATTGGGACATAAACAGAGAAATACCAGGTGGCCCCTTTTAAGCCAAAGATTTTAACTCAAAAGAGTCCAATAAAAAAAATCAGCTCTGTCTTAGTTCATTCACATGGAAGATGAGTGATCATGCTTATGGCCAGTTCCTGATGTTGATGGAGATACGTGAATGCAATGGGGTTTATAAGTTGGGAAAAGAGGAACTGTGTGACTTAATGCTTTAGTCACAACCACCAGAATAGGCAAGGCCAGTCTAAGGTAAGCCGACCCAAGAACCCTTAACCCCTTAAAGACAGAGCCAATTTCGATTTCACATTTTTCCACCTAGAAACCCACATGAGCCCTTATTTTTTGCGCCACTAATTGTACTTTGCAATGACAGGCTGAATTTTTGCATAAAGTACACAGCAAAACCAGAAAAAAAATAAATGTGTGGTGAAATTGAAAAAAAAAAACGCATTTTGTTTATTTGGGGGATATGTGTTTTTACGCCATTCGCCCTGGGGTAAAACTGACTTGTTATCCATGTTCCTCAAGCCGTTACGATTACAACGATATGTAACATGTATAACTTTTATTGTATCTGATGGCCTGTAAAAAATTCAAACCATTGTCAACAAATATATGTCACTTAAAACCGCTGCATTCCCAGGCTTATAGCACTTTTATCCTTTGGTCTATGGGGCTGAGTGAGGTGTCATTTTTTGCGCCATGATGTGTTCTTTCTATCGGTACCTTGATTGCGCATATACGACTTTTTGATCGCTTTTTATTACAATTTTTCTGGATTTGATGCGACCAAAAATGCGCAATTTTGCACTTTGGGATTTTTTGGCGCTGACGCCGTTTACCGTGCAAGATCAGGAATGTGATTAATTAATAGTTCTGGCGATTACGCACGCGGCGATAGCAAACATGTTTATTTATTTATTTGTTTACTTTTATTTATAACCTGGGAAAAGGGGAGTGATTCAGACTTTTATTAGGGGAGGGGGCTTTATATTGACAACAACACTTTTTTTATTTTTTTTACACATATACTAGAAGCCCCCCTGGGGGACTTCTAGTATATACACTTTGATCTCTCATTGAGATCTTTGCTGTATAGATATACAGCAAAGATCAATGAAATCGGCACTCGTTTGCTTTCGGCTGCTGCAGCCGATAACAAACGAGTGCCGAGCCGGGGGCGGCACCATCTTGGAGCAGTCCCCGGCCGGCATCAGTCACGGAGATCGCTCCTCTGGGACAACGTCCCGGGGGAGCGATCTCCGCCATTAGACACCAGGGAAGTGCTGCATCCGGTAATCGGATGCAGCTGTCATGTCTGATTACTGTAATACCTGCGGTCCCGGGCTACAAGCGGCACCCAGGACCACCACGGTTCAGGGCGGGGTCGCCGCGCGGCCCGGCTCTGAACACCCTTACCGGCAATAGGGCGTAAATATACACCCTATGTCGTTAAGGGGTTAAAGGGGTACTCCAGGTAGAGTTTTAAAAAAATGAAAATCTGTAGAAGCATAACGCATTACTTACATATTTATCCCAGTTTTGAAACTACCCAAATCAATTTGCTTTGGGGGGTTTTGTTCTGTATTGTGTTTCTGTACTTCCTAGTTGAGCAGTTCCCAGAATGTAGTACTGGTTCCAGAATGAAATGCTTTCCTTCAGCTGTTCATCACAGTCCACAGTCCTTCCTGCCCTTGCTTCTGGCCGGTAAGAGAATCATCGGTCATCGGTGACCCGGAAAGCAATGGCGATTGGTGCTGTCCGGGACAGCACCAATCGCCATTAATGTCCCCAACAAAGATGGCGCCGGTGCCACCCCCACGATCACCGTGATAGGCCGGCCAGTACCGGCCGGCCCATCACGGTGATCTAACGGTTAAAAAGTGTCCGGGCGGGTTCTGCACCCCTCAGCTAGGTAGCTGAGGGGTGCAGAACAGGTGTGTGTGGTGCAGGTGTACCATACTCACCTGATCCTGGCCTCCGGAACGAAGATTCGCGGTCCCGCGCGTCCTCTTCTCCTCGTCGCCGTCACTTCCGGGTTCGTTCGGTCTTCGTCAGGAATCTTCGGCTCTTCGTGCTTTTCCGTCGCCCCCATCTTCGGCCATCTCCGCCAGCTCCATTCTACTGCCCCCTAGCGGCTGATCAGTGTATATTATACACTGATCATTTGCTTTGGGGTAAAAAGATTTTATTTTTTTTTCCAATTTTTTTTTTTTCTTTTTATTCGCCCTAACGTCGCTGAGTGCTGATCAGCATCGCACGTAAGTGCGCCGCTGATCAGCAACTCCTCCTGTTTGGCGTTTTTTCCCCCCTATATCCCACCGCCACTGTCTGCTGATAAGTGCCGCACTGTCAAAAAAACTGTAAAAAAACACTACATTACACCACACTACACGAAATAAAGTTTTACACTACACCACTACACATTTACATACCCCATATACCAATCCCCGTATAAAGATGGCCCCCAGGGTGTTTTCGGCGTCGGACGCATACGATATTATTGCCTCCGACACTGAAACAGCCAGTGAGGATGAATGGGGGATCCTTCTTTCCTCCATTCATCCTCATCCTCCTCATCATCCAGTGACGTGTCTGGGGGTAGCGTAGCGTACGCTGCCCCCCAGACACGTCTTTTCCGCCAGTACCGCCCCAATAAGAGATGACGGTATGGCGTGAAATTCTCCAAACTCTGTAAGTGTACCTCAGGGTACACTTACAGATTTAGGGTAGGTGCACACTGCGGAATGGCGAAGGATAACCCTTTGTGCATTCCGCAGCTGGCACCTGCCAGCGGACTGATGTAGGCGTGCGTCTCCGCCCGTGTCATAGACTCTATCCTATGCATGGGCGGATTCCATCGTCCGTCCAAAGAATGAACACATTGGACGGAGAGCGGAATCCGCCCGTGCATAGAATGGAGTGTGACACGGACGGAGACGGGCGCCCGCATCAGTCCGCCGGTGTGTGCCAGCTGCGGAATGCGTGAAGGGTTATCTGTCGCGATTCCGCAGTGTGCACGTACCCTAAGGCTGGGTTCACACTATGTATATTTGAGGCTGTATTTGGTCCTCATGTCAGGTCCTCATAGCAACCAAAAACCAGGAGTGGATTGAAAACACAGAAAGGCTCTGTCCACACAATGTTGAAATTGAGTGGATGGCCGCTATATAACGGTAAATAACTTCCATTATTTCAATACAACAGCCATTGTTTTAAAATAACAGCAAATATTTGCCATTAAATGGCGGCCATCCACTCAATTACAACATTATGTGAACAGAGCCTTTCTGTGTTTTCAATCCACTCCTTGTTTTGGTTGCTATACAGCCTCAAATATACGTAGTGTGAACATAGCCTAAGTTAGAGTGTATGAAGGAAGGGATGCCTGGCACATAATGTCCACATGTGGGGTATTTTCGTACTCAGGGGAAATTACTCTACATGTTTTGTGTTCATTTTCTTTTTTACCCTCTTGTGGAAATGGGGAAAAATCAAGGCTAGACCAACATTTAGAGTAAAAAATGCTTAATTTTTACACTAAATCATTGATCTTGTCTTCATTTTTTCATTTTCACAAGGGGTTAAAAGATAAAAAAAAAAACACAAAATGTGTAGAGCAATTTCCCCTGAGTACAAAAATACCCCACATGTGGACATAAAGCGCCATGCGGGTGCAGGGTAA
Source organism: Dendropsophus ebraccatus (assembly GCF_027789765.1). Taxonomy (NCBI): domain Eukaryota; kingdom Metazoa; phylum Chordata; class Amphibia; order Anura; family Hylidae; genus Dendropsophus; species Dendropsophus ebraccatus. Next base: position 53,744,996 of record NC_091462.1, read on the forward strand.
GCCTCCAAAGGGAAGGAGCACCATTTGGGTTTTGGAGGCTGGATTTGGAATGGAATGGATTTCGAGGGCCATGTTGCATTTAAAAGGCCCCTGTGTTGCCAAGACAGTTGAAACCCCCCACAAGTGACCCCATTATGGAAACTACACCCCTCAAGGAATGTAACAAGGGGTGTAGTGAGCATATGGACCCCACCGGTGACGGGCACAAATGTGGAACAATGTGGCGTGAAAATGAAATATTACATTTTTTACACTATAATGTTGGTTTAGCCTTAAATTTTTCATTTTCACAAGGGGTTAAAAGAGAAAAAAAACACACAAAATGTGTAGAGCAATTTCCCCCGAGTCCGTAAATACCCCACATGTGGACATAAAGCGCCATGTGGGCGCAGGGCAAGCCTCCAAAGGGAAGGAGCGCCATTTGGATTTTGGAGACTGGATTCGGCCAGAAAGGATGATGAACGCCATGTCGCATTTACAGAGCCCTCGTGCTGCCAAAACAATGGAAACCCCCCACAAGTGACCCCATTTTGGAAACTACACCCCTCAAGGAATCTAACAAGGGGTGCAGTGAGGATATGGACCCCTTGATGACGGGCACATTTGTGCCGTGAAAGTGAAAAAATGAAAAATTTCCCTTTCACGTAACATTGTTCCACATTTGTGCCTCTCACCAATGGGGTCCATATGCTCACTGCACCCCTTGTTAGATTCCTTGAGGGGTGTAGTTTCCAGAATGGGGTCACTTGTGGGGGGTTTCAAGTGTCTTGGCAGCACGAGGGCTCTGTAAATGCGACATGGCCCTTGAAATCCATTCCAGTGAAATCCAGCTTCCAAAATCCAAATGGCGCTCCTTCCCTTTGGAGGCTCGTCCTGTGCCCGCTTGGCACTTTATGTCCACATGTGGGGTATTTCTGTACTCGGGAGAAACTGCGCTACACACTTTGTGGTTTTTTTCCTTTTATGAAATGAAAAATTGAAGGCTAGAACGTTTTAGTGTAAAAAATAAATTTTTCTTTTTTCACGCCACATTGTTCTGAAAATCTGTGAAGCACCTGTGGGGTCCAGATGCTCACCGCACCCCTTGTTACATTGCTTGAGGGGTGTAGTTTTCTAAATTGTGTCCCTTTAGGGGTGTTTTTTATGTTTTGGAACCCCAAAGCCTCTGCCAACCTGAAGTGGTCCAGTCAAAAATGACCAAATACTGTATAACGGAGGTGTTGAAATTCACTAGGCGCTCCTTTATATCTGAGGCTTGTTGTTGCATCAAACAATGCAATAGGGCCACATATGGGGTATTTCTATAAACTGCAGAAACAGGGCAATCAATATTGGGGTGCATTTCTCTGGTAGTAGGTTTATAATTATGAAAAATATTGGATTACAATAAAATCTCTGCACAGAAAATTTAAATTTTCAAATTTCTTGCACACTTAACTTTTATTTCTGTGACTCTCCTAAAGGGTTAAAAAACTTTTTGGATGTGCTTTTACAGAGTTTGGGGGGTGCAGTTTCTGAAATGGGGTGCTTTGTGGGGCTTTCTAACATGCAGTCCCCTCAAATACACTTTTAAACCTGAACAGGTCCCTAAAAATAACTGATTTTGAAATTTTACGGAAAATTTGGAAAATTGCTGCTAATGTTTTAAGCTTTCTATTGTCTAAAAAAATGAAATATAGTTTAATAAAAGCTACCAACATAAAGTAGACATGTTGCTAATGCTATTAATTATATATAATCTATGTGGCATAACCATTTTCTGTATAAGCAGAAAAGTTTCAAAGTTGGAAAAATGCATTTTTTCTAAATTTTTCACGTTATTTAGTTTTTTTTCATAAAGATTCGTTATAAGTATCGACTCCATGGAAAAATAAGTAAAAGGTGACCCCAGGAAAAGGATGAGTGGACTCACTGACGAAGGTGGTCATGGTCAAATTTCATACAGCTTTGATAGTAGACTACTGTACATGCAATCATCAAGGCACAGAAAGCTTGACAATGAAATAGCATTATATGTGAAACAGAAAATAGAGGGCACTCACCAAATACCTTGAAGTGACGATTTACTAAGAAACGTGTGAAATGCAATCCATCAGGAAGGAGCATAGGCAAGGACACAGGTAGCAGCTGTTTCGCACACACGCGCTTCCTCAGACTCTAGAGGACTGTATCATTAGTTAAAGAGTAAGGATAGTGCCAGTAGCATTGCTGTGATTGCACTTTTCACAACCAAACTAAACTGTTGTGTTTTAGCAGTGGAAAAGAAAGGTCAATATATGACATGCATTGGTTTTTCTTCAGCTGCGGCAATAGGTTACCTGTTCTGGTGACACCGGACCCTGGCAGCCAACCCTAAGATGGAGGCGTATTTTCTGTCCTACTGACACCAGACTCTGCCAGCCAACCACAAAATGGAGGCCCATTTCCTTGACTAATCCCTGTGACATTTTGACCAAGCAGCCTATCAACATAAGAGACAATAACATGAAGCTCTGGCACTCACTGTTTCTAATAGAGATTTAAACCAGGGTCTCCTGTTAGCTGGCACCCCTTATTGTCTTCTCTAGCTTTTCTGCTGCTCTTCCATTTTACTGTATGTGAACTGATTTTGTTCCTGTACCTGCTTATTTGATTGTGCTTTTGTCTGTATGCTACCTCCTGGTTCTGACCCAACGTATTTTAAGTGTCACTGTATTTATAGCTTTCATAATGTAAATGAACAGGTGACATGAAATAACTTAGGTTTGTAATATACATGTATTATTTTCATAATCATGCTGTAAAACAAAGCTATACTTACTTGAAATCCAAGTCCAGTCTCCTAAAGGCAGAATGTGTCCATCAATTACATGACTGCCTTTTCTGTGAGCGTGCAGATGACCTAGACTTTCTGCGTTTGGTCTCTTTTTTTCAACCAGCACAAGACCAAAAACTGCCTTCAGGAGACTGGACCTTAATTTCTGGTAAGTATAGCTTCGTTTTACAGCATGATAAGTTAAAAAAAAAATTTCCCATAGAAAACCTCTCCTACTCTGGACAGTTCCTGTCTTGGCCAGAGATGTCAGAAGAGAGCACTGTGTCAGACTGAAAACAAAACGTTTCCTGCAAGACATATAGTAGCTAATAAATATGGGAAGACTTCAGATTTTTTAATAGAAGTAAATTACAAATCTATATACATTTTTGACACCAGGTTGATTTGAAAGAAAAAGATTTTCGCTAGATAACCCCTTTAACATATATGTTTTATGGGGGGAAAAATTGGATGCAAAAACAAATGCAATTGTGTGCAATGTGTTTGGATCCATTTTTTCATTGACTTCTATTTAAAAAAAAGAAAAAAAAAGCCTTTTTTTCCTTTATTTTAGCGTACATAAAAACGCGTTTGACAATGTTTATATGTTAAAAGTAACCATTTAAAAATGAATACGTTAAACGAACAGCAAAAACGCAGTGAGAACCTACCCTTACTAGAAAACTGTAGTCGAGGATTAAATATTAAAGGGGTATTCCAAGAAAATAAACCTTTCCCCTATCCACAGAATAGGGAAAATATAGGAGGTCAAGGGGTGTGTGTGTTAACCTCTGAACCCCTTGCCAATCTCCGTATCGCCCCTGGCTTCTGTATTATGAATAGAGCCATGGATGCGACACGTGACCCGCCTTCTCTATTCATTCCTATGGAGCGATAGAAAGAGCCGAGTACAGCTCTCTTCCAGCATACTCGGCTCGGCTCTTTCTGTTGGCTCCATAGGAATGAATAGAGCTGCGGGTCATGCGCCATACACACAGCTCTATTCATAACACAGAAACTGGGGCCATATGAAATTGACTGTGCAGACAATGCAGACAAGTACAGCTGTGGCCATACTTTACATTGTCTCCTATGGTTAATTGGAACATATTCCAATTAGGAAGAAGTGATGTTCATCCGGCCAGTACTGCAATATCGGCTGGGGTGATTTTCACAGACAACGGCTGTTCTGTAAAATGACCGTGGCCTAAAAGTGTAAAAACAATGACACATTTTTTAATACATTTTATTAAAAATCAGAATACAGTTAATAACACACATATTTGGTATTCCTGTTGTCATAACAATATATCGAGAATGTAATTTATGGTGATCGGTAAACAATGTATATAAAAACAGTGCAGGGTGCTTTTTTTGTCATTTGTCTTTTTTTTTTGTGAGTCTAGCCCAGGGCCGGCGTCAGCACCAGGCATACTCAGGCATTTCTTCCCCTCTCCCTCCCCTCTCAATGCGCTCACACACTGACACACATCATTACCTGAGGCTGTGGGGGGAGGGGGGATGAGCCGGGCGCAGGGATGAGGGGGGCGCTGGTGAGCCACTTAAGTCATTTTGTGGCTCCTCCAGGCCTCAGTCTCTCAGCGTCGGACCAGAGGAGAGGGGGGCGGGGCTCACTGCACGGCAGCCTGTAGAGGCCAAACAGCAGGTCAGGGCCCAGAAGCCTCCCCACAGTGCTGCCTGTGCTGTGCTTCCCTGCCCCCTCCTGTATTCCTGGGTCTCCTGACCCCTCCACAGCGGCCCAGGCAGAGGGAGAAGATGTAACAGTGCAGTGTCCCAGAACATGCAGACTACTACTCCTATTATGCTCATTTCTATTGCTATGTCAATGCCTGTTCTGGTAATTGTTTGCACTGCAACTGCTGCTAGTATTCCCCTGGTATTCTCTGGTTATGTGTATTCTCATGTGTATTCTCATATATTCCTGTGTATTATTACATTGTACAGTGGTATGCAAGGCTGCTGATCACGTGACTGTGCCAGTGCCCTGTAACCATGGTTCCTCCAATGGCCGACTAGCTCTGGCCAGGGGCAACCATGTGACCTCCCACTTCCTCCTAACAAGTGAGTTTTTCCCCCTGCTTCCAAGCAAGGAGGGTGTGTGTCGTCTCTCTCCTACCTCACAGGAGTTGGACATATCGCAGGTCCCACTTCACCACTAGAAGTGTGGATCAGGTGCTCTGCTGTATTCAAGTCTTCGGCTGTATCTGCCTGCTCAAGTGTCCGGAGTTCCTTCTCTCATCTGGGTGTCATTCCATTGTTTCTCATCCTCGTTTCAAATATTCACAGCAAGTATTATTCTCAAGCTAATCCACCCAGCAATGCTACTTTCTCTCATACTCCTACTCCCATCATCCGGCACGTATTCTCACAGCCTATGCAGCACCACTCCTGCTTTATTTGTCAAAGCCTGCTATATACCCGGTTGCAACCGGACAGAACTGTTGCTACTAGTTACCTCATCTATAATAAAACCGCTGTTACTGAACCCTGGCATTGGTGTCCACTAACTGGTGCCCTGACTAGGTGCAGCGAGGAATCGCATGCCCATCATCACCCGCAGATTCCACAGACCAGCCCTACAGCTGTGCCGCCCTCAGGCCTATACCGTGACAAGTATACACCCTGCAGCTGCCCCGGTTATTGCCCGCTCATAACAACAGCACTGCGGAAGTGGCCCCCAGGGGCCAGGGCATCGCAACAGGACTGACAGATACAGAGGTGAGTGTATGTGTGACTGAGTATGCATGCATATGTGTGCAAGTCTGTATGCAGGTGTTGTGTGTGTGTGTAAGTCTGTATGCTAGTGTTGTGTGTGTAAGTCTATGCAGGTGTTGTGTATGAGTATCTGTCTATGTGTGCTGGGAGTAGGAAGGTAGGGTCACCTGTGACATATCTGCTGCAGTGGATTTATTGCAGATTTTCCCCTTTACTTTCCATGTGGGAGTCACAATAGGCAATAAATCCACTGTTGTATTGCTATTTTTTTCTGTTAAAATGTTTTCCGGGACTCCGTAGGGCAGCATCCAACTTCTGTACCCACATATCTACCTCTCCATTTAGTGTAGGTAATCAGCAGTGTATTATAATAAGTATATAATACACTGCTGATCACCTACACAGAATGGAGATATATATATATATATATATATATATATATATATATATATATATATATATACACACTCATACAGGGGGGGGGGGATAATAAGTATATAATACACTGCTGTATACCTACACAGAATGGAGAGACATATACTTATTATCCCCCTCCTGTATGAGTGTGTATATATCTCTCCATTCTGTGTAGGTATACAGCAGTGTATTATATACTTATTATCCTCCTCCTGTATGAGTGCGTGTGTGTGTGTGTGTGTGTGTGTGTGTGTATATATCTCCATTCTGTGTAGGTATACAGCAGTGTATTATATACTTATTATCCCCCTCCTGTATGAGTGTGTGTGTGTGTATATATATATATATATATATATATATCTCCATTCTGTGTAGGTATACAGCAGTGTATTATATACTTATTATCCTCCTGTATGAGTGTATATATCTCTCCATTCTGTGTAGGTATACAGCAGTGTATTATATACTTATTATCCCCCTCCTGTATGAGTGTGTGTGTGTGTGTGTGTATATATATCTCCATTCTGTGTAGGTATACAGCAGTGTATTATATACTTATTATCCTCCTGTATGAGTGTATATATCTCTCAATTCTGTGTAGGTATACAGCCAGTAGTGGATTATAATAGGGGCGTTTTGGGCGGCAGCCGGGGCCCTGAGCTCCTGGGGGGCCCATGACCACCCAAAAAGACTTATACTTTCAATGGTGTACTGTCTCCTGGCTACACTTCTGCCATGATTTGCAAAAAATCACTGTTTTTTTTATGGCAATTTTGCACAAATCAGGACATAATGACATTATCTGTCCTGTACTATGAACGCCAGGCTAGTGCTTCCATAGTTACAGTGGGGTGGGGGGGCCCAGGCTTGGTGAACAGCCCGGGGCCTATGGTAAAGTTAATCCGCCCTTGTATACAGCAGTGTATTATATACATATTATCCTCCTCCTGTATAAGTGTGTATATATCTCTCAATTCTGTGTAGGTATACAGCAGTGTATTATATACTTATTATCCTCCTGTATGTATGTGTGTGTGTGTGTGTGTGTGTGTGTGTGTGTATCTCTCCATTCTGTGTAGGTATACAGCAGTGTATTATATACTTATTATCCTCCTCCTGTATGAGTCTGTATATAATACACGGCTGTATACCTACACAGAATGGAGATATATATACACACTCATACAGGGGGATAATAAGTATATAATACACAGCTGTATACCTACACAGAATGGAGAGATATATACACACACACACATACAGGAGGATAATAAGTATATAATACACAGTTGTATACCTACACAGAATGCAGAGATAGAGACCCTCTAACAGTGATGCCACATGATTTACTATACAAAGGGGCCCGCTGAGGCTCTGTCGCCCAAGGGCCCTCCAAAACCTGGAGCCGGCCCTGGTCTAGCCTTTCTGTGCAAATTCTGCAACAATAATGGTATCGTTGTGACCCTGGGGGTTTCTAGGTGTGGGAGGATACCTGTTAGTCACGGTGGCCAAAAGTGGTATGCCCACCCCCGGGGACACTGACACTAGGCTTTGTAAAGACAACTCCAAAAAAGTCCTGCCACATACGTCTTACAGTGCAACATATAAATCAAGAAACAACAAAAGAGATTGCACAAATCGAATAGAAAAATATAACAAAAATCTTTCTTACATGAGTGTATCATTAATAATACTATTATCGGTATAATTTAAATGTATGATTGTTATTGTAACCTGTACCTTTAGGTTCTTTGGAGTAGACGGGGATGAAGTATATGAGATTTATTCACCAAATGGCTATGGACTTTACCCAAATTTCTGGGATGCCATTGTATATTCCCTATGATGTGGACCCTTTGAGGGCTGATGATCGATTTCCACTATGAATAACTATAATGATATGGCCACTATTTTTAACATGACAGTGATTTAATATGTATATTGATATTATGCAATTTATATGAATTACACTTCACAGTTTTCTTTGCACTTTTTAGTTTTTTTTACCCTCGTTCACCTCACACACGTGCGCACTACTCACTCACTCACTTTTTTTTACACTGCAAGCTTTATTGATTTATCTAGTATGTCACTTATATTTATATAAACTGCTGATTATGCAGCAATGTATTTTTTCACCGCTCATTGATTATATATATTATTTGTTTTGTATAAATGTTCTTCTTATTATCACTATGGTTTAGTGTATATTATTATTAGGGTTATTTATGTATTTATAACTTTGGAATCATGTAATCAAAATTGCACGTCTGCACTTTATTATTGTATGGTATTAATGTCATTAGGGAATAATTTACTTCACCGATTATTATGTGGAATCATAGACACTGATTATACTAGACATTGAATCTCTGGGTATTATGCATGAATATTGATGAATTGCATCTTTAAGCTAGACCGTAGGGGCATTGGAATGATAGTATGTGATAGGGCTGTGACTAACCAGGCGTGTCTTGAGTGACGTGCATGTAGGCGGCTCTCACCATACGTCAGTACGTGTGATGTCGGCGCGCAGTTGAGACGCACAGAAGGCCATCTTAGATACGCCATTACAGGCCGCACATGGTGGTTGCGTCACGATGCTGTGACGTCGCGACGCTCCTACGTATGTAACAATGCGATAATATAGCGGAGACAGCCCCTAGATACGTCATATCCCCCTCTCCTCCTCTTTTAATCCCATCAGCAATTGGGAGAATAATCTCCTCCCTGCTGGGAACAGTCGCCATCTTGGCACGCCAGATTCACAAGCCTAAGCACAGCCAGTGTAAGTAATTCAAGTTACTCTGAACTAATTTTGGGTGTATACCAACAATGCATCTGTGTTCCTTATGTGTGTGTGTATATATATCTGTGGTAAATGAATTAAGTCCATTAGCTCCTGACGAAGTGAGCAAAACGTACGTCGGGCTTTTGTGCCAGGCGGGTGGTAGGATCTCAGTATGGTATTTTTCTGTGTTCACTGAGTTACTTGTATTATGGATGTAATGTATTGATTTTACTGCTTGGTTTTTTACCAATATTTTCATTGGGATTAGCCTGTGGAGGGGTTGCATACAGCCCCCCTCTTCTTTAATGTGATTTTTGTAGCCAATGATTTTTCCAGTCACCTCCCTGGGTTTGTGTATTCGGCTTAGAGCTTCCATACCATTAGGTACCACTAGATGGTGCTGTTGTAACAATAATTACCTCACCCACTAAATCCAATTGGGTTTTCACGGACACGTACCACGCTGATATCTTCCTCCCCGCCTGGTTTTGACCTCTGTGTTTTATCCCATACTATACTCTGTGTAATTTTATCAATTTATAATTTCTAATAAAGATTTTTGTTATATTTCTCTATTCGATTTGTGCAATCTCTTTTGTTGTTTTTAGGCTTTGTAAAGGTAGAACACGCGTAGGTGCAGAGTAATCACAGTCCAAATTCTTAAACAGGTTAAACAGTTTACTGAACAAATCTTTAGTGCAATACACAAAATAGTGCTTTTGGCAGTAAGGTGCAAACATATAACTTATAAACAAATAACAATATTACCGAACTAAAATACTTTCTTTTTTTTATAATTTTTTTTATTGTTTATTACATTTTTTTCAACATAAAGACAAGGTTATATAACAGTAGAAAAAAAGGCCCAATAAATGCGTCCAACAAAGATACATAGACCTCATTCTCTAAAATATATAATTGTACAAAATTAAGGTTAGCCTAGAGTGTATGCACAACAAAACAAAAAAGAATGAGAGAATGGAAAAGTTGGAGGAGTATATCATAGAAACCCAAAAAATAAAATTTCAATGGAATATTTATGATTACTCTGTGAACCAGGTATATTAACCCCTTAAGGTCTGAGTCAATTTTCATTTTTGCACTTTCGTTTTTTCCTCCTCGTGGTTTAAAAGGCCATAGCACTTGTATTTTTTCACCTACAGACCCACATGAGCCCTTATTTCTTGCACCACTAATTGTACTTTGCAGTGACTTAGTTTTTGCATAAAATATGCTGCAAAACCAGAAAAAAATTATATGTGTGGGGAAATTGGAAATAAAACGCAATTTTTTGTTTTTATTTAGGGGGTTTTTGTGTTTTATATATGTTCTTTAAGTCTGTACGATTACAATAATATGAAACTTGCATAACTTTCATTTTATTTGACAGTTTTTATATAATGTAAATCTTTTTAAAAAACGAAATGTTCCTTAAAATTGCTCTATGACCATGTTTGCGTTGATGCGACTTTTTGATCATTTATCACTAATAAGTGAGATCAGCAATGTGATGATTTAATAGTTCGGGCGATTAAGCACGCAGAAAAATATGTTTTTATTTATTAAATGGGAAAAGGGTGATGATTCAAACTTTTATTAAGGAAGGAAATTTTTTATTAACAAAAACACTTTTTTTTAACATACACATTGATTAGAAGTCCCTTGGGGGATCTCAGCGGTTCAGAGTGGGGTCACGGGAAATTGCGGCTTTTTTTTAATCAATTGTTTATTTATTGGTGTTTCAAAAATAACATAACAAGAATGTATATAGATACAAGAAAACATCAGAGCAATAGCAAGCCTTAGGCTGCGTTCACACTACGTGTATTTCAGTCAGTATATGTATATTTCAGTCAGTATTGCAACCAAAACCAGGAGTGGATTAAAAACACAGAAAGGCTCTGTTCACACAATGTTGAAATTGAGTGGATGGCCGCCATATAATGGCAAATATTTGCTGTTATTTTAGAACAACGGCTGTTATATTGAAATAATGGCAGTTATTTACTGTTATATGGCGGCCATCCACTCAATTTCAACATTGTGTGAACAGATCCTTTCTGTGTTTTTAATCCACTCCTGGTTTTGGTTGCAATATGCGGACCACAATACTGACTGAAATATACGTAGTGTGAACCCATTAGATTGTTAGATCAGACAGTCCTCAAGAAATTCAATGGCCTAGATTACCAAAGTGTGTAAAACTTTCTACAGCAACCAATTACAGCTCATTTTCTGCTCTGGTAAAATAAAATCTGAGCTGTGATTGGTTGCTGTTTGAAGTTTACACCACCTTTTCAGTTTCTGTTTTACACACTAAGATGGGAATTCCCATTCAAGGACGAACTATGAAAAATGATACTGTTTGGGGATTTATCATTCTCAGTGCCAGTGCAAATATTTTTGAGCATAATGGGAGTTTGCACAACATTTTTTGTACAGAAATATTACACTATTAGGGCCAGTTCACACTGTGGAAACACGACGCAATTCCTCCGCCGTGGAATCCCGCCATGCTCAGTGCCCTGCTTTGAGCGAATGGGAGAGCGCGCGCTTGTCCACTTCCTCTCCACTCAAAGAATGAACATGTTCATTCTTTGAGCGGAGAGGAGAGGAAGCGAACGATTACTCAAAGCAGGACACTGAGCGCGGCGGGATTCCGAGACGGAATTGTGAACTGGCCCTTATGCCACTATATGCTGGTGCAGGAAATGGTAAATCCCCCTATTGTGTAATGCCTATTGGCCTGAACTGGCAATGCTTGACATTAGGCTTCGAAGAGCAAGAATGGGAAAATAGCAGTCGACCATAATCCTCCTTAGGTTATGTTCACACTGAGTAAATAAGGCAGAATTCCGCTGGGAAAACTCTCTGCTGCGGAATCCCGCCTGCCTCAGTATCAGACGTCATCTCTATGGGAGGGCTGAAGCGCCTCCGCTCAAAGAATTTACATAGAGATGCCACCTGACACTGAGGCAGGCGGGAATTTGTGGTGGAGGGTTCTGCCATGGAATTCCACCATAGGAGGCATAGTGCAGTTACAGTTTCACCTGGATCTATAGACTGTCAGAGGATGAAAAAAAGAAGGCCTCTGTCCCAGGCGAAATAGCTTTACTAATTGTAACCGGATGGGTTTATTTCAGAAAATTAAAGTGTCTTATTGATGTAATGAGAAGGAATGTATTATTTTAATGTCTTGTGTTTGTGTGTGTTTCTGTATATAATATATATATATATATATATATATATATATATATATATATATATATATATAAAAATAAGGTATGTGTAGACGGCACCGTGCGGCAATAAGCTCTAGTGGGTGCACAGCCTTCCGGAGTCAGACCCAGGCTCCACAAAGATCCAAAATAAAGCGATAAGGCGGCACTCCAGGAATAGTGAATAATAAAGTGAATTTTTTCACCCATAATGTGCGGTACAACGTTTCAGTTTCTCGATGAAACCTTATTCAAGCAACACATACGTATGTGTTGCTTGAAAAAGGTTTCATCGAGAAACTGAAACGCTGTACCGCACATTATGGGTGAATAAATTCACTTTATTACTCACTATTCCTGGAGTCCCGCCTTATCGCTTTATTATATATATATATATATATATATATATATATATATATATATAACTGTCATTGTATGGCTATGTGTGTAAAAGTCATTGTCGTTGTGTGTATGTATACTGTAACTGTCACACCTATGTCAACTGTCCAGCCATATACCTCCCCATTAGTGTAAACATTGGAGGATACAGTTGTTTGATAATGTTGTTGTCAGACCTTGTAGCTGTAATTGTGAAACCGTGTACCCATTGTGCTTACAAATATGCACAAGGTCTGGGAAACTTCCTTTCATGGTCATCAGTGGTCTACATGGACATATGTAGAAGCACATCACCCCCCCACCCAAACTTACTATAAAGGTCTGGGGTATGTAGCTTCTAGTCAGCCTCAGCTGGGACCATGGAAGGAAGGTGCCCAGAACCCTGGTGGTCATCGAGGTAGATGGGGTATATTAGTGTATAATATACAATGGGGCTGCCCATTTCATTGTGGATGGAACAGCTATGCTTTTATACCATCTGTAACTGAAGCTAAGTATAATTCTGTGTAATAAATCCCTTATTTTTCTATAATTCTGTGTGGTTATAGCTTTCTGCAACTATTATCAAAAGTAACCGATTACACTAATATATGCATACTTGTAGGACTCGTCAAGTTAAACATTTTTGCAAATACATTCATTTAGCAAACCTGCCTAATTCTCTGCTATGGCTGCTTAATCTTCCCATTGCTGACAACTCGTTGTCTAGCCAACCACCACTCTGCTCTAAAAGGAGAGGTCTGGCTGATGTATATGCAGGTATAGAGTAGATGTATAGTGACATGGTATATATCGTGTTTAATATGTATACTATAGGTATATATTAGAGATGAGCGAACCTCGAGTCCATCCGAACCCGAACTTTCGGCATTTGATTAGCGGTGGCTGCTGAAGTTGGATAAAGCCCTAAGGCTATGTGGAAAACATGGATATACTCATTGGCTGTATCCATGTTTTCCAGAGAACCTTAGAGCTTTATCCAACTTCAGCAGCCCCCGCTAATCAAATCACGAACAATCGGGTTCGGATGGACTCGAGCATGCTCGAGGTTCGCTCATCTCTAGTATATATATATATACACACCAGCCAGACCACTGATTTTAGAGAGGTGGTCAGTAGCCTAGACATGTTGTCAACAAGAGGAAGGATATACATCAAATCAACTGGTGGTAGAAAGTGCCAGAGATCTGTAATTTACTTCTGTTTAAAAATCTCCAGTCTTCCAGTACTTATGAGCTGCTGGATGTTCTGTAGGCAGGGAGTGGTGCATTCTTTCCATTCTGACACAGGTCTTTCTGCTGCCACCTCTGTCCATGACAGGAACTGTCCAAAGCAGCAGCAAATCCCCATAGAAAACATCTTCTGCTCTCCTGCCCTTTCTGGCACCAGATGATTTTAAAGAAAACATTTTTCGCTGGAATACCCCTTTAACACTGAAATTGCAACAAAAAGTAGTAGGTGTCCCTAAGGTCTGCAAATTATCAAATTTTTAAACAGATAGGGGGAGATTTATCAAACTGGTGTAAAGTTGAATTGTCTTAGTTGCCCCTAGCAACCAATCAGATTCCACCTTTCATTTTTTAAAGAATCTGTGAGGAATAAAAGGTGGAATCTGATTGGTTGCTAGGGGCAACTAAGACAATTCTATTTTACACCAGTTTGATAAATCTCCCCCATAGTTCCAATTTATGGCATGCAAGAGGGAATTCAATGGTAAAATTATCCAGCTATGTAAAACTTTGAAAATCGGATCAAGTCATCACAGTACGATTGTGCAACGGCTCCTCTTGGTTGACACGGCACTTACCACAACTAGAATCCTTAAACTGAGACACTTGGGGCACATTTATCATTGTGTTTGTTTAAAATTTTAAGCAACAATTATTGAGGCGTTTGTGCTTTTTTTCAGCAGTTTATGCTGGCTGCGCCATTTTTTCTCTTGGAGGGGAGTGGTGGGGGTGTGGTTTAAGTTTTTTTGCCAGATTTATCATGTGCAATTTTTTTTTTTGCTTTTTGCAAAAAATTGTGCAGCAGTACTCCATTCAGACCCTGGCGTACTTTTTTGGCCAAGTTGGTAGGCCTAAGAAAAGATTTATCATGGCCCATGTGCCTAATGATAAATTTTGGACATGGATCAAAGATTTTTGCCCAGCACGTGAAAAATGCAGAAGCGCACAAATTATTGGGCTAATGGTAAATGTCCCCCTTGGTTTATTACTCCGATACATGTGCCTAGGCCAAGGTGTCAGCAAAGTTAAATGTTGCATGCCCCAGTGGTTGGAAGACCAATGACAGCAAGACAAATCTCTGCGCAGATCGTCAGATTAGAAAAATGTGGCATGGTAATCTATGCTATACTGCAAGCAAAATTGGACACTACATACCAAGCTATGTGTCTACACAAACCATCTGAAAGGGCATGGACAACATTGGGCTACAAGCCAAACATCCAGCTACAGGTGTTTCATTGACCTCAAGCCACCACTCTTAAATAGAGATGAGCGAACCTGTAGCATGCTCGAGTCCATTTGAACCCAAACTTTCGGCATTTGATTAGCAGTGGCTGCTGAAGTTGGATAAAGCCAAAAGGATATGTGGAAAACATGGATATCGTCATTGGCTGTATCCATGTTTTCCAGACAAACTTAGAGCTTTATCCAAGTTCAGCAGCCCCCGCTAATCAAATGCCGATCGTTCGGGTTCGGATGGACTCGAACCCGAACCCAGTTCGCTCATCTCTACTCTTAAAGTTTATCATAGTGCAGTGCAAGACAGCAATGGACGCTGGAACGGATGTCTATTCTCCTTATAGATGAATCCCACTTATGTTTCAGACGCAATGATAGCCAGAGACCATGCCGCAACACCATGAAGAGACCTTCACAAGGGGACATCACCTTGGTCCTACTTCCATGATTCTTGTGTAGGGTGGCATAATGTAGAGTAGCTGAAACCCTCTAATCTTCATTCCAGGTACATCAATAGCTTCATATTACAGTGATTTGGTTTTGAAAAGGACAATAGCAGGCTGCATGTTGCTCATCCTACTTTGAGCAGCCTGTGTAGCCTTAATGTGCGACCATGGCCTGCAGCATCTCTGGACGTGTTGCCATAGAGAACATTTGGGTTGTCACTGATTTGTGTGGCCAAGTGCATTTCGTGTGGCAGAGCTTTCCTCAGACAACCATTAATAACCTTACTGATAACATGTAAAGGCATGTAAGGTATGTATTTCTGCACGTGGTGCTTGAATACTAAATAGATTGAGATGTTTTAAGTGTTTTTTTTATACAGTGTGCTATACAGTGCACTGCAGTACCCAACATTGCACTGTCAATGCCTGGTACCACAGCTGAGCCCCAGTGAAGTATTTGTTGTCACACTGTGACTAAGTGGCAATACCAAACACAGCTGCATAATTAAGAAGGGCGCTGCATTAGTTTCTGCTATTCCTAACCCCACTGGTCACATATTGGGGGCCTATCAGACATGAATGTTTCAGTGATTGTCACCTTTAGTAAGCCATATGCTAAAATTAATGCTCTACTAGCTCTTAAAGTGATTATAACACTTCGCCTTATATAACCTGGTTCTCGCCAGCACAAAGATCCTGGTGGTGCCATCCATTTCTCAAACCAGTCTATCAGCTGGGTCCTGTTGTGGACAACCCAGAGATCCCGGAGGCTGGGCGGGGGTCCCACGGTCGCTCCTGCCGCTCACTGCGAGCACAGCGACAAGTAGGTTGTTACTTGAAATCAATTTCCCTCCTGTAGGCTGCTGGCTTTTAAAAAACGTTGGACAGCAGGATGTATGTGTGGGCCCTGACCAGGTTATATTTAAAAAAAAACAAAAAACATTTCAGTTGGCAAAGTAGTACATTCGCTTTAAGGACTGCATATTCCTAAAACTACACTTCAGCTATATGTCTGAAAACGCATAAAGTACACACCATAAGGCTATGTTCACATAACGCCCGTTTTAGGCAAGATAACAGACGTTGTTTGATAATGATGACCTTAAATAATGATCATCATTGTAAAATAACAGCAGCTTAAAAATAACAGCTGTTATTTTGCATGAAGAAACATTGTGTGAACATGGCCTAAACAATGGAAATGAATGGAGAATAAAGTGAAAACCTGATAACATGGTATTAAAAAGGCAGTGGTAGAAATGCAAAAAAAAAGTGAAAGAAGTAAAACACTAAACAATACCAAAATTTATTTAAAAAATAGTACATTATTATTAATATTCCAAGATACATAATATTAATAGAAATTTTGATACATTTATTACAAGTAAGCGTGAAAGCTATTATTGATTTATTGGGGGGGGGGGGGAGCTAGCAAATATGCATACTTGCCTAAATCAGATAGGTTGGAATATTAGGCTGGGTTCACACAGCATTTTATTTTATGTTTAACATATAGGCATAAGTTTTATGCTCTTGAAAGGGATAAAAAAAATGTATATGTTATGAACAGCTTCTGCTGTAATGTCCTTTAACATCGACTTGCATTATAAAAATAAATGCATTTTTTTGCTGTATACAATTGCACATTCGACTATACTTTTTTACACTGTAAAATGAAATGTGATGTATTGGAAACACAAAGCACATTGTGAACCAAGCCTAAGCTGTGCTGTCCACCTATCAAAAATGTAAAACCCTGACATGCCCTATTACATTTAGGGGGCTCTGCAGGTCATTATTATCTGATTAAGGCCAAGTTCACATAATAAAATGTATTAGACTGTAAGGCTATGTTCACACACAGTAAAATAAAATAAAACATGGTAACAATTTTTTAGGTCAAAATACGTCTGTATTGTCAACATAATAAAGTGCTCCATTAAAGTCTATTGCAAATTGGTCTACAGTGCCCATGCAGTACAGTATAATAGTCGTAATTGATTATATCCATCTAAATAATGAACATGCTCATTATTTACCACCTTCTTTTGCAAAATATGGTAGTTTTTTTCATCTCTTTATTTTCATAAAAATATGGTCATATTTAGCTTTTCTTTACTGTGTTTAAAGCCTAAAACAGCAGTAAAATCAACCATTTTACAGATCAAGGCTATGTTCCCACTATGTCTTTTTCCGCCCGCTTGGTGGACTTTTTTTTGGAGGACTGTCATTTTAATGGCAAATAAGGAACATTATTTTCAAAATAATTTTTATAAAACAATGGACATTATTTGCCATGAAATTGACAGCCGTTCAAAAAAAATCAAACGTCATTTTTCCGATGTGTAAACATTGCCCAAAAGTGACCAATATTTATCTCTAACTGTGAAGTAAATTGAAGTCTATGGATACATGATAATATTAATATTTATTTATTTATTTGTATAGCACTAGCAGATTGTGCATTAGTACATATAATTTAAAAAATGGCCCTAATTAGACTATGTTTGCACAATGTTGAAATGACGGGCGTTCATTATTTGCGGCCATAATTATCAAAAGAAGGCCATCTTTTGGCGTTAATTGATAGGCATCCAAAAATTGGACGTCATTTTAATGGTGTGTAAATACAGCCTTAGAATCTCTCACATTATATAAGTATCACTGACGCCTTGCACATTTAATTTTTGCAACCACAAATCATCAATTATTTCTACTCTATCATATTACTGTTTCCCACTGCCCATCATTATAACCCATGTTAGTCATTACATCAAAGTTATTTTCCTTCCTAACTGCACATCTATATCCATATATAAGGAGTAGCTTATGATAAAAATTGGACAACCTACTTTATTTAGATATTTGTATTACAACTTTGTTTAGCTAATATTATTTCCTTCCAATGCCTTCTCCGTCTTCTTAAAGTGTAACAAATTTTTTTTTTTTGCAGAAATCAGTAGTATAAGCGATTTTAAGAAACCCTATAATAGGTTTTATTAGAAAAAAAAGCCTCTTTCTGTACTCAAAAAGCAATCTCTGAGCCTCCCCCTCACTTCTTATCTGTGCATTATCAGGCAAATCCGTCTTCATTACAGAGAAGCAAAGTGATGACGGGTTCTGCTGTGTCCATTATATCCTATGGAGGGGAGGGCCGAGGGAGATGAGTGAACAGGAAGAAGAGACGAGAAGGTCAGCTGTTTGTAGATTGTCTGTCAGTTCCCGTCCCGCGGTGCCATTCAAATCGGGCGCGCTCACTTCCACCGGCTGCTGCGAGTCCTCTTCTCTGACCAGTGATTATACGCCGGAAGTCACTCGCTTCCATGCATTCGTTATGGAAGAGCGTGACTTCCGGCGTTCAAATTACAAGGCCGAGAAGAGGAGTCACAGCGCCGGCGGAATCTGAGGTCAGAAAGGTCAGTGCTTATCTGGGATCTTGGTAAGAGAAGATTGCAGGGTGTTGTGCTGTGCAGGACTGATATCTCTCTCCTCCATGCTCACTCCCCTCCCCTCTGCATAGAGCATAATGGACACAGAAATCCTGCTTCTTCTGAAGTGAGGGGTGAGCTAGGAAAACAACTTTTTCTGTACAGAAGGAAACTCTTTTGCTAAATAAAACCTATTACAGAGTTTCTTAAAATCGCTTGTACTGTTGATATTTATTGTTTTCAGAAAAATGACCCTGAAATGACAGTTACGCTTTAACTTACAGGTTTCGTTCTTCCCTAAACAACATTTCTTGCAATCATTACCAAATCTGTTTGAAATTAAAATAAACCTTCATGTTCATGTTTAGGTATTAACCAGCCAGCATAATTACTATGCACTTCTCTTACATGCAAATACTTATTATGACATATTAACCCTTTACCTATGGGATGTTATAACTAGAGATGAGCAAACCGGCCGAGGTTTGCCATAGGCTGTATCCCAGTTTTCCAGGCAGTCCTCAGGCTGTATCCACCCTCTCCACAGAGCGAGCAGACAGCTGGAATCAGAAGCCGAGAGTTCAGGTTCATACGAACCCGAACCTCGGCTGGTTCGCTCATCTCTAGTTATAACCCTCTTCACCCTCTTCAGATATATCCATAACACATACAATTATTAATGGACCTATAACCCCTGAAAATATTAATAATATTGCTAGTAGAGTTAAACAGATCACCTTTTCACATTCCATTTACCCTTTATGGTCCTTCTGATGATAGTACAGCACTCTTTGCCCTATTCACCTGCATTAGCCTTAATATACAATCTTATCTTATGTTAAATGCTTCTTCTGTGTCAAAAGTGACCATTGCAGACGTTATTATTGTGGTGTACCTGACATGCACAAAACATTGGTGCTCGAGAAGACGAAAATGTGACAATTGAGGAATAGTAAAATCCCCCAAGTGTTTCCATTCTGCAAAGCTGGTCTCTAGGGTATGTTCACATGGACAACAACCACTGCAATTTTTTTTCAGGTAATTTTGATCTGCTCTCTAGTTGCCTTTTAGTTGCTTTTTCAAGCTTTTGATTGATTCCAATGTGAGTTTCCAAATGAAACTGCTATAAAAAGTGACATTTGTTTTCGTGCCATTTTGAACATTTCCCACTGAAATCAATAGTAGATAAAAACTGCATATCTTTTGGCATGGTTTTTGTCCATTTGAGGGTCAATCTACACTACGGAATTTGAATGGAACTGACATGTCAATTCTTCGGGCAGATTGTGGAGTTTTGTAGTGAGACATCCTATTGATTCAATAGGACAGGCGGAACTTCAAGCGGAGTCGTGGACTCTGCGTGCAATTTGGATAATATTCTGTTGAGTGAACTGACCATAAACATACTCCTATAGTTACACAGTATTTCAAAATGATGAAGACACTTATTCATTACGATGCAGTGAGCACCGAAACAGCTAAAGCTCTCTGCTACTGACAAGGCTATGTAAATGTGCACCTATTTAGCTGAGTGGACTTAAGCATACAACATATTCTTAGGCTGTATTCACACGTAACGTTTATTTTAAGTTAATGATGTGTTTTTGTAGCAATTTTGTAACTATTTTGCTGCAAACTGCGCAATTGTGGTAAAATAACAATAATTTTTCCATGATTCTATCAAAATTGCTACAAAAATTGCGATTGCGCAATTCACTGCAAAATAGCATCACAACTGCGGCAAAAACACATCATTAATGCAAAATAGACACCATGTGTGAACACAGCCTATCCTCAATGTGATTACAATTTATAAGTAATTTACACTTATTAAGTAATACAATTACACATAATATAAATATAAAAACTTATATAAAGATATATAAAGTACAAAAAAATCATGTGAATTCATGCAAAATAAATATCAGAGCTGCCTCGACTGTAGTATTTGTGTTAGCTTCTATAAACCTCCTATAAATTGCAAGTACAATGAACATATAAATGTAGTACATGAAAAACATTTTAAAAAATTCTGCATGAAAACAAAGTGTCACTGCCATCCTAGGAAGCCAAATATTCTGTCTACATACAAATGAGAAGCGAGCATAGTGATAAGAGTTCTGTCAGTCGGCTCCGTCCCTCCCGCTATCACTCTTCTACCTTTTGGGTCCCTACACATTTTTCTTCTCTATTAGGCCTGGTTCGCATTTGTATTGGAACACCATTTGGGGGCCTATATCACAGATTCTGTTTATTTAGCAGGATCTGAGGACAAAAATACTGCAAGCTGCTCTGAAGCTTCAACACAAATGCCAACCTAGCCTTACACAAGTCTCAGCTGGGAGTCTGATGACCAAACTGACAGCTGTCAGTATTTCAGGTGTATATTTTAATAATCCCATTAAATTCAAGGAAAGTTTCAGTGGAGAATAATGGACTTTTTTATGCACTGAAAACTCACTAAATAAATGCACCAAGTTACTAATGGTGCACATTTCCCCCGGGATGAATGAAATGTGGTTTGTAGGTATTTACAAATGTATTTTAGTTAATACCTGCTCCTACATACGCTGTTGGAATCTAGCCTTAAATAAAGTAAGTGCATTTTGTGTAGACTTATTTTGTTTCTCTATTCATCATATGGATCCTTGCACACTACGGATATCATGCGGATAACTCGCCGCGGATTCTGTGCGTGCTCCCACTTAAACATCTGGCCGTTCCATAGACTTCATTCTAGGCTCAGACTGATTCCGCCATCTGAACAAAGAATTGACACAATTGGAGCCTATGGGACAGGCAAAGATGCGCACGGGCAAACGGCAGAATTCACGACTGGTGATCCACCCGGATTCCGCAGTGTGAACGCACCCTACCGCAGGAATACAAAGCAACTGTGCAATATCCAGTATAATGTGGTCTGGGACACGGTACCAAACATTTATACTCTATAATATGACTATGTACCCTTAGAATTTTATCATGGTTTCTGGAAAGAATACCTCCCAACTCTGAGATGCTCATGTGATTTCCTCTCAACTTGGGTCAAAGGGTGGCATCCAAGAAGTCTTTAGAGTCAGTCAAGAAGTACATGACGTGCTGTAAAGAGTGTGACAGATTAATAGGTGATAGAACATGTAGATCCTTGTTAAAACAGGTTTCAGATCTTACATGACCCCCTCTAAGATCTTGCATGGTAATGGTTTACAATTCCCCCAAAGTACCACTATGTCACTGTGCAGCTAGTATTATTAATCTGATGCACAGTGAACTATGGGAATCTGCAGTATGTGACAATTTTTTACTTATATTGTATTCCATCATGATACTAAACTGGTAAAAGATGTATTTCCATATTATTTTATAGCTAGTTTCTTGGGATTTTATTTATAAATAAATAAATACATAAATAAAGTAGGAGTACAACTTTCATAGCTTTTGTTAACATAATAAGTAAATATGTGCTTTTTTAGGCTGGATAGAGAAAGAGTTTTTTTGTGAGTGTATGCCTCAGCTGCAAAGAGTATCCGGCTTTCTTTGCATAGATGATACGGTTGAGCTCTGTGTGAATGTCTAGTAAATCTCGACGCTCCCTGGAAGAAAACACAACAAGGTTTTGAGTTAGTATCGGTGGCCAGGAAACAACCACAATAGGTATCACTATATGCCAAATGGTAATGTTTTTGTATTAAATATAGCTTGTTTCATGAAAAGAATCTCCAGTCATGTTTCCTATGAACAAACCTCCTTCAAATAAAGGGATATGAAACTATGAAAAATAATGCAAAAAAAATCATTTATGCATCACAAATTCCAGTTTATGTTATGTGAAGGGAAAAAAACACTTAATTCTTTCCTTCTATTCTGTATAATTTTTTATGTAAAGCACTATTCTAGTCCCAAGAGATCACTAATAGACCCCACCTCCTCTTTACAGAGCCTCCCCCAGCTGTAGGGTAAGTGCATGCAGCAGAAGTCTCTCTCCACACTGCTGAGTCTGAGTAGAAGTGAACGATCAAGTTCGCATGAACCCGAACACTCTGCATTTGATTACCGGTGGTTGAAGAAGTTGGATGCAGCCCTAGGCAGTGCTGGAAAACATAAATACAATCTATAGCTGTATTAATGTTTTCTATGCAGTCTTACGGCTGCATCCACCTGCATCCACCTATGTCAGCAGAGCGTTCAGGTTCAGTGCATTCATCTATAATCAGGCCATGCAGAAAATGACAATTTTTGTGCCCATATTGTACTGTATTGTCCACTATTGTCTATGTAATTATTCAAAAAAATGGAAGGAAACTGGCAGATGGAGGTGAGAATGAGGACCTAGGGAATCCTAAGATGTACACAGAGCACAACACCTAACAGAGTAGATATAAGGAGACCCGTAATGTTGCTAAGAGGTCAACTGGTTACTGCTGCCCACGATACATGCCATTTGGAGTCCTTCCCCAGGTACAAGAACACAATGGAGACAAAGTCAAAAACATGTTGTTTCTGTGCCAAATAAATGTCCATTCACCTTCACATATCTACAATCCGAGTTTTTTCACTTCACTTCATTGTCTAAATAAGAGAGTTCATTGCAGCCCTACCCACTAACTAGATGTATGATTTTGGGGTGCTCTGTATACATACATGAATAGTATATTGCTAATAATGTAATGACTACAACATTCTGCTAGACACTTCCTTTGGTCTTTACAAACAACAAGTTGCCTCATTTTAGTCAACTTGATACTAGGAAGAAAATCAGCATGCTAAAAAAGTAGGAAAAAGACCGTACAGTCTTGTCTTGGGACATCTGGACACTTAACCAGATTTCTAAGCAGCACACACCTTTCTACAAATATAGCTTATATTTTCTTTGCCTGATTTGCAGTATGGAGTACACACTAAAGACAAATAGTACTGTAACTACTTTAGCTGCATTACAGAATAAGAATCCATAAACTCATATATAGAAGCATACGAAAAAAAAGCTTAATGTTTGCTTTCATTTTCTTTGTTGCAGATAAAACATGTAGCGCATTTGTTGTGCTTTAGGCATTACCTGGTTTCTTTTTTATTCAATAAATCTCTAAGTGACCTCAGGTATAAAGAAGTTGAGCCTGAAGACTTCTGTAGTTCCAACTCATTCACTCTACAATGACTCCAGAAGATGTCGGCTTCATTGGGTATTCTGGAATGGTTTTGAATCCGCTGGCAACTAGCGGCATCTTCACTGGGACCATCCACTTCTACACCACCTTCTTCTTGTGCTTCCTCAATATCAGAGACAAAATAATTTTGAATAAAGAAAAGTTTGGGTTTTCCTCTGAGGCTTGGACATCTCTGCCCAGTAAAAAAATTCTTAATTCTGTCTAAAGAGAGAGCAGGAACGTTTCCATCTAAGCAGAAAAGAGAGTCCGAGTTCCCCCGGCTGATAATAACGCAGGCAAAAATGTCATGGTTTCTATGCTGTTCCATATTTGCTACATCCTGCAGAATGTCTTCTACTTGGTCAACATTTTTATACCAATGACAATGAACGACAAAATGTAGAGATCTAAAAAGGGTCTGAAGCATCTCTGTAAAAGTAGAGAAACCAAAGAGATCAGTATAGTAATTGACAGGGTATATAAAACAAAATCCATTTAAAGACATCTGCGACTCTTGCCTTAAAGGGAATCTGCCGCTTACTTGTGCCAACCTAGGTTAAGAGCTTGATGTGTACTACAAAAAAAAATTTAAGTGGTCGGGCTAGCTTAAAGTAGATCTGTGGTCAGTCCAAAAAATTGTAGTTTATTTTTAAATCACTTTATATTCTTGGATATACTGATTCCAACAGTGTACTTCTGTGCTACAATTCCTTTGGACACCCCATTCTGCTATACAGTAAAAAAAAAATATATATATATTAAAGACATACACAAACAGAAAAAACACTGTTGGAATCAGTGCACCCAAAACGATATAGATATATAAAATACATATAATATTATATTATGACACACAAAAAAATGCCCATTCAGCCAATCATTGCCTGTCACCACTGAAGTCTGTGTGGCCACTTCCTAGATTTCTCTCTGAACTGTGACCCCACTTCCCATTGCTTTTGCATACACAGTAGGGACTAACAAGCAACATACATCTGAACAGAGCATGCTCGACCATCTCAGTGGATGTCTAAATATGGCTGTAATCAAGGGTAACAAGGCAAAACACCACAAGCACATATGGGATTTGTATGTATATATCTTACTCAAAACAGTACATTTTTAGAAATGCTTGTACATTTGAAATATGTTCACATTTAAAACCCCTCTGACTAGTCATTTTTCCAAGTGTCATATAGATAGATACACAGCAAGTTTTTCTGAATTCACACTGAAAATATCAAGGAAAGTACAGGACAATACATGTAAGTGGCAATTCACAGAATAGTATTCACATATATTTTGGGGTATTCTGCAGATTTTCCAGAAAATTCCCTAACAACTGAACACACATGAGACAATAAAAGAGAAACTTACCAGCATCATTCCCAACACAGTCAATGATAACACAGAAGCCCATGGTCTCCCTTCTTACTAGATATCTTTCATCGTCAACTCTAAACTGTAAGAAAAAGTGTCCATGTTATTATTAAAGCTACAGTGTTCTGCATAGAAGAGTATTATTTACCTTTATTTCATTATATGGACATCAACATAGTCTCTGTCTCCAGCTGATACCATCGATAAAAAAACAATTCAGAAGAGACAATGTGACTGCACTCCCTTAGTCACTTTTGCATAGATGGTTGCCGTAATGTAAAGGGGTATTTTAGTATTTACAATCTTTATAAGTTCTCTGGTGAATAGGAAAAAAAATTAAAACGTTAAACTCACCTGTGGGGTCCCAGACAAGTCCTGTTCCTAAACCTTCTGGCCCCACCGCCCATTACCACATTTTGCTACTTCAGAGATGAGTTTTCTTAGCAGGACCTGCAGTGAATTACAGGCTGCAGGGGTGTTACATCTCAGTCACTGACTGGCTGAAAGTCTAGGTCCTTATGAGAAGATTCTTAAAAGTAGCAACAAGCAGTAATGAACAGCAGACCGGACGGCATTAAAATGAGAGTCGTTGGAACCCAGGTAGGTGAGTATGACTTTTTTTATTTTACCAGCAACGTATTATTTTTTGTATACTGAAACTAAATACCAATATATAACTAAATATAACTGCTTAGCCATAACATCAGCCATGAAATTGATCTTCCTTTTGCTAGACCCTTTAGGTATAACTATCTAGGCTTGAATAAGATGCAGGTTACAGTTTTAGTAAATTTTAACCTAAAGTATCACTGTCGTTTAATAAATATATATATTATTTTTTTGCAGAAGTCAATAGTACAGGTGGTTTTAAGAAACTTTGTAATTTGGGTTTATTAGGCAAATATGCCATTATCTACATTCAAAAGCCTTTCCCCAGGTCCCCCCCTCCCTCCTTTCTCTCATCCACTGCTCATTATCAGGAAATCTCGACTAGTTTACATCAGTTGAGCCCTGTCTAATCTATAGAGAGGAGAGGGGGGAGGAGGGAGATTAGTCACCAGCAGAGGGCAGAGAACAAAGGATTACACAGTAGGAGCTGTGTGAAAGCTGGTATTCAGAGGTTAGAGAGGTCAGTGCTGACTTTAGAGGAGATAGCCCGGTGATGTAGCTGTAAATTAACTCTTTGTTGTCCTGTTTTGGTGCCTCATCTCTCTCCACCCCTCCCCTCTTGATAGAGAACCATGAAGACAGGGGGGAGAGCTTCAAACTACTTTTTTATGATAAAAATGCATTTTTCGGCTAATAAACCCAATTACAAAGTTTCTTAAAATCGCCTGTACTATTGATTTCTGCAAAAAAAAATTAAACGACAGTAACTCTTTAACCTCTTAAGGACGGAGCCAATTTTCGTTTTTGCGTTTTCGCTTTTTCCTCCTTGTGTTTAAAAGGCCATAGCAGTTGCATTTTTTTTTTACCTAGAAACCCACATGAGCCCTTATTTTTTGCGTCACTTATTGTACTTTGCAATGGCAGACTTAATTTTTGCATAAAATATGCTGCAAAACCAGAAAAAAATTATGTGCGCAGTGAAATTGAAAAATAAACGCAATTCTTTTTGTTTGAGGTTTTTTCGTTTTTACGCTGTTTGTCCTATGGAAAAACTGACATGTTATACATGTTCCTCATGTACAGCAAAAAAAACGTTCCCTAAAATCGCTCTATTCCCAGGCTTATAACGCTTTTATCCTTTGGTCTATGGGGCTGATTGAGGTGTCATTTTTTGCTCCATGATGTGTTTTTTCTATCGGTACCCTGATTGCGTATAGGCAACTTTTTGATCGCTTTTCATTACAATGTTTCTCGATTTGATGTGACCAAAAATGCACAATTTTTGCACTTTGGCGGGTCTTTGCGATTACTAGTAGTAATAGTTTGCGCGATTACGCACGCGACGATACCAAACATGTTTGTTTATTTATGTATATTAATATAATGGGAAAAGGTGGGTGAGTCAAACTTTTATTGGGGGGGGGGGCTTTTTATTAATGGTAACTCTTTTTTTTCTTTCACTTTCACTTTAATTTGAAGTCCCCCTGGGGAACTTCTAATACAGCTACACTGATCTCTCATCAGTGTAGCTGTATAACACAGCACCGATCCATGAGATCGGTGCTCTATTGCTTTGGCCTGCTGCAGGCCAATACAATAGAATACTGAGCCACAATCAGCGTCATTACGTTGCTGAGGCCCGGCCCAGTAAGATGAAGGAATCACATCGCGTGGGGGGGGGGATCCGCCACTAGACACCAGGGATGGGCTGCATTTAACTCTGTTAGATGCAGCTGTCATGTTTGACAGCTGCATCCAACGGTTTTAATTAGTGGGAGCGGCGATCGGACCCCTCCCGCTAATAGCCGCGGTCCCGTGCTGCAGATAGCAGTCGGGATCGCGGCAGTTCAGAGCGGGGTCGCGGCCCCCCTCTGAACACCTCTTGGGGACAAATGACGTACGGGTACGGCATGTGTCCCTACGAGGTTAAGGACAAGCATACTGGCCTACATTTCTAGGTCTGTACACTAATGCCACCACAACTGCTTTATAAACTGTCCACTGCACTGTAAAATTAAAGGGGTATTCCCCCCAAAGATTATTTTTGCATTAATACATTGCCCACCCGTAGATTTCCATCTTTCCAATATAAAGTTATTATGGATTCAGCACAGTTCTGGTGTTATCTAGGCGCACTCACCCCCACCACATGCATAGAATCATCAACTCTCAGTCCAACCCGACACGCTCCCTGCTCCTGGCCCCCACCCTCGGAGTTGGGATCACATGTCCTCCCTCTCTTTAATAGGCTGTGTTACTGCTTCTAACCCAGTCCACTGAAGTGAGGGAGGACACTGACACAGTGACAGCTGCTGCTGTTCACTGTCTCCCTCTCTGACAGCAGCCCCCCCCCCCCCCCCCCCCCGCACTGTGTAACCCAATTCCCCCCACTGCCACTATGTGCTCCCCCCGCCCCGCACCCTGTATCCCACCCCCTCAGCTCACCCGGTGGGCGATCCGCAAACACCCCCCCCCCCAAGCTTGGCCAGCATACCCCCCGGCCCCCGCATCTTGGCCGGCATAAATCCCCACCACCACCACGCTTCTTGTCCGGCAGCCCCCTGTGCCCCGCATCTCGCCTGGACATTGCCCCCCCCCCCCTCGCATCTAGCCAACCCCCCCCATGACTGACAAGCGGCAAGACCCCCCGCGGCTCTCATGCTCACTCACATCACTCAACTCTAGGTCATTCATTCAACTTGCTTTGCAACTCATTCAACTCTGCTATGCAACTCATTCAACTCTGCTATGCAACTCATTCAACTCTGCTATGCAACTCATTCAACTCTGCTATACTACTCTGCTATGTTACTACCTCAACTCTGCTATATCTTGTGGATATCAGCTCTGCTACATCATGTACCAATCAGGCATAAGCATTGCATGATGGGAGATGTAGTTTCATGGCTGGCGCCATGTTGGATATAGTTCGGCTTTTTAAGAAAAACTCATGGAAGCAGCTAGAAAGACAGGAGATGGCTCAAAATTCCCAGGGGGACTTGGTGAGTAAGACCAGCTAGGTTTGGGAGCATTTTATTTTTTAGCTCTTGGGGGGGAATACCCCTTTAAGTTATAAACTAGAGCACAACGCATGCCAGTTATTCCTGAAGAGTAACACTGGCCGGGCTGGAAAACCGTCCATTCAGCTTGATTTATGTTCCACAGTCTGGGATATATTATTACAAGTCTGGCACACACAAGATGAACAGATAAAGCTGAGACCAATACACTTCACTGCAACTAAGCCAGATGGCACTGGACTTGGCTTGCAATAAAAGTCCATGTTTAGGCAACAGCCAAGGTGACTCTTTAGAAGAATGCACCACTCCCTGTGACTTTTTATAACTTCTTTTATTAGATATTGCAGCATCAAAGAACATAGATAAGGATGTGTTATAAACCCATTACAGTATATGGCAATGGTGACATTTTAAGAGGATGCATATAGAATTGTCTATGAGAGTTCCTCTTTTACACTGGCTATGTGCAGTAATAGATTTGCACACTTTTGCTATTGTTAAAGGGAACCAATCACTTAAAAAACGCATGTAAAGCTATGGGAATGTGCTGTAGCAGCACCCAGCACACTTCCCAAACATGCTTTTATACCCCCCGTCCCTGCAATGTACAAGCCAAAAACGTACTTTATAAACTCGGCGCCCTGTATGTAAATTACCCCCAAGTAGTCCTCTGGGCGGGGAGCTGCGGGCAAGTAGTCACGGTCCCTGGGCGTTCTGCAGTGCTAATCACGCCCCTCTGGGCGTGATTAGCCTGCATAATTGTGGCGGCGTCATCGGAGGCGCGCTGTCTCTAACGTCAGCACGCCTACGTTCTTGCTGTGCCGCTCATGCGCAGTACAGCGGGTCCGGTCTGCGCCGTACTGCGCAGGTGCAAAATAGCCTCGAACTCATTGCCGGATCTCCAGCAATTTATAAAGTACGAGTTTATAAAGTACGTTTTTGGCTTGTACATTGCAGGGACGGGGGGTATAAAAGCATGTTTGGAAAGTCTACTGGGTGCTGCTACAGCACATTCCCATAGCTTTACATGCGTTTTTTAAGTGATTGGTTCCCTTTAAGTGTATAGTTACAATTTGTCATTATTTCACAAGGGCTGGTCATTCTTCATCTACTAGGAAACTACAGTAAAATACACTAAATATTCCATTTTAACAAGTAAGAACATAAAGGCAGGAAGTTCCTGTTAGATCAGTCATAACCTATGACATCACTGTCTAATGAAAGAATTAAAATACATTACATATGTATATCACAGAAACCGAACCAGCCACACACGGCGGCCAAAATCCCCAGCAGAGGAATGTCTAATACAATAAGCAGACACAACTCATGATTCTCTATTCACATTGCTCATACTCCTCAGTCAGAGAAATGAAACTTGGACTTGGAATTCCCCTTTTTGCACACGGCACAGTTTTGCAATTATTATCTTAACATCCACCCACACAGCACATTTTGTTTTCCATTTGACCTTGAAGCCTCTGCACCCTGCACACAATAATCAAGGTACAATACAAAGTATACAGCATGGAACAACACAGTGACTACCTAAGGGTGACACTTTAGATTATTACAGGCTCTGCTTCATAATAGCTGTTTTTAATAAATTTAAAGGAAAGCTTGAGTGTCACTGACCTCTCTTAGTGTGGGTATAGGGAGAAATCAATGATTCAAGGCTGGTGGAGTGGGCAGAAGCCAGGGAGGACTGTGATATGATTCATCCTTCAGGCAGCATAAAGGAAATGGCACGGTCCCAATTTTACAAATCAAGATAACAGCCACAGACATTTCCTATAATTATACATTGCGCACACACACACACACAATCCATATAGCTTGCCAATGTCAGTAAAAACTACATTTTACAATAAATATTTGCAGAAGTTGATCCTCCTGATTTTCAATATCATGTGTCTACAAGTTTTGTTACCAACAACTTTAAAAGGATAATAAAAACTCTTAGTACTCCTACATATGTACTCCACTTTGCTAAAGAATATTTTGCTTGCCTCATATGGTGCAGCACTGCCTCTTACCCCGCATAGTAGTATCTTGGCCACTGGATGTCCAGTGAACCGTAAATTAGAATCATTCAGATAGGGCCTGCCATAGTTCCCTGCCTTGCCAAATGGTTGAGAACATCTCAGGCATAGGAAATTTAGGAGGAGATGCAGTTCTAAACCAGTGTCGCAGCTCCTTAGTTCTTAGGATTGGAAGAATCCTAGAGATCAGACAACCACTGTTCATAAAGTACTGGCATATCCTAAAATGATGCCCTCATTTTATAAGATTCGAAATCCTCTTTAAAAGTAATGTTAAAAAATTCTTCAAATTGGAAAAGCAAATGATGAAATAATACCCCCACTAATATTTTCTAAAACAGATATCTGGCACATTGTGAAAATGCACTTTACACAGCATAATGTTATGTAACAATTTTATATAAATTCAGATTTGTAGCTAATAATCCGACCCAGGCAGAGTCCTAGACACACAAGTTTCTATAAATAAAATTTCAGGATGAACACAGGGCATGTATGCCCCCCAAACTGTTTATTAACATCTCTTACTTTATGTAACCTTTGAGTAAACGGCTGGCTCTGATCTCTTGGTTTTAAACCAGTGGCTCACCACTTGTTACAGAACTACAACTCTAAGCATGCCTAGACAAATGTTGGCTTTTGGGGTATGCTGGTAGCTGTAGTTTGTAAACATCAGGAGAGCCACATATTTGAGACCATTGCTCTTTGCAAAAGAGCAAAGAACATTTCTGACAACCTGTCACCATACTCCTCTTTACAAGACACTGCTGAAGGAGCTGCAGGAAAAGAGTTCCCCTATTCTTATTACACAACAATTCATAGCCAATGTCTATGTGGTATCAAAATCGGAAGGAGGAAATTTTGAACAAACACTCACCTGTAATAGGCTTTCTTGAACAGGCAGTGGATCTAAATTAGGTATAGACAATAGGAAAGACAATGAGCAATCTTAATACTGGAGTTGCTTTCTGTGTTTTATCTAGGGCCTCCATACAGGTAGTAACATTTATTGTGGGAGATATTCTATTTTTTAAGTTCTCTGAATGCAGCCAATGCTTTAAAATTTTGCTAAAAACACAGGAAAAGTTTCACCGATTCCAGCAGTGCCGTCCATACAAAGATCTACTGCCCTGTTCTGAAAGCAGTAGCATTGATCAGCGAGTATAAAAAACTTCTACCAACATATCTGCTGATACATTTGCGTTAATGGTGAACCACTTACTGAGAGATAATATACAAATGTTAAACATTCATGATAACTTCACGTTTTTATTGCATTTAATGTGTCTTTTGTTGTTTTTAAGTGAAAATGTTTAGTTTTTATACCAGTATAACGCAGTCACTGCCCAAATGCTATATACTGACACAAAGAGGGTCAATAGTTTTTGGTTTTATTATGGTAATGAGATCTGATATCTTTTTCTACTTTAAGATCTCTGTTGGTCAGTATCCAAGAAGTCTGATTAATTATTGATAATGTATGAGGGAACATAAATACACAGAAGAATCTTACCTTTCTTACTGCTGACTGGTGACTGTGGAATCTAATGTAAAGGTAAAAAGAATGATACAATAAAACATGTATAAGACTTTGTTGGCAAATGAAAGAGAACATTGAGAGCATCTGCTGCCTCTAAGAACAGGACTTTAAGGTCAGTCCCTATTTTATCTTCATTTCCTTCTAGGTCGATTCTCTGCTGATGTATTTTATAATATATCTTCTAACCAGTTCAAATTCCCTGCATAAACTTAGAATGAAAACATAACATTCTGGTTTCCTACAGCTGCCACTAGGGGGAGCTTCATTAAATAACAGTCTGCAATAATCTTTTGTGCTCCCTCTAGTGTTTCCTGCATGCAACCTGCATAATATTTTTATAACTGCACTCTAAGTCTAGGCAGAGGATTTAAAGCTCTGTACCAGAAAACAAACTCTGACTACTTAACAGATATAGGGGGATTTCACAGAAACATGGAGGGGAAAAACATGTTCCAATGATGATCACCCTCCAGTGCCAGAATATTGTTTTAAATACCTGGTGCAAGGTTTTATATGGGTTAAAAAATTGTATTCAATTATAGACAATCATTTTAATCACTGGTTGCATTTTACTGTTAAAGGGGTTGTCCAGCGATAAAAAATTATTCACAGAATAACACACATTACAAAGTTATACAACTTTGTAATGTATGTTATGTCTGTGAATGGCCCCCTTCCCCGTGTCCCACCACCCCCACCCGTGTATCCGGAAGTGTGGTGCGCTATACATTACCTGTCACGTGCCGACCACGGTCTCCGATCCTCAGCAGTGACGTCTTCTTCGGGAGGCCGGCGGATCTTCCCGAGTGCCAGCCGCCCTCTGCAGCGTCATCCGAAGCTCAGCCGCGATTGGCTGAGCATAACTGTGCTCAGCCAATCGGGGCTGATGACGCGTCCACGTCATCAGCTGCTCAGCCGCGATTGGCTGAGCACAGTTATGCTTCGGATGACGCTGCAGAGGGTGGCCGGCACTCGGGAAGATCCGCCGGCCTCCCGAAGAAGACGTCACTGCTGAGGATCGGAGACCGTGGACGACACGAGATGTGGTGAGTATAATGCACCACACTTCCGGGTCTAGCGTGGGTGGGGGGAAACACGGGGAAGGGGGCCATTCACAGACATAACATACATTACAAAGTTGTATAACTTTGTAATGTGTGTTATTCTGTGAATAATTTTTTATCGCCGGACAACCCCTTTAACTGCATTTATGGAAAAAAAAAACATTTTTTCCGCTCTCCTTTATAACTTTTTTTTTTGCCCTTTCCATTAACATCATCATTCTTTTGACATGTAAATAGTGATTGAGATGTTAGATCTTCATAAAAAAAAAATACAGGTGGAAAGACACCAAGATCAGAATGAAAAACTATTTTGCTTTTGGCAACAACATTGACTGACAGAAAAAAGGAACATTCACAAACAAAAAAGAGTTAAGAAAAAAAAAACACTGAAGTATATAAAGTGGAAACCGAAGTTTAAAAAAAATCATAGAATATTGTGGCTTTTCCCAACTGGGCAGTCTTGTTTGGATTTTCTTGAATGACTTACCACGGAGGAAGATGCAGAACTACTTCTATAAATGCAGGCTGGTGCCGGAAGGACATTGATGTAAGAACCACCATAAGTTGCATTATCTATAAGATAGCATTGAGCTCATAAATAAATCTAACAGGGCAGAATAAAGGCTTAAAATATAGTTCATCACATAAGCAATTCAAGGGTAGAGAATATAGTTTAGAATGACTACAAGCATTTCCTTCTCCTAATGGCTACATCCAAAAACTGTAATATACCTTAAAGGGAAACCATCAGCTGGTTAGACAAATCTGAGAAGGAAGGTATGTGCGTTACCCTCTTCCTCGGCACAGGTCCCGCAATGTTAGTGAGAGTAATCTTCTCTCCAGTGCACTGTTAGGAGCAATGACCCACCACCTTCATTGACTATTATTAGAAGGGACAGGCCAGATGTTGCGGTAGTGCTCTTAGCAGTGCACCAGAGCAAAAATTACTCCAACTAACAGCTCAATACTGGCACCGAGGAGGAAGGTAAGACACATCCCTTCCTCCTCAGCGCTATAGGGGGTTACCAGCAGGTTAGATTTGTCTAACCTGCTAATAGTTCCCCTTTAAAGAGGATCTATAGCCACTTAGGGTATGTTCACACTGAGTAAAATAGGCAGAGTTCCGCCTGCCTCAGTGTGTCATAGCCCGTCTATGGGAGAGCGCGTGCTCCTCCACTGCCGCCGCTCTCCGCACAAACAAGTACCCTGATTACACAACTTTTACAGTTCCTTGATATGCCCTCCAGTTCCTGATATATGTAGGTATATAGAAAGTCGGACAATACAGTTAAAGGGAACCTGTCACCCCCCGTGCCGGGGTGACAGGCTCCCGACCCCCGCTACAGCCTTCTATACTCACCTGATCCCGCTTCTGGATCCGGTCGGGTCACGTTGATCTCAGCCGCTGCAGCCCGGCGCGCGCTGAGAGATGAGACCAACGCTCATAGAGAATGACGGAGCGCTGGACTCTCCTGTCATTCTGTATGAGCGTTGGACTCATCTCTCAGCGCGCGCGCGCCGGGCTACAGCGGCTGAGATCTCCGTGACCCGACCGGATCCAGAAGCGGGACCCGGCGGATCAGGTGAGTATAGGGGGTTGTAGCGGGGGTCGGGTGACAGGTTCCCTTTAAGATTCAAACTTAAAGGGGTATTCCCCTTAAGTAAAATACATGCTGAATCTTCCCCACTGCCTGCAGACTATTTGTTCTATACTTATAAAAAATAAAGCAATGGGACTTTAACTCAACTTGAAGTTGCAAAAATAATGATTTATCTTGTACTTGAAATGATACAAATAAAGTCTTTCACATAAATAGAATACAAAAAAGTCACCACAGTGTATAGGACGGACGCCAGATGATCTTCGCACCACGCTCCGGTGCTCGGCAAGTCTCAGTCCTTTCGAGGCTCACCCTATTTGTTCTATACTTGTTATTACCTTTTCAGTCTCAGTTCTGAGCCTCCCTGGCCGGCTGTTTCTGCACTCAGGGAGGGTTAATCACAGTGACCTCATCAGAAACTTGACCTCAAATTAACCCTCCCAGCATTACAGAGTGCAAAACAGCCAGGGACACTGTTTACATGAGCTTTCTCGGAACATAGAGGGGAGAAGGGGGAGACAGAGAGAACAGCTCAAACACAGTTTTCTGTGTCTTCAAGAGAAAGCAGCAACTCAGAACTGGGGGATGGAGACTGAATAGGAAATAACAAGTATGGAACAAATTGTTAGTCTCCAGGAAGGGGGATTAATCAGTGTGTATTTTACCTGAGGGGATTACTTCTTAAATTTTAATAATGAGAGTGAATACCAAGTGGGTAATAAGGGTGATTATACAGTCAGGGGAATACAGCTGTCTCTTACCCTTTTGTTGGAATTTAAGAACTTTATTTTTCAAGTCGACTCTGTGAATAGTTTGGAAGAGATTTTCTAATACCTTAAGGTTACTTGGTGTTATTAATTGGTTCCTCTCAAGCTCTATGATGAGTGACAAGAATGTCTGTGGGTATAAAGGGGGTATACATTACTTACATGGTGACTTGAAATACCTACAGAGCAAACCCAATGGATTCAGCTATAAATCCATAGGCTCTTCTGTATATGCTCTTTACAAAAGAAGTGAAAATACATACCTTGATTTTTAGTTTTCCTCCGTTTCTTAGGTCTTTTTTTAACAAGAAGATAAGGGATTCCAACTCATGTTCTTCAATCTGCTCACTGAGTTCTATTATAAAATACCTGAAAAAAACAGGCACTATATTATATTATATACATTAAATTGCAGCTCTGTTTTATATATGTACATATAACCTGAGGCACCTCATACAGATGCTAGACAAGCTATACAGATAATCCTCTGTTAGTCATACTGTCAAGGGTTCTTTTATATTGATTTTGCTAAATAATGTAATCCGGAATTCTGACACAATCAGACAGGTGGAGTACAATGACCTCACGGTGATGTCTGTAGAGCCAGTCTTTCCTGCATTCTGTCATGTTAGCTTATTATTATTATTATTACTACGCTGGAGTAGCTATTAGAGAGTACACTGTGTTAATAACAATGCTTAGCCTATGGCACATTCAGTACTTAGAAAACAAAGGTGTGCCACAAAAACATTAACATGAAAAAATAATGGAACTTTTAAATCAAGCGCATTGAAGCTAATTTGGTTTTTGCAAGTTTTGCAACTTACATTTTTTCTAGTTTTTCTGAGCCAAGCGATTACAATTTTTTTCATGTTTTGTGCTTAGTTTGTATTTTTTTCTAATGTTTGTGTGCTTTTATGTGGTGCACTAATTCTTTGCAGAACAGCATGCTTTATAAAGGGGTCAGGCTGTGCCCAGTCCCCACTTCTGCCATTCTGAAGCTCACCACTTCCTGGTCCCATCCACTAGTAATGGATGGAAATACAACATGGCCAATCTCTGGCCGAGGCTGCAGTCAGTGTACATAATAAACTAAAACTGTGGCCAATGCTTTATTATTTGCTCTTTTCTGTCTCTGTTAACTATCATTCTCTACCATCTATAGACTATGTCAGAAGGGTTTCCGAAGGTTATAGGTGGCCATATGACAGCATTCAGATGTTGCAATGCCAGTGAATAAAGTCACTGGTGATTTATTAATCTCCAATATGGCCTAATATGGGGAAATGTTAGGATAACATAGGTGCCGACCAGCAAGATCAGAGCTTGTTTACAGTGCCTTTACAATGTATGATATATTACACAGCCATTAACCTACATTGCTCTGATGCTGCACATCTCCTGCGGCTGATAACAATGATTTTTACATCCGCGCAAAAGATTAAATCAGTCAGTGAGCAGATGTTTGCTCGCTTGTCTGCTGATCTCTGGCACTTTTACATGGGACGATCAGCTCATTCTTTAGCTGATAATCAACCTGAGCAAAAGCCCACACTTCGGCTGATGTGATATTTTGTGAGGCTGTAAAAATCATTGCATGTTAACAATGCATGTTAATGGCAACACAAAGAAATGCAGTGATCGATTGTGTGGCCCGCCACACAATATAGGTACTGTAAGTGAGCACCACTTGTTTGAAGGCATAGATGGTTGAATATTGGGCTGTCTAAAAGGATTCTTAATCCTCCATGCAAGAATTACCAGGTCCAGGGTTTTCAGCTTGACTCACAGGTCTTTTCCTATCTAGATATGGGCAGAAATCTATCAAACAAACTGAGCAATGAGGGAGAAGCTGACTAATTAACCATTTCCTGTCTGGTGTTAAAACTATGGTTTCTTAGAAACACCAAGGCTCGGCACGTCCACACAATTATGGACTAAACTTTGTGTACTGCTACCGTTTGGGCTATTCCACCATCTTAGAGGTAGAAATGTGCCCTAGGCATTTATTATTGTTTCCTTTAAAGGGGAACTATCAGCAGGTTAGATAAATCTAACCTGCTGATATCTCCCTATAGTGCCCCGGGAGCTGAGGATGAAGGCACCTTCATCCTCAGTGCCGCTCCGGGGCAGTTTGTATCATAATCCTATATCCTGTACGTCCCTTTGGAGCACTGTTCTGGTCCGCCAATGGCCCACCTGCTCCACTGATAATCATTAAAAGGGGCAGACTAGCAGGGGTGGACCAGTGCTCCAGGGGTGATAGCCTTGCTCCCAAGTGCTCCAAATGGTCTTACCAGACACAGGATTATACTACAAACTGCATGGGAACGGCATTGAGGATGCCCCATGCACAATAGGAAGATACCAGCAGGTTATAATAGTCGAACCTGCTGATATTTCCCCTCTAATTAGTCTTATAGCATATTTTTCTGTTGACTGTTTTTTTATTGTTGGTTTTTGTGGTTCGCCTTTACAGGGCACGGCTCAATATTGCTGTAAGTATGTAAGGAGTTCCAGATAACATAACAATTAGCAGTTAAAGTAATAGGTCATTGGTATGAGGATATAGATTACTTTATAAACATGGCTGTTAGTTCACTTATCTAAAAGATCAAAGCATCCTCTGAACGACTATTCCTGTGCTCCCTGGAGCATTGCCAGTCTAAACAGGACAAAGACCCAAGGCAATGGATTGGTATAAAACTTGAAAAGAGTACCCATTTTTAGAAAAAACTTTTGACATGCTTCAGAGACCTGGCAAAAGTTTTCACTGGTTTTATTGCAACCGATCAGAAGCACGAACCAGGAGAATTCTGTCTGCCATCTGTCTGCCAGACTTCTTCCGACTCACTCTCCTGATCAGTCACAGTCTGAACACTCAGATCCCGACTGATCAAAACGCATGACACATCAAAAGTTTTTTCTAATGACAGGTACACTTCAACTTTTAATGCACTTCTTTTAGTTAAAATAACAACATAATAATCAGCATAGCAGCAACATAACAGACAAATTCTGTCTTTTTTCAAATTTATGTAGATACATGGTACCTGGATATCACTAGAACTATTCCATCGGTTAATAGTGTAAGTAGAAAGATAATATAAGCCCAGCACTTCAGCAGTCCAAGCAAGAAGGTGGACGCCTGACCTGCTATACGGTATTATCTTTTTACATATGATCTGTGTGTAACTGAGAAAGATCACACAACCCAGCTGAGCGATTTCTCACCATCTTGCCCATACAAATATATATCTTCCTTTATAAGTTTTTAACATGTATTTATGTTTAGACATCCTGGAAATGTTAGAGCATAGAGGTGGTTGGATGAAGTACAGCCCATAATTTGCTGGGGCTTATAAAAGGAGAAGTCCGGCGAATTCTAAAACTGGGCAGCCGGCATGGGGGAAATTGATTACAAGTACTAACTTACGTACAGATGCATCCAAATTTGACTCATATTGCATCCATATTTCATGAGTATATTCATTTATTTTATCATCTGTTCTTCAGACCATCAGTATTAAAGAAGCAGTTCACAAAAATGTTTTATTGGCCCCCTCCCGCGTATACTCAACACAGGTGATCGGTGTCTCCTGTGATTGAACGTCGGAAGTCACGCTCTCCAATAGAGAATGCATTGAAAAGCGCAACTTCCGGCGTTCAATCACAGGAGACAGATGAGGGTCACAGCAGCGAATGACGTGAGCGTGGCATTTTAACGGTGACGCAGGACCGGAACGTAGCCGTGGCACCGGACACTGATCACTTTTGATGAGTATACACGCCAGCACCTAACGGAGTGGGGGGGGGGGGTTAATAGAAAAACTGCTTTTTTATTGCCTCTCTGCAAGAATATATACATGTTTATTGGCAGGGAAAAATTACCCAGTGCCTAAGAACATAAAATAAAACCCCCAAAATGGTATTCACTCCTTCCTTTGATAGTCCTTATTTTTTGCAACACCAACTGTACTTTGCAAAGGCGGACTTAAGTTTTCTAAAAAAAAAATATGTTGCAAAAACGGGAACAAAAATATTTGCGTGGTGAAATTTGAGTGGTGTTTATGCTGTTCACTTTGTGGTGAAACTGGCATGTTTTCTATGTTCTTCAAGTCATCACGAATACAACCACATGCAACTTATATAACTTTTTTTTTATTTGACGGCTTTTAAAAAAATTAAATGTGTTTAAAATTGCTCCATTCTGATGCTTATAACACTTTTATAGGGCTATTGAGGTGTCATTTTTTGCACAATGATCTATATGTTCTTGGACTTCAAAATGGGTTAAGGGGTTAATAAAAACTGCAACTCCACATGCAAAAAATGAGCCCTCACACAGCTCCATAGATGAAAAATACCTAGGACCATAAAAGTATGCTGATGCAAAGCAACAAAAAGTGGTAAAAGTGGCATAACTATAATACACTGTATAGTAGAATGAAAGTGCCAGTAAAAAGCACAACATGTCCTGCATTATAATAAGCATTATAATTCAGTCTCCTTCCCCCAGTTCTGAGCTGTTGCTTTCTGCTGAAGACACAAAAAACCTGTGTGAGAGCTACACCATGTCTCCCCCTCCTCCCTTCTGAGACAGCTGATGTAAACAAGTCCCCATCAGGCTTTATCTGCAATATTGTAGCTTCTTTGTAATGCTGAGAGGGTTAACCGAAGGTCAAGTTGTAAATGAACTCATTGTGATAAATCCTCCGTTTTTTTGTGTCTTTAGCAAAAAGAAGCAGGATCAAAACTAGGGGAAGGAGACTGAATTGATAGTAACAAGCATGGAATGAATTGTTAGTCTGACCCTGGGCAGCAACATATGAAAAAGCTATCTTTTAGCAGAATACTTATTTGATAAGCTATGTACAACTATTGTAATAACTATTGTAAATGGATAACAAACTCCAACAAAAGCAAAGTTTCATTCTAGCATTTATACAAAGGAAGGGGAACCTAAGGTCCTCCAGCTACTACAATTCCCAGCATGCTTGGAGATCCAAACAATGGGAATTGCAGTTTTAAAACAGCTGGAGGGCCACAGGTTCCCCTTCTGTTAAGATAATGTTGAGAGGGGACACTGCTAATAAAAAATAAATTGTACTTTTCAAGTGTATATGGGTCATATTGTATATTTTTGGTTCATTTTGTTGCAGGAGTGAAAATAAACAGTAACATAAAGAGACTTAAAAGTCAAGAAACATTTGATGCAATGATTTACCTGTAATCTGAAATGATCCTGGATGGTTTCAACAGCCTTTCCACTTCTGCTTTGGTAATCTTATAATGTTCTTTTATAAGGTCAAACCTTTGCAGCAAGAATAACAACTCCAATATTACTGAATGTAAATTTCCTTCATTCAATTCACATAACAGTTCCCGCACATTGCTTTTAGTTGAGATATCCAGACAAGCAAACTTTATCACCGCTTCCTCTTCACATTCTAGTTCTTCTATAATCCGTAAAAGATTCCTATTAGGTAGACACTGAATACTCATTACAATATTCCCTTCTGCCTTTGGGGCACAGATCAGTAGATATTTTTTCTGATTATGAAAGACGTCATCTCTGGTCACCTACGATTAAAGACAAAGAAAATTAACACAACTAAAGAATATATGAGAATACTATATACATCCTATATTGATTACATATGTTACCTAGGATAACCCCCCCCCCCCCTTCTTGTAGGTAACACCCTTGATCATGTGCTGATTGCCATGGGTCTGGCTGCTAGTGCCCCCTGCAATCAGTTTTCACTGGAGGAAGCAGTGGGCACAGATGCATTGGGAAAGTACACAGCACCCACTAAGGTCACTGGTTCACTTCAGTAAACATCATTGTTTTAGTGAATCTTTGTGACTAACAATGGGTTTCCCAAGCAGGGGACACCTTACTATTATGTCTGATGAAAATACCCTTTAAATGTCTTCTATAGCTGTAGTTTAAGATAGTAATATAGTATTTTTATGCTTATACAAAAAGGCAGTATATAAGATATAACCATCTAGTCACTAAGCAGAATCAGTAATACCAGTGAGACGTGTAATACAATCTGCCATCAGCCATATCCTGTACTGCATTCTCCTGCACAGCATTTACACTCGCAGCAGTAGTCTCCTACTTACCTCAGGGTCTGCATGTGTAACACATCTCTTCGTTTTAGTATAAAATCTCAACAACAAACGTAACTTTGTCCCGTACTATTTCCTTAAAGGGCTACTAAATGTGATAAATAAATTGTTCATGACTCTAGCTGTTAGACTAATGTAGCAGTAAAGGGTGTCATGAGGAGTGAAAATGAAACTCCAAAAATTTCCACTCATGTATACCTCACGTCACTAATAAGAACAATTCACCAGTGATATATAACACGTGCAGGAAAAGCCCCTCATAAAAACCTTGCTGCATCAAGTGTCACTGTCGTTTTTTTTTATTTTTTGCACATATCAATAGTCCAGGCGATTTTAAGAAACTTTGTATTTGGGTTTATTAGGCAAATATGGCATTACCTACATTCAAAAAGCTTTTCCCCAGGTCCCCCCTCCCTTCTCTCCCTCATTCACTGCTCATTACCTGGAAATCTCGACTCTTTTACATCAGTCAGGCCCTGTCTGTTCTATGGAGAGGGGAGGGGGTTACACAGCGGGACCTGAGTGAAAGTGGTATTCAGAGGTCAGAGTGGTCAGTGCTGAGTTCAGAGGATATAGCCCGGTGATGTAGCTGTAAATTAACTCTTTGTTGTCCTGTCTTGGTGCCTCATCTCCCTCCACTCCTCCCCTCTCCATAAGAGAACCATGAAGACAGGGGGGAGAGCTTCAAACTGCTTTTCTGTGATAAAAATGCAAAGTTTCTTAAAATCGTCTGGACTATTGATTTCTGCAAAACAAATTTAAACAACAGTGACACTTTAAGCTTATATAGTACAAATATACTGTGTTTTCCCAGAAAATAGGACACACTCCAAAAATATGACCCCCCCCCCCCCAGCTACCAGCTAGGCTAAAGTAAGACGCCCCCCCGGAAAAAAAACTGCCCCCCACCCAAAATAAGGCACCCCCCCCATAGTAAGGCACGCACCCACTGCACACTCCATCATATGCCCCTGCCGCATGCCTTATTCGCAGAATCCGCCGTACGTCCCTGCTGCACGCTCTGCGGTATGTCCCCGATGCCCACTCCGGGTTCTCTCCCCGGTTGGTAAGTGAGCCGGTGGGGGGATGGGGAGCCAAGGGCAGAGCTGGGAAGAAAGCTAAGGAGGAGAGCCTGAGCTGGGGGCTGACCGAGGGGGGGGGGGGGGAGAGCGTGAGCTAGGACAGAGTTGGGGGGGGGGGGGGGGGGAGAAATAACACGGTTGAATCATTGTAACAATCCATGGGACTGTATGGGGCTCCCCTGCCTGACCACTGAAAGATGCTGTTGGTGGAGATAGGCGTCAGGCCTAATAGAAAATCTTCACCCAACCACTTAAGAATATCTCGTTGATAGCTGGTCACTATGTTTCGTCTGGAATCTTCAAGTCACTGCAAGAAAACCTGCAGCAAGATCTCATGGCAGCAAGCACTGAGGTTTCTACTTGCACAGTAATGTACAAACCAAATGCTGGGGGTCTTCATACTCTGAGACAAACACCAATACTGCCCAAAAGGCACAATAAAATTTGGCTCCAATATTATCAAAACCATATCAAAAAGCCACAGGAGTTTTAATATTCTTGAAGCATACACTGAAATGCAAAGCAGCTCTTACATTTTACGTTAGCTTTCCCTTAGAGTATCTGTCAAGAAGAATAACCTTTCAGGTGTCATCAGACATGTCAAACATTATTGATCACAGTGGGTCTCACTGCTAAAACCTGCTGTGATTAATAGATATAGCTGGGGGGAAACAGCAACTGTGCCAGTCACTCTCCATTACCATTGAGTCCATCAATGGAAGTCTATGAAACTACCTAGACAGACAGAGCAGGCAGCCAGAGAGTGGATCAGGCTGCTGCTTCTTCTTACAGCTATATCTTTTTATCTGTTGTTATGGCACCAAAGGGGATAAGTTTCCCCTTGAGGAACACCATGCCTATAGTAAAGCATGGAGGTAGCTCAGTGATACTCTGGGGCTGCTGTGCTTCCTCTAGCACTGGAAACCTTCAGCATGTGGAGGGAAAGATGGATTCATTTAAGTATTGGGAAATCCTCAGAAAAAAATTCTTGCCTTCCTTGGAGAGACTGAAACTCAGGCATGAATGGACCCTCCAACAGGGTAAGAGTTAGTTTGAGAAGAAGACCTGGAAGTTTTTTGAGTGGCCTTCGCAGTCGACTGACTTAAAGGAGAAGTCCGGCGAAAATCTTTATTAAAGTATTGTATTTCCCCCCAAAAGTTATACAAATCACCAATATTCACTTATTATGGGCAATGCACATTAAGTGCTTTTTTCCCTGCACTTACTACTGCATCAAGGCTTCACTATCTGGATAAAATGGTGATGTCACGACCCGACTCCCAGAGCTGTGCGGACTGTGGCTGCTGGAGAGCATGATAGCAGAGGGAAGCTCAGTGTCCCTCCAGTGCCCTGTGTCCTTCAGTGTCCCCCTGCCATCTTCCTCTCCAGCAGCCACAGCCCGCACAGCTCTGGGAGTCGGGTTGTGACATCACCATTTTATCCAGGAATGTAAGCCGTGATGCAGTAGTAAGTGCACGGGAAAAAAACACTTTATGTGCATTTCCTGTAATAAGTGTATATTGGTGATTTGTATACCTTTTAGGGGGCAATACAATAATTATCTTCAGTGTAATATGCAGAAGGGATTTGTAGGATACA
This sequence comes from Dendropsophus ebraccatus, assembly GCF_027789765.1. Classification (NCBI taxonomy): domain Eukaryota; kingdom Metazoa; phylum Chordata; class Amphibia; order Anura; family Hylidae; genus Dendropsophus; species Dendropsophus ebraccatus. The sequence goes on from NC_091462.1 coordinate 53,789,679, forward strand.
AACCCTAGAATATTAGCCATTGTCCATGAGGAATGGGCTAAGAAGTTGGTGTCTGGCAAGGCATCACGTCATATCAGAAATAGGGGCTTGACTAAAAACTAAATACTATTGTCATTAAGGGGTTGAATAATTCTGACAGTACAGTAGCCATTATCAGCAGCAACTTCTGATTCATTTGGATATATAAAACACTTGTTATATTACTTACCCACCACAGACCAAAACCGTCAGGGGGAGTAAATCAAGAAGACATTTCTTCAAAGCTCTAAAACCGCCACAAATGGGAAAGATGTATCCGTGTCCCAGAGTGTCATGCACAATGCTTTACAGAAGATATGCTAGCAGTAAGTCCAATAGGAAAAGCTTTGTTTAAATCCAGATTGGTGAATAGCTGTAGAAGGCTTCTCTTCTACCTCCGCAAGAAAAGTGGAAAGGATTATAGATAGAATATCATTAATCCCGTTATCGGTATTTGGAAAGCCCGGATTTAAAATGAAATATGTGAATAAGAGTGAAGGTTATATAGCACGCAAAACAGGTAGTAATAAGTATGATGGTCAATAGAAACTACGGTACTTCTTATTTTGGATTTTTAGGGGATTTTCCTGCAGCGCGCAGAGAGAAATGTGCCATCGTAGGCGATAGTATCAGTTACAGCGATTGCTTTTAATATGAACGTACATTGGTGACCGCCAAACCATATGGCAGAATTTATAGGGGAGACTCACCTCCTACCACTGGTTCAAGCTTCTGCTCTCTCCCTATTCCTGACAGCTCTGCCTCTCTGGGTTAGCTTAGTAAAGGAGAGCTCGGAAAGTTGCTTCAGAATGTAAGTGATAATAACTTATGTGTATTTTTACCACTTTTATTTCCCCTGTTATAAGGCTCTGTTCTTTTTTTATTTGTGCCAGAGGAATATATCAGGAGTATGAAATAACCGAGAAGTCAATTCTTCGGGCTGACGGCGGAATCCGCCAGTCTATGGCACGGGCTGAGATGCGCTCGGGGACCTCTGCGGGAACTTCTCTGTAAGGATTCCTCAATTTGAACGCACCCTCATTGAGCAATGTGTATAGTAAGCGAGCTGCAACACTGATTTTGCCACAACTAGACCTGATACAGCAGACTAGGAGCAGCTAGGGCTGTGACTACTGCAACCACAACAAGATACTCTCCTCTGTAACTACGGATCCTTTGACTGTCCCTGTTACAAAATAAAACTTTATTGAAAAGAAAACATAAAAATGGAATGTCCTCCTTTCCTGTTCTCACTTTTTGTAGGAACAAGTATGTACAAAATATATAAAATCGATGATGATGATGATGAAGATAATAATAATAATGGGTAGAAAAAATGGGACATGACAAACTATGACCACCAATCCAACCTGCATTATAAAACCAATGATAAACGTTTGTACGGTAATACAACATGGCCTGCAGCCCTTCTTTAGGACTGGACTGGCCCAAAAGACTCGAAACAGGCCCATGCTTTGAGACAATAAATGGGTCTCTTATACCAGGCCCTGGAGGTACTGCAGAAGACAACCCCATATGTGCATAACTAGCCCCATTTAGTACCTAATAGGTTGCATTGGTTGCTTTACAAATGGAAGTCATCACCACCCGTGGAGAATAAGAAGACTCCCATACATTTTATACTGATGGCCGACATCAGTATAAAACGTATGGGGACCGAGAATGAGCCTCACAGATCATCATGTGATGCATCACACCTGGAGCTTGTAGGACACTGCAGTCCCTGGTTTATCATTTGGGGGCCTTCAAACAACAGATGGGTGATTGGTAAAGCAATTGGGGAGAAGTCCTCAGCTAAGCGCTGTCACCAATGTCTGTGTCAGGAACTGCATCCTTCTCTGTTCTAGCACTGCAGCAGCACTATACAGAGCAGGGTCCTGTTACCCCCATGTACTGTATACGCAGTATGGGGGGGAAGGCTGCCCGACACAATCACTGTGCCCGATTGGCTATACACAGTGAATCGTGAAGCAATGTATGTTTTTGGTCAGCCCCCGGAGTACCCGTCCAGTCTGGACCATTTTCTTTTCCATTATTATTGTCCTTTCCTTCTCGCAATAACTTTTTATTTACTTATCAACAGAGTTATGAGTTTTTGGATATATGGTTTTGTGTGGGGGGGGCAGTTTAATTATATAATAACCTTTAATTTTATCATATAATGTATTGTAAAAAAAAAAAATACTGGTTAAAATAGAAAAAAATTATTCTGCCATTTTTGGAGGATTTCTGGGGATTTATTTTTTCCTTTATTTTATTTTGTTTACTTTATTCTGCGGGTCAGTATGATTACTGTGATACTAAATTTATATTGGTTTTGTTTTATTTTACTACTACTAAAAACAGATAAAACTGATTTATTTTTTTACTTTTTTATTTGAATAATTTGAATTTTTAGTTACTCTGATATAAATAGATGATATTTTGCTATCCTGCCGGGGACATGTCAGTGATATATACTTCCCTGTCCTGATCCCCCGCAGTTGCTCGATCCCAACCGATCAGAACCCTCATTCTTTGCCGCAGGGGTGACAATTGGTCCCCTGACAGGTCCAGCAACTGTCAGGTTACATTGTGCATGCTGCAGTCAATACTGATCATAGGGTTAAATTCCAGGGATCAGACTGAAGTTCGCTCACGGTAATTGCAGACAGGTGTCATCTGTCACATACTGCCGACACCCACTGGATATAGCACAGGGAACGACTGATTGGCTGCCGCCAAAAGAAGTATCAGCGGTTCTTAAGAGGTTAAAATATAAATAAATTTATCCCATAATAAAAGTTTAAACCATCCCCTTTCCTGATCTTCAAATATAAAAATGGAAACAAAAAATAAACATATTTTGGTATCGCCTCATGCAGAATCGCTCCAACTATTAAATTATCGCATTCCTGATGTGACACAGTAAGTGGTAAAACCCTCCAAACTGCAAAATTGCTGCTTTTTGGTCACATCAAATCCAAGAAAAAAATTATAAAAAGTGATCAAAAAGTCGTATACATGGAAATATAATACCAACAAAAACTAGGAATCATGGTGCAAAAGATGAGCCCTCAAATAGCCCCATAGACCAAAAATAAAGGCATTATAAGGAAGCCTTCACAAGTACAGTATCGCAACGAATTTCATGCTGCGAGTTCCGCATTACACTCTGCTGCAATCCATTCTTATGTTAACCACTGCCGGGCTAATCCATAACCTGTCTGCGCTCCTGCCTTCTTCTCCGGCTCCCTGACGTCCCGCTTAGACAGGTCAGTGGCTGTGGCGGGATATCGATGGGTTAAGTGACCAGGGGCTATGTTCTCACAGCAGAATCAAAGTCAGAAGAGAATTTAAAACACTTTTTTTTTTTTAAATGTTGCCTTTTTTTATAGTAGAATAAAAAAAATTAGGTATTGTTGTAATTGTACTGACTTGAAAAAATGAAAGCGCTATGGGTTTTTAAACAAGATGCTATAAGTTGATTTGAAAGGGAAAAATAAATTGGTGAACTACCCCTTTAAGAACAGGATAGCTGTCATCCAGAACTAAGTACTAGGGTATATTCACACGGGCAGGCTCGCAGCGAGATTCTCGCTGCGAGCCCGGAAGGTCCTATCAGTTCCCATACACTACATACTTGCTGCGGTCTAAACGACCGCAGCGAGTATGTAATTCTGCCGCCCTTAACCCCTTCTGCTCCCGCCCGGCTCCCCCGCTGTAAGCAGCATACATTACCTGTCCTTGCTGCACGGGTCCGGCGTCCTGCTCTCCCGTCCGGCCAATTAGTGTGTTGCCCAGCCGCAGCCACTGATTGGCCGGACGGGAGAGCAGGATGCCGGACCCGTGCAGCAAGGACAGGCCCGTGTGAATATACCCTTAATGTGGAACAACATACAGCTGCAGTATACCAGTAAGGAGCTTGTATCATGCAGGCTGTCCTGCAGTCTATGTGGCCCTCAGGGATCTGCCAATGTGTCACAGTACTTTCTGTTTTTTTTTTTTACCGTGAAAAATCTAATTAAAAAAAATCCCCTTACCCTCACAATAAAAGAAGTCATCACTTCCTGTCCCTTTAAATGCAGGGGAGGGCAGGACAGGCAGTTCTCAGACATATCCTGTTCTGTATGTAACCCTTTCCCTCCCACACACAGACTTGTACTTTAGTTTCTTTTCTGTAATTACTTGCATCCGCTTTGTATTACTGGCCGCGCAGTTACTCGAACTTCCCCCAGTGCGACAAAGTATAAGCCGCGAAGAAATGGCGCTCCTGCAGGCGGGGGACACGCAAGGAAGACGTTTCCTGTCTGTAAACACTCGCGGGCGACAGCAGACTTTCCGCGTGGACTATATTTTATTATTTCCATGTGCGACTATATTTTACCTCAGTAATGACTACAAATAAGCGGCACAATACAGGACGGGCCGTGCAGTCTCGGACGCCCACCCCTCCCGGGCGCTCCCCCTACACACAGGTGTCAGACTAGCGGCGCAGGGGTCGGGGCTCACCATAGTACTGCGGGTACCGTCATCCGTTCTCTCCAGCTCTCCAGCCGCCGTCTCTTCCTGTAGCAGAGGGAGCGGTGACCGGAGGACCTCCTCCCGATAGTAGCGCAGCGACATCTAGGGACAATAAGGCGCAGCGCAGGCCCTATCTGTCTGGCCGCTGATATAGTGAGTAGTGTGAGCTGTTGTCTAGTGCTGTGTCATGTTCTCAGAGTGGATGAAAGAGCACAGGGCCCACACAGATCTCACCCACCAGGCTGACAGCCCCTCCATAGTACTGGATGACATGGAGCTCAAAATGGCACTGTCACTAAAAGGGAATCTGTCACCCCCGTGCCGAGGTGACAGGCTCCCGACCCCGTTACAGCCCCCTATACTCACCTAATCCCGCCGGGTCCCGCTTCTGGATCCGGTCGGGTCACGGAGATCTCAGCCGCTGCAGCCCGGCGCGCGCGCTGAGAGATGAGTCCAACACCCATAGAGAATGACGGAGTGCTGGACCTTTTGCTAAGAGGCATGTGAAAAGTTTTGATCAGGGGGCCAAGTGCTTAAAGGGGTAGTGCACCCAAAAAAAATTTCTTTCAAATCAACTGCTGCCATGAAGTGCCAGAGATTTGTAATTTACTTCTATTAAAAAATCTCAAGCCTTCCAGTACTTATCAGCTGCTGCAGCAGGAAGTGGTATTATTTCCAGTCTGGAGAGCAGGAGAGGTTTTCTATGGGGATTTGCTCCTTTTCTGGACAGTTCCTGACATGGACAGAGGAGGCAACAGAGAGCACTGTGTCAGATAGGAAAGAAAATACCACTTCCTGCTGGACACACAGCAGCTGATAAGTACTGGAAGGTTTAAGATTTTTTAATAGAAGTAAATTACAAATCTCTGGCACTTCATGGCAGCAGTTGATTTGAAAGAAAAACATTTTTGGTGCACTACCCCTTTAAACCCTCACTGATGACTGGATAGAGCTAGGAGAAGTGCAGCAGTAAGTGCTTCACTCCCTAACTAGCAGGCTACTGGTAACAAGCTCCTTTATAAGTCAATGGAGACTGTCTGCTGCAGCAAGGGGTAGATTAGAGATCTGGAGAGTGAAGCGCTCAACCCAGCTCTTCTCCCATCTTTGTCTAGTGGCTACTTCAGACGTCCACAAATTTGCGGACCTTACGGACGGGGAAAGAACATAATGAATTCATTCCCCACCTGGCATGATGTCTCAATATCATGCTGGCAGCAGGGAATTTCTTTGAAGCACCGGGGCTCTGTAGTGTAATTTTCTATGGGTATACATAGTTGCAGTGCATTTTCATTCCGCTACGATTATGTAAAGTCCCGCCCCCTTAACCTACTGCGGCCTGTTTAATACTTTACTCATCTGCGCTCACGTCCCTGTCCCTGACGTCTTGCCCAGTCAATCAGTGGCTACGGCGGGACAGCGTACTGATTGGCTGAGCGGGTCGTCGGGAAGCTGGAGAAGCTGGCCAGAGTGCGGACAGGTAAAGTATAAAACAGGCACTGTTGGGTTAAGGGGGCGGGACTTTACATACTTGCAGCGAAATGAAAAATCCACTGCGAGTGTGTAAACCCATAGAAACTGACAGTACCGGGAGTCAGCGGATTCAGCTGTGGAACTCAAAGCGTCAAAGCCGCTGCCATACGGTACATGTGAACCCACCTTTATTATTTATTATGCAGAGATATCTGTTTTCTATCAGAAACAGCGCCACTCTTATTCTGTATTGCGTCTAAAGAAAATGGAGCTGAGGTGTAATACCCCACACGTTCTAAGGACAAGAGTGGCGCTGTTTTTGGAAGCAAGCGGCCATGTTTTTCTACTCCTGGATCATTTCTTCTAGGTTAGTCAGCTGTGTAACAGGAATGAGTAATACATTCTACATACAATATCTCGCTGGAATTTCCTCTGTCATAGTGCAGCTACAGTCACTGGATGACAGCCAGATCTTTCCATTCTACCTATTTAAAGGGAACCAATCAGCCCAATCTGATGCTCCCCGTTTATTTTGCAGTTGAGTTGAAGGAAACCCAACATCATTGAAGTCAATTGGGCATCCAGTCTGCGTTCTTGGATGGACTTGAAGAGGAAGTGTGAACCTAGAGGATTGTGACCCATTTTGAATTGATCCATTCAGGCAAATGACTGGATCTTTAAAAAACGACAAATGACAAAAATCCTGAATAGATGCAAATGGAGACCCTTCCCTTTCCGTCAGCCACCATAGACTTACAGAACTTAATGGATATTCGACTTCCATTTTTGTGAGCCGGAAAAAAAGTGCAAGCCATGGGGGGGGTTTCCGCCATAAAAAAAAAAAATCTGCCCCAAAATCAATAGGATACATTAATTTCACCTTCATTTTTGAGCGGAATAAAACCTTATATCAATAACATGAGAGAAGCAACCATGTAAAAAAGATCCAAAAACAAATGACAGAAGCCATTGAGTCAGTTGATAGCAGAAGTCAGTAAGCAGGGTCCACTACTACCACCCTGGTAATGAAGAGGTCATCCAGTAGCAGGGGCTGTACCTGTACTGTGAGGTTACACTGACAGTCATTGTCACACGGATACAAGGTTACAGGACACAATTTCTGGCCAATGCTGAGTACATACCACTGCCGAGCACACAAGGGAAGTCATGCTGCTGGATTTCTTAAGAGTAAGTGATACTGTAGGAGTTCTAGATAAATAGCTTCCTTCTCACATGAGGAAATGCCTCTGCTCATGTGACAACATATTTTAGCTTGTATAAACAGGATTAACCTGCCTCATCAACAACAGTCCATAGGGTGTTACTAGACAAGTATATAGGACATTCCAAAAGTGTCCCTGGCTAGGGATGAGCAAGTAGTTACAAAGTGAAGTGGTGTAAGTTCCCCATTACTGGATCCAGCTTTTCCCAGCACCCGGGAACATCCTGAGTCACTTTTATAAATCTGGCACATTTATAGACTGTCTACTTTATGTTTCCAGGACATTCTCCCCCTAACTACCAGGGGAACTGCCTAAAGAGGGGTGCCTATATAAAGGACACATCTATAGAGATCACTGTAGAGGGGTCAAAAAATTGGTGTTCTGCTCCTCAGCCGGGACTTAGCACTTACCTGTCCCCTCTCCTGGCTGGTCCTAAGGGTGCATTTACATGGACCAACAAAATACAGTAATCAATGAACTCAAGGATATCAGTGAAAAAAATCCAATAAAGTACTCAATCAAGAGTCTCCACTGATGCCCCCAAAAATTTAAATATGCAAAAAAAAAGTCTCCCAACCGAGTGGGACTTAAGGGGCTATCTATCAGGGTGGTGTGGTGCTCTCCCCATCATGGAGGCACCCCCTGGCAACAGGCTAGGGATATCTGGCTATCCCGTGTTTTGAGACTCGCAACCAAGGCTCCACAGACTCTTTTTTTGCATATTTAAATTTTTGGGGGCATCAGTGGAGACTCTTGATTGAGTACTTAATTGGAATTTTTTCACTGATCTCCTTGAGTTCAGTGATTACTGTATTTTGTTGGTTGATTTGTCATTGCCCCAACCAGCCAGAATCCTGCTCCACACTGACGAGGGGCAAATACCCTAAAACGGCTGTCTGTGGATGGAGGCCTGCCTTGGCAAGCCCTTGTCATGATCGCAATACTCGCACCTTGAGTTAGACGTTGACAAAAAGGGGCCACCCTGTTGTTTCCATATTTATGTTCCAATACTCGCAACCGAGTGGGACTTAAGGGGCTATCTATCAGGGTGGTGTGGTGCTCACCCCATCATGGAGGCACCCCGTGGCAACAGGCTAGAGATATCTTTCTATCCCGTGTTTTGAGACTCGCAACCGAGACTCCACGGACTCTTTTTTTGCATATTTGCATTTACATGGAGAAATTTATCTGACGGAACAGACTATAAACAGAGAACAGGGGCATAAAGAAAAGACTCCACTGCAGCCACTAGTGATTATTACATCTAGCAATCAGGAGAGGCTGCAGTGCAGAGGAAGATGCCAGGCCATAGAAGCAAAAGTGAGGAGGGGTCAGTGTTAGACTGTGTTAATAAAAACACATGAGCTTTCCCTCGCCCCTTTTTTCCCATAACCAGACAGGTAAAAAAACAAAAATGTATCAGCCAAGTAACAACTAGGTGGCAAGGGCAATGTTGTGCCCTTCCTAAACTAATATTTGTAGCCTGCTATGACTCCAGACCAGGAGCGCTATTTTGGGATGCTCTGAGTATCAGTGGCGGACCTATCGCTTGTGCAGCCGGTTACACTGCACAGGGGCCCTGGGCAGCTGGGGGCCCCTCAGGCTCCTATGGCTGAGCTGAAGGGGAGAGGAGGGGGGCTCACCATGGAACCAGGCCTGATAATTCCCAGTGCCTCATCCACCTTAAAGGAGTTATCCAGTGCTACAAAATATGGCCACTTTCCTCCAGAGACAGCCCCACTCTTGTCTCCAGCTTGGGTGGGGTTTTGCTGCTCAGTTCTATTGAAGTGAATAGAGCTTAATTGCAAACTGCACCTGAACTGGAGACAAGAGTGGTGTTGCCACACTGAAAGAAAGTGGCCATGTTTTTGGAGCACTGGATAACCCCTTTAAATGATGTTCCTCCTTAAGAAATCCCCCCTCCTCCCTCTGTTCTCTCCCCTCCGCTCTGACAGACCTCCTGCTTCCTGGGTTTTTAAGCAGATGTCGGGACAGGAGGGTAAGGGAGGACGGGGATGTCTGCAGATACAGTGCAGCTCCCTGCCTGCCATATACCTCCCCCTAACCTGTATACCTGCTCCCTGCCTTCCATATACCTCCCCCTACCTATGTACTTGCTCCCTGTCATATACCTCTCCCTAACCTATATACCTGCTCCCTACCTGCCATAAACTTCCCCCAACCTACATACCTGCTCCCTGCCTGCCATATACCTTCCCCTCACCTATATACCTGCTCCCTGCCTGCCCAATACATCCCCCTTACCTATATACCTGCTCCCTGCCTGCCATATACCTCCCCCTCACCTATATACCTGCTCCCTGCCTGCCATATACCTCCCCCTTACCTATATACCTGCTCTCCCTGTCTGCCATATACCTCCCCCTAACCTATATACCTGCTCCCTGCCTGCCCAATACATCTCCTCACCTATATACCTGCTCCCTGCCTGCCCAATACATCCCCCTCACCTATATTTCTGCTCCCTGCCTGCCAAATACATCCCCCTCACCTATATACCTCCCCCTTACCTATATAAGTGCTCCCTGCCTGCCATATACCTCCCCCTAACCTATATACCTGCTCCCTGCCTGCCATATACCTCCCCCTAACTTATATACCTGTTCCCTGCCATATACCTCCCCCTCACCTATATACCTGCTCCCTGCCTGCCCAATAAATACATCTCCCTTACCTATATACCTGCTCCCTGCCCACAGTCCCAGATACCCGGGTGAACATATCATTCATCTGTGTGTATGCGCCTTTAAAGCAGATAGTAGCAGTACAATTAGGTTATTGGGGGCCCAAGCACATTTTTTGCACAGGGGCCCTCTGCAGTCTAGGTCTGCCCCTGCTGAGTATGATGGTACCCGGCTCTTCCCAGTACCCCTGTGGCAGTGGTTACTGAGGTAATAATGTAATATTTGTATATTTCTGAGCAGCATCACCTGTATTTTTTGCATGTTTACACTTATTTCACTTTCAATATAAAAAAATGTAAAACCAAACAGAAAGATTAGAAAAAAAAAATACAGTTTATATATATTGACAATTTACAAGAATAATTAATGCACATACGCTACAACCTGTATTATCATTGTTGCCCTCAGATTCACAGCCACACTGAACTATATAAGCTGCAACATCTGTGACAAATATGATGTTTTTACACAATGGCTTAGCTGGTAATAGCTTATCCAACTTTTATGGTAACCGACTACTGATTTTACTCGGTATTTTGGAGATGTTATTTCCTAGACACCCCAGAGAATCATGAGCTCATTACAAGTTCACATGATTTCTAATTACAAGAAAGAAAACTACGTTTCTATTAATGAGAAGTGAAAGTGCGTGGGAAAAATCATATGATGCAGAGGACACATTGGTCTTGTACATTCCGTAACTTGAGAGTTTCCCAGATGTAGACTCTATAATGTTCCCTTTGAGTCTGGGCTTTTATCCTTAGTACAACATGACTTCATTTATTTTGAAAAAAAAAAAAAATATATATATATAGCATTTGCAAAAATAGCCCTTAGTTTTTGCAAAACCAATTATACTTTGCAAATACAGACTTAATTTTTCTATCAAATATGCTGCTGGAAGCAGTTTCTCCCTGTTTAGAGGCAGCGACTAGAGATGAGTATGACTGGAAAATGTGCGAATGCAATCACTTGGCATTTGAATACTGGTGGATGAGTTAGATGCAGCCCTAGGGAGTCTCAGAATATATGGATATGTGGTGTCCCACCACGGGCATTTCTAGTCTGAACACCTGTCGCAAAAGCCTTGTATTCTAGAGCAAAGTGGTAATGAAGTTATGTATGAGTTTTGCCACTAGATGTCACTATGTTAAGTCTTGTATATGTTGCACAGCTGTAGTCACTATAGGGTTACTGTCTTATTATGCGATTCTGTGCAACAATGAGAGATGCTTTTTTCTTCTACCTATCTCTATCCTCTACTCTTCACCCACTTTCTTATCCACCAATCACAGGGACTTTTACACACACCCTGTAGGAAGTCGTCACATGGGGAGAGGAAGTGTAGCGCCATTTTAGTTAGTTTCCCTCTGATTCTCTGAGAAGTAGGACACACACAGACCAGGCATCCCTGCTGAACATAGCCAGGGCCTGGCTCTGCCAGGTTCCCTGCCCAGGACAGACCAGCTGTGGTAGTGGACACACGTATGGAGAATAAAGAGTCTTTTCACTTCCAAGCTTCAATCACTATAGACAAGATGCAGTGCTAAACAGCTAAAGAGAACAAGTCAGAAAACACCCTAGCCCATGCCGAGAAACTCTCTTAAAGGGGTACTCCGGGCAAAATGTATTTTTAAATATGTTATTACATAAAGAAAGTTATACAAATCTCTAATATACACTAATTATGGGGAATGCACATATAGAGCTATTTCCCTCAATTCAGCAGATAAGGCAGGCTTTACTTCCTCAAAAAAAAAAGTGACGTCACGTCTCAAGTGTAGCTTCCGGAAGGGAGCGCATGTAGAAGTATAGAAAGGGAATAGACGTTCCCCTCCCTCTGTCCCACCCCCCTGCCCGGTCCTATTACACTTCCTAAAGTGGGGTGAGCGCTCCTTATCTGACGCTCACGTCCATCTATCCCCTTCTAAAACCTTCTGCTAATCAGCTTGCTTCATCTGAACCACCGCTGCCCGGTCCCGTGCACGATGAAGCAAGCTGCTTCACAGAAGGTGCAGCTGCTTAGGAGAAGATGCACGAGCACTCACCCCGCCGGGACCAGGCGGCGGGTGAGCGCTCGTGCATAGGATGGAGCAGCCGGCTTACTTCAAGAGCGGTATGTAAAGAAGATTCATGAGCGCTCACGTGAGTGCTCTGCATGGGGCCGGGCTCTGATGAAGGGGGCAGCTTTGGAGCAGGTGCATGAGCGCTCACTCTGCCGGGGCGGGGGGTGAGCGCTCGTGCACAAGACCGGGCCGCAGGCTTACATCAGGGGCAGTGCAGGAACACTCACCCTGCCGGGACTGGGCGGAGGGTGGGACAGAGGAAGGGGGGACCAGCACAGGGAGGGAGGATAGACGTCTATTCCCTTTCTATACATCTATATGCGTCCCCTTTCGGAGGCTACACTTCAGACGTGACGTCACATTTTTTATTAGATAGTACAGCCTGCCTAAACTACTGAATTGAGGGAAATAGCACTATATGTGCATTTCCCATAATTAGTGTATATTAGAGATTTGTATAACTTTCTTTATGTAATAACATATTTAAAAATACATTTTGCCCGGAGTACCCCTTTAAAAGATCTGGGCGGTATCCTAGACAAAGGAATTGACCCAGATAGAGCAAAGCAGCCGTATACAAGGCCTACGTACTCTATCTCGCAGCCCAGGTGAAACCAGGACACGCTCAGACACTTAGCTACACTCAGGTAACCAAGACTGGGGCTTGTGTCACCCTCGTAGGACGGGTAACCCGACACTGCAGGGCAGAAGGTGGTTATAGCGACATTTAGGTCGAAACACGGGCACAAGTATTCTCTCCTTCTCAAGTATCTTTTAAAGGAGACCTGTCACCCCCCGTGCCGGGGTGACAGGCTCCCGACCCCCAGCTAGATCCCCTTATACAGACCTCATCTGGCCGAGTCCCGCTCCTGGGACGGAGATATCCCGGTCAGAGGCCGGCGCACGTGCTGTTGGGAGAGGTCCAGCGTCCATAGAGAATGAATGAAGCAGTGCGTGCACTGCAGAGATGAGTCCGGCTCCATTCATTCTCTATGGACACCGCACCTCTCCCCACAGCACGCGCGCCGGCTTCTAACTGGGATATCTCAGTCCCGGGAGCGGGATTTGGCCAGATGAGGTCTGTATAAGGAGATCTAGCTGGGGTCGGGAGCCTGTCACCCCGGCACGGGGGGGGGGGGGAATGACAGGTCCTCTTTAAGTATTTCTTTACAAGTTCTGGCAGAGCACATTACTAAACTGGGATGGGCTCTCTGACAAACTCCTTTCCACTCATTTGAACCCCTCTATTCTTCTCAGCACTCAACTGAACCAGAACTCTTCTATTCTACTTCAGCATCTCTCAGCACAGACTCAGTGAAGTCTGTGTCTCAAAAGTCACTTGTTACACTGCTATCCTGTATCGTCAGAGACTTTTCAGTAAACATCACCTTATTTATTCTACTGGGACTCAGCGATAATTGCACCAGCACATATACACACAGGATACACGGTCCTTGGGTCATTTTCCCCTTTCTCTGGACAACAGTGATAAGAGCCCAAGAGCCCGTCAGGTCACCGACTATTGGGGATAAATATAGCCAGCTACACACACTAAAAGCAGGTATACCATCTCACCTGTGTGCCGAGTTAGCACTGGCGTCACGACTACATCCTTGGCTTAGCTATAAGCCAACCACCAGCATATCATCCCAGCGGTTAAGCACTGGACCACCCGGTCACTGGGTAATGCAGTGACTACTAATGAAAAGTGTACTGAAAACAATATCACCATGTGCGGTCCAGGAGATGAAATGATTGGTCAGGTGGGAGCAGCAAAAACACCCCACGCGTTCCGCCGTACCCGGCTTGGGGCTCTCATTTTATATATATATATATATATATATATATATATATATATATATATATATATATTTATTTATTATGAGAGCCCAATTACATTATATATATATATTGCCCCAATTACACTTCTGCTACTCACATCCCTCAGGAAGCCGGGTACGGCGGAACGCGTGGGGTGTTTTTGCTGCTCCCACCTGACCAATCATTTCATCTCCTGGACCGCACATGGTGATATTGTTTTCAGTACACTTTTCATTATTAGTCACTACATTACCCATTATTTTTGTAATAGTTTTGGGGATTTTTTTTCTTGCAATTTACTCATGTGTTGTGTCCGGGTTCAGGTAGGGTCGTGTGTCCCGGCTGGGACACCATCCGGACCAAGGGTGACATCTTAGTGTTTTTAAAGTTCAGTGGCATTCAGGGCTTGTCTCCCTATTCTCCTCTGACCCCTGAAGAAGTCAATCACTGATTGAACGCGTTGGGCAGGGTTGTGGCACAACTGCTCCTCCTTCTTTCGCGTCTAATATTTTTTGTTTGGTGAGGTTGTATCCATTTTATCATATAAGTCTATGTATATACCATATTGAGATACTTTATTGTTATTACCTGCACTGTGATACCTTGTGTATGTGGTTATGCATTACATTATTGTGCGGGACCAGCTGTATGTAACACTATGGATAGTACATGTGGAGGCAGGCTTTTTAATGCATTACATGCATATATGTGTGTCTCTTGCGGTCAGGTGGGGATGGACCTTCCCCTCCTGTTTTTACTTTATACGGAATTCTTGTAGTCTACATTATTTTTTTAACTATTTGCTGTGCATACTTTATATCTTTTTCATGCTTTTTTTCTTTTATTGTGGTTCTGTATATTTAGTATAGTATCTTTAACTCCTGGTGACAGAGTTACAGAGAAAGGTCTATGACATTGTGCCCGTCCTGCTTTTGTTATGTTTGATGACAAGTACTCTTTAATATTCTAGAAGACGATCGTTAGTACTATTTACTATACAAAATATGGATGAAATTCAGATCACATACTGATTCCATCCATAATACAACCATAGCTCGCATCTGTATTACAGTCGTATTGCTACATGCTCATGTGAAATAGGCCTTAGGAATGATTAATGTTATATCAAATTGATATGATGGCACTACTGACTTTTCATGTAAAAACACATCAGCCCCATTTTCAGACTGTTGCATTGTGTTAAGCATTTAAAGAGTTAACCAACAGCATAAAAATACAAAGTGTATAATTTAGAACAGAAGTTTAATAAAGTTTCTTTGCAAATTACAGATTTATTAACAGCCAGCTTGTGATCGCTTGTGCACTCTGGTTCAGTGGTGACCACCGTTTTTCTTGGGAGGAAAGAGGGCATATTCTACACCAAGTGCCACGACGAAAGCTGCAAACCCCCATTTAAAGCCTTTGAAGATAACTTGGCTTATGGTGATTGGTTTAGAAAATTCTCCCATGTACCTCCAAGCTTCATTCCTGGAAGAAAAAAACAAACAAACATAAAAATTAATATTTTTATCTTAATGTATAGATGGTTGGACAAGTATTAAACCTGTTGAAATAAAGATTTAATTTTTATGCTACCTTTTTTCCATTTGGTTCTCATTCAGGTCAGACCACTAGGATGGGGGAGGTTTCTACTATGGATCAGAGGCAAAGGCCCTGTGCCCAATAATACAGAGGAGACAAAACTGATGCCACTAGAACAGCGGTGCACAGCCTGTGGCTCTCCAGCTATTGCAATCCTACAACTACCATTATGCCTGTGATGATAGCCAGGCAGGATGGGAATTGTAGTTTTGTAGCAGCTGAAGGGCAACAGGTTGTGCATCCCTGCACTAAAGTAACACAGATGACTCCAATGGCAGAACAATTCACAGATTGATAGCCAGATGGCAGGGAATTAGAACTATGAATAGGAAATCTCAGCAGCCAGACTTTAAGGAGTTCTGTCAAATGGAGCCCAATTTTTTTTTTTTTTTTGCACAGGGTATTTCTACAAAGCTGTGGGGGTAAACTGACTGTCATTGTAATGTTAAGAGATATATCATCACTCTCAGTGGTTTCACACATGAAAGGATTACAAAACCCTATTTACCAATCTGTATTTTAAGATTTCACATACATACAAGGAAATGATTCCGTTGTCATTGGTTTCCCAAGTGCAGGGACATTTAACATGTTGCAAGATAAAATCACCTCAGATCTCCCTTGTCTGCCACAAGGAATACAGACAGTATAACCTATGCTCTGAACGTTACCTCAACCATGGATCC
This sequence comes from Dendropsophus ebraccatus, assembly GCF_027789765.1. NCBI lineage: Eukaryota > Metazoa > Chordata > Amphibia > Anura > Hylidae > Dendropsophus > Dendropsophus ebraccatus. The sequence continues at coordinate 53,805,794 of NC_091462.1, forward strand.
CTCAGTCCCTTTTTTGCAAGCCTTTTTTGTACGTCTTCCAAAGGGGTCCCTTCTATTTTCCATATTCTGTAATCAGGTATGTGCATCTTCCCATGTCCATGGTGTTCATGCCCGTGGCCCATACCTGTGACACATAGGAGTATACAGAATTCCATCAATTATCTAGGATGATGTGTGTCCTCTAATATAAAGATAAGTATGTTAGTTGAGTATTCCAGGTTTATATATGTTTATACATCATACAGCAATGTAATATATATAGTATGTTCATGTCCACTCCTAAATGAAATATGATCTCAGCTTTCTGTCATCCAATATAGCTTCTTGGTCATATGAGAATATTCCTTTTGATAGACAGCAAGGTAAAATCTTGGAAAAGCCTGAGATCTGATATAGAGAAAATATGTTGAGTGAAAGCGCATTACAGACAAAACATTTATATTTCCTACCTAAACTAAATGATCAGGTATCCATATCATGTTATCTAAATGTTGAGGCTATTGGTGATCATAAGGCATATGCACCGTGAAAGCTCCTAGTCCATATAAACAGTGACGTATGCTAGAGGTATACAACAGGTAAAGCTCCTTACATATACAAGAAGAGCAGTATCAAGGGCATCTGTGTTGTTCACAGCAACCAACTTTATTTTTTGTACATTGCACTGGAACAAAGCACACTTTTTATAACATGATTCATAGACAAGTGCTGACTTATGCAAAATATAAACCAAGTCTGCCACCTGCTGGTAAACTAAAGTAATGACAGAATAATGCAAAATATTTAAACCAATATCACCATATTAAAAAGGATATTCTTTTAACAAAATAGATGGGCTAGGATATGCATAACTTGTGAACAGTAAGTGTGTGACTGCTGGGAATGTTAGGGCCATATTGCTGCCTTCTCTTCATAGCTGTTCCTTGCACTGTGCAGAAAACAATGGAGGACAGGTGGCACTAAATCTGAGCTGTGACCCCTTCAGTTTAAGGATCAGTGGGGGTCCTGGTAGTCAAACTCCTAACAATCATGAAGGGATGTCACATCTAAGCAATAATACATCACATTCTGAGATGGAAATAACGCTGTCACATTAAAAATGCAGTTCAGTCTGCAGGCATCTTGGTATAGAGCAGACTGATATTTAGTTTGTAGATAAAGTCCCAGAATAACTAGTCATTTATTCATGTGAATCTGCTTATCCTGGGCTAAGTAGTCATGTGGGCGTCTTACTCAGTGATTGGCAGCTCTCTCTATAGGCACATAATATATGGATAGCAGTCAGAGAGTGAGGGCTGCAAAACATCATCTGCTCTGCAGGGAGGATGACTCATGCATAGTGTGGGACAGTGTGCCAATATACACAGTATCTATGTGTCAAAGCAAAGAAGCCTTAGAGCCTAACATACAGCGATAGTCAGCCAAATCAGGTTGATCTGGCCGATTATTGCAATAATCAGCCAGATCAACCTGATTCGGCCGACTATCACTATATGTAAGGCTTCTTTGCTTTGACACATAGATACTGTGTATATTCGCACACAAAAGAGACAACGATCAGCCTATGAAATGATCATCGGTCGAGTGACAGTCCAACAGTGCTACGTGTAAAAGCGACGCACGGCCGACATCTAACAATTGCATTAACTGACATACATTACCTCTCCACGTTACCTCTCCACGATCTGAGTCTTCTTCTGCCCTCTACTTTCACTCCCGATGCCGAGGCTGCAGCTTCAGAGTGGTCTGTCTGAGCGAAGCTCTGAAGCTTCAGCCAGGGCACCAGGAGGGAAAGTAGAGGGCAGAAGAATACCCGGAGCGTGGAGAGGTAATGTATGTCAGTTTAGGCCAAGGGCTGCATGGACATCGCTAACAATGTCTGTGCAGCCCTTGCTAAACGGTCATTAAGCAGTGTTATAGGCTCAGTAAACCAGTGTCGATCTAGCAGATTAGCGCTTGTTTACATTACTGACCCTTAGGCCTTTTTCACACGATCAGTAAAATTGTCCTTAATTGTGGATCCGTAATCACTGTTCAACTTAGAGCACATTGATTTATATTGGGCTATTCACACAGCCCAATTTAATTTTGATCCGTAATCTGTTCCGTAAAAAAACAAAAAAAGGACATGTCCTAGTTTAAATTGTGATTGTGATACGGTTTTATTAATAGAAGTCTATGGGATCCGTATTTTTTACAGATGTCACATCCGTGATGTCTGCAAAAAAAAAGATAAAATCTATGCAAACTAGTACTATTCACATTTTACGGAAACGGATGCAAATATGGACCACAGAGTAAAAATAGCGGGAGGTTTGGCGGTCCAGAAAAATTACTGAACATGTGAATGAGGCCTAACTTGAATGAACTTGCTGTTACTGATGCATTCATGCTCTACACAATGAACGACTTCCACTAGACTCACAATGTCATACACTGTGGACACCTCCCCCGAAACTCTGCGTGGTACACAGTAGGACCACAAACTCTGATTAGCAAATTTAGCATAAAGACAGCTTAACAGTGAATCCGCTCTTGTTTATATCTAAGCATCTACACTCAAACTATCTATGAAACTTTGCTGTAACCTAATATAGCAAGAATAAAACTGTAAAGCAGTGACTAAGTGTTTTCAGGAACAGGTGTTAAGAAGTGGAAGAAGTGAACTGTTATGGGGCTTGTCTGCTATATAAAACCTCTTGGGAATATGGAATATATATGTAACTGAAGTGGGGTCCCTAGCAAGGGCTGGAATCAGAGGAGAGCGGGCCACTCTTACTCTGCGATGCATGCAGCTAAATCACCTGGGCATGAATTTCAGGGCAGAAAAAAATAACATATGTGATTCTTTGCTGCATGTCCTTGTAGAATCTAAACAGACTTTAAAGAGGATGTACCATCACGTACCTGTTGATAGAATGGCGCCGTACACAGGAACCTGGTCGCGGTTCAAAAAAAACGGACCGCGGCACTGGCTTCCCCGTAAGATCCGTGGGTCAGATTAAAGAGGATAATACAGAGTAAAGAAAAAGATTATCTGGAGAAGCGTGCTTACGCAAGCGAAACAGCTGTCACGTACGCTATACCACATGGTGCTGGCGTCTGCATCGCCGGGGAAAATGGACTGATTTTAAGATATTTGCAATAAAGTCAAGTTTTAATGGCGAGTGCCGTCCGATCATCTTTTTCTTTACTCTGCATTATGATCGTCTCTCTTGCTATTCGGGAGGAGCACCCCAATTACTGATATTCGGCAAGTCTATAGTAAAGAGGCACAACTATTAGACTGTGTTCACATATGCGATAGTGCCGATCACTGTGTCTATGTTTGGAAACAAATTAAAGAGGAGGCACCTGATGGTACATCCTTTTTAACCTGCTGTTACATTCCCGTAGACCAGAAAACGCTACTTTCATCATCCATTTCATTAAGGGTGGGATCACATGTACAGGATCTGGATCATATTTCATGGCGCAGATTTGCTTTGAATCTCGGCCATCAAATCTGCTGCAGATCCTGTACTTGTGAACCCACCCTAATTAGGTTTAGCGCACTGGAGGTAGTACTACAGCAACGCTCTGCAGTGACATGACTGCTGCAGTACGTCAGATGAATATTCATGAAGATGAGCAGGCGGATCTGGGCACCAAGGCAGTAGAACCACCTCCAGTGCACCAAACCTCCTCATTATTAAAATGAAAACAGCACTGAGGATGAAGGTAAAAAAACATCTTCCTCGGCTCCTCCAGGTCTACCGGAACATTACAGAAGGTTAATTTCTTCTAACCTCTCTGATCATGTGGCAATCCATCAGAAAAGCTCCGGTGGATGCTCCAGCCCGTTCACTGGTAGCCAACACACGATTGCTGAAGCCTCTGTGGTCATGTGCAGTACTCCTGGCATCACTGTTCACCAACAGGATCCAAGATGCCAGTAGTCTACCACATGACCACGGCGGGCATGGACTGGCTGCAGCACTCATGTGTAAGCTGCATGTCATCAAACACCAGGCTGCCCATCAGACCTTCTGTGCTGGACTGCTGTCAGATTGGACAGGTGAGTAAAGGTTTTTAGGTTATATGACTGAGTTGATGGTTGGTTTAATGTCTATTTCCTTGATCACATCTCAATATGCAAAGATATCTGCAAACATGTCGGATCTGAGCTCCAAAGGAGAATGATGTGAACCCTGCCCATCATACATGTCATACATAGGGGCCCATGTAAAAAAAAAAAAAAAAGGTAGGATATGCACAAAGATAGAATAGTGCAGGTGCCCGCAATAGCCAGGCGTGCACTGTGCCCGCAATAGCCAGGCGTGCACTGTGCCCGCAATAGCCAGGCGTGCACTGTGCCCGCAATAGCCAGGCGTGCACTGTGCCCGCAATAGCCAGGCGTGCACTGTGCCCGCAATAGCCAGGCGTGCACTGTGCCCGCAATAGCCAGGCGTGCACTGTGCCCGCAATAGCCAGGCGTGCACTGTGCCCGCAATAGCCAGGCGTGCACTGTGCCCGCAAAACAGAGGCCAAAGTAGTAGTAGCCAGGATCTATGGATCCTATACCACATGCACCAGGACTGCCCCAGCACTTGTGTTACACAGAGGCTGACTGGTCACTGCTAGACCCAGGTTGAATATAGGCATAAATAAAGCCCAGGCTGACAGGTGGAGACATCGCAGTGCACACTACCGCCCCCACTATCTACCAGGACTGCTGCAGTGGCAGACCACACCAGTGCACCATCATCCTTAGCGGCCAGGCACATAGAAACTAGTGCACGGAGTGAATTATAACCTTACCTGTACAATCACACTGCTCTAGGGGAGATTTTCCAGCAGACAGGAACCGGAAATAAGCGTCACTGAAGGGCGGATGGTACTCTAGTCACCTTGTAAAAACCTTATTTAATATAGTTGTCAATAAAGTTATCGAAGAAGAAAAAAAACACTGCTAAAAGAGTGACGTGCGCTAAAACACCTGTCCAATTAACACGCCGCGTCTCCACAACGAGGCTTGTAACGCAAACAGCTGTTCTCCTTTTCCTCGATGACGTGTGCGCCAGCCAGTACACCAATCAGGGCGGCGCTTGCTTGCGGAGCGGAATTGGCCTATGGCAGGTGGCGTTGGTGCTTTGCTGCGGCTTGTCAGGAAGAAGAGCAGGAGGGGAGACATGACCGGGGCTCCGGGAGAGGAGGAGGCGGAGTGAGGTAACCGGACAATTGCTGCTCTCCATTGGTGTCAGGGAGCCGAGCAATGTCCCATGTATAGCTTATGGAAGGGTGACCCCGAGCAGTGCAGGAGATAGAGGATATGCCCTGATGGTCGGGGATGGGAGGGGGTCTCACACACTCACCTCTGCAGCACACTTACATCGGCGGTCAGTGACAGCTGTCTGTGTATAGACTGACGGTGCAGACAGCCGGTGTACAGGAGCTCAGTCACTCATGGGGACAGTGTAATCATACAGGGGCATGGGGATGTGCATAGTGTGCAGCTGCCCCAGTGATGTGTATAGTGTGCAGCTGCCCCCCAGTGATGTGTATGGTGTGCAGCTGCCCCCCAGTGATGTGTATAGTGTGCAGCTGCCCCCCAGTGATGTGTATAGTGTGCAGCTGCCCCAGTGATGTGCATAGTGTGCAGCTGCCCCAGTGATGTGTATAGTGTGCAGCTGCCCCCCAGTGATGTGTATGGTGTGCAGCTGCCCCCCAGTGATGTGTATAGTGTGCAGCTGCCCCCCAGTGATGTGTATAGTGTGCAGCTGCCCCAGTGATGTGTATAGTGTGCAGCTGCCCCCAGTGATGTGTATAGTGTGCAGCTGACCCCCAGTGATGTGTATAGTGTGCAGCTGCCCCCCAGTGATGTGTATAGTGTGCAGCTGCCCCCCAGTGACGCGTATGGTGTGCAGCTGACCCCCAGTGATGTGTATAGTGTGCAGCTGCCCCCCAGTGATGTGTATAGTGTGCAGCTGCCCCCCAGTGATGTGTATAGTGTGCAGCTGCCCCCCAGTGACGTGTATGGTGTGCAGCTGACCCCCAGTGACGCGTATGGTGTGCAGCTGACCCCCAGTGACGCGTATGGTGTGCAGCTGACCCCCAGTGACGCGTATGGTGTGCAGCTGACCCCCAGTGACGCGTATGGTGTGCAGCTGACCCCCAGTGACGCGTATGGTGTGCAGCTGACCCCCAGTGACGCGTATGGTGTGCAGCTGACCCCCAGTGACGCGTATGGTGTGCAGCTGACCCCCAGTGACGCGTATGGTGTGCAGCTGACCCCCAGTGACGCGTATGGTGTGCAGCTGACCCCCAGTGACGCGTATGGTGTGCAGCTGACCCCCAGTGACGCGTATGGTGTGCAGCTGACCCCCAGTGACGCGTATGGTGTGCAGCTGACCCCCAGTGACGCGTATGGTGTGCAGCTGACCCCCAGTGACGCGTATGGTGTGCAGCTGACCCCCAGTGACGCGTATGGTGTGCAGCTGACCCCCAGTGACGCGTATAGTGTGCAGCTGCCCCCCAGTGATGTGTATAGTGTGCAGCTGCCCCCCAGTGACGTGTATGGTGTGCAGCTGCCCCCCAGTGACGCGTATGGTGTGCAGCTGACCCCCCCAGTGACGCGTATGGTGTGCAGCTGACCCCCCCAGTGACGCGTATGGTGTGCAGCCCACCCCCCCAGTGATGCGTATGGTGTGCAGCCCACCCCCCCAGTGATGCGTATGGTGTGCAGCCCACCCCCCCAGTGATGCGTATGGTGTGCAGCCCCCCCCCCCCCCAGTGATGCGTATGGTGTGCAGCCCCCCCCCCCCAGTGATGCGTATGGTGTGCAGCCCCCCCCCCCCAGTGATGCGTATGGTGTGCAGCCCACCCCCCCCCCAGTGATGCGTATGGTGTGCAGCCCCCCCCCCCCAGTGATGCGTATGGTGTGCAGCCCACCCCCCCCCCAGTGATGCGTATGGTGTGCAGCCCACCCCCCCCCAGTGATGCGTATGGTGTGCAGCCCACCCCCCCCCAGTGATGCGTGTGGTGTGCAGCCCCCCCCCCCAGTGATGCGTGTGGTGTGCAGCCCCCCCCCCCAGTGATGCGTGTGGTGTGCAGCCCCCCCCCCAGTGATGCGTATGGTGTGCAGCCCCCCCCCCCCAGTGATGCGTATGGTGTGCAGCCCCCCCCCCCAGTGATGCGTATGGTGTGCAGCCCCCCCCCCCCCCCCAGTGATGCGTATGGTGTGCAGCCCCCCCCCCCCCCCAGTGATGCGTATGGTGTGCAGCCCCCCCCCCCAGTGATGCGTATGGTGTGCAGCCCACCCCCCCAGTCATGGGTATAGTGGTCAGCCGACCCCCCCCCCCCAGTCATGGGTATAGTGGTCAGCCGACCCCCCCCAGTCATGGGTATAGTGGTCAGCCGACCCCCCCAGTCATGGGTATAGTGGTCAGCCGACCCCCCCAGTCATGCGTATGCTGTGTAGCTGTATATAGGTCTATATATGTCATTGTGCACAGAAGGTGTGAGCTTTGCCTATGTTATGTCAGTTTAGTATATGAGGCACTGTATTTGTGCCCTCAGAAGGCCAGGTCCTGACCCCTGTGCCACCTCCCTGAGCTCCTGTCATGTACAGGTCAGATTCCATGGCTTTGCCCTCTGCCTTAGTTTATTGCAGTTTTCCTGATGTTACACCATGCAGACTAAGTCAGATCTCAGCTTTGTGATCTCTATGCTTCATGGTCACTTCTGGGCTATCCTATCAGAGTCCCTCCAGGGGTCCAGGTTTTACAGAACATAGTCTTCTCAGATTGACAGGATTAGAAAGCCGTGCCTGCCTTCTTCCAGAAACATTACCACACCTGTCTGTGGGTCATGTCTATTATTGGATCTGGGCACCCTTGCACGGCTGACCCTGTTGATGTGTATATAATAGTGAAGAGGGTCTCAGCGTGCTTCCCCTTTTGCAGGTGCTAGCTACCCCAGACAGATGCCTAGAGGACTCCGGCAGGTGACCTCTTTTGGTAGGGAGGATGCTGAGGTTTCCATTGTACAGTGGCACTGTGTGAAAGTAACTGATATTTGTACAATACTAATGCCCTAGTTGGGTAGTAGCTTTCCACAATAGAGACAGTGTTGCTGTATTTATAGGGCATAAAAACAAGCAGTTTTAGGGTGTGTTCACACTACGGAATCGGCAATGATTTTCAACCGGAGTTTGCGCCACAGACTCTGTTTGAAATTCTGCCTGACCCATTGCTTCAGTGGGATTTAACCCCAGTTAATAGGATTTCTACCCAAAATGTAAAGACAGTCCAATGGAGTGAAATCAGGGGTTAGAGGAGTAGACAGTTTTGCTATTATTTAGCTTTTAGCACCAGATCATGATGCTGACTTATTGGTGGCCACGCTTGGCATTCCCTTCTGTGTATAACACCCACATTCTTATTGAGAGAACACGCAGAGAGAATTACATTACTGGTCATCTCAGCAAGGTTGAATCCACATTGACTTCCCAAATGGCTATGTTGTCTGCTACCAAAAAATCTTGGCACAAAATGTCATTGTAGTATTATAATGCTGCTTGCTTGGTTTACATAGTTTTGTATGTAGAAACCGTTGGAGGTGCTGATTTCCTTAAAGGAAATAGCTGGGTGTGTTTTATACAGACTGTGGGGTTAGCTGTACAGTAGTGTACCCATCATCTCTCACATATCAGAAGTTTTCACCAGTTAGGGCAGCACCCCTTTATTTTACTGCTCGGTTCTGCTCGTGAAAGCAGAGCGAGCGTTATACAGTTTCAGTAAAGTCTATGGGAATGACATTGAATGTCTATCTCTGTTTTCATGAGCAGAACTGAGCATAAAGCAAAGGGATGCAATGCTTGTTCAAGCGCTTCTGCCTCATTCTTCTAGCAACGGGTGGGGTGGGGGTCTCGGCACCCGGAACCCTCCTGATCAGAACGTTTTACACCTCATAAAGACATGTTTTTAAAAGCAATAGGTAACTCTTTAAAGGGGTACTGCGGTGCAAATTGTTTTCTTTCAAAGAATCTGGTTTTAGAAAGTTATATGGATTTGTAATTTACTTCTAATGAAAAATCTTAAGTCTTCCCATACTTATCAGCTGCTGTATGTCCTGCAGGAAGAGGTGTATTCTTTTCTGCTCTGAACAGTTCTTGTCACAGACAAGAGTTGTCAGCAGAGAGCACTGTGTCAGACTGGAAATAATACACCACTTCCTGCAGGACATACAGCAGCTGATAAGTACTGAAGACTGGAGTTTTTTTTATTTTTTTAATAGACGTAAATTACAAATCTATATAACTTTCTAAAACCAGTTGATTTGTAAGAAAAAAAATATTTTTGCTGGAGTCCCCCTTTATGGACTAGAGCTAGATGGAACCTGTGGACCTTTACTGTCACGTGCAGTCAAGTGTGAACTCCCATAGAGCTGACACTAGAGGTGAGGAGGAGCTCCAGCCTGGAGTCCTGGTAATATGATAAATACATTTAGTTCTGATTTTATTCAGGTAGGCTACAATCTAATACATGTCTGGTGTGGGGCATTCTTTTTGTGCTTGCTTCATGTGTTGTATCCAGGTACCTGTCTAGTGTATGTTGCCGGGGTTGATAGTCTTGGTGCACAACACCTTTGTTCCCATGCTCGGTTGTCACTGTACACACTGTGTAATAATAGGGTAACAACACCTCCTCTCACCTGCATTGTGTCTGGTTACTAGATACAGCAGCCATGTAGGTGATCCTGTCATAACACACGCTGAGTGATGCTCTTACAAATGTCAGCCTTGAGTTTATTGCTCTGGATATTTCACCGCCTGCAGTAATGTATGAATGAGCTGTATGACTGGTTCCTTGTGACAGAGTAACCACAGCTGGAACCCGGGAAAGTTCAATAAAGCCGTTTGTTTAAGGCAGGATGGCATGTTTGTGGATCCTCCCATGGCATACAATTATTACCATGACGGTATATTTCCAGTCCTGCAATAGCTGCTGGACAAGGTGTGCTTTCATATTCTCTTTACAGTTCAGCTATGCCTTATATCCCTTGACATGTCTGTTTATTCAAAAGTTTATACATACTTCATGAGAAAACAATTGTGGATCATCCTATAGAGCTCTGCATTTGTGCTGTTGCTTCATTTGGAGAGATGTCTACATTGTCTGACACTGACCAATCAGTGCTTACCATATCCAACACGCCCCTTTGATCAGACAGTTTCAATGGGGTTGTCAACATATTCAGGTAGAAGAACAGATGAAAAGTTGCTCTAAAATTGTTATTTTAGGGGTTATTACAAGTTCTAATGATAGTATTATTGGGAGAGCCGACATATCATCTTCAAATTGTTCATGCTTACAAGGCTTATTCTGTCTGAAAGGTTTCCTCTTAATGGGGCTCTTACTGCTGGCCTTAAAGGTGTTAACCAGCGCTACAAAAACATGGACATTTTCTTCCACCGACAGCCCCACTCTTGTCTCCAGCTTGGGTGGGGTTTTGCTGCTCAGTTCCATTGAAGTGAATGGGGCTTAATTGTAAACCGCACCTGAACTGGAGACAAGAGTCTTGTTTTCTCTGAAAGAACGTGGCCATGTTTTTGTCGCACTGTCATCGGCATTGTGTCTGAACCATGAGTCATTGGGGCGGTTCCCCCGACCAGCTCCGCCCCTGCCCCATCAGCCTTGATTAATTGGCAGGCAGAGCGGAGGCTGCCGGGGCCACCCGAAAGTCTCATGGTACAGACAGCATGAAATAAAATTATGATGGGTTCTTATCAAAGTCCATTGTTACTCTTCAGCTATCCAAAAAGAAGTGGAAAGGTGTATATGTGTACTAGTAAGTTTCATCAATGGGTCCTATCTAAAGATCAGAATGTAGCATTGGACTGACCCTTTAAAGCACTCCATCTACTGCACAGGTACGGACTGTAAGGACTTTGCCACTGTGCTGGAGCTTATTTGTGAGAGTCCAGAGAAAAATACCTTCTTATTCTCCAGTTTTTCTCTACCTCCCCACTGCTTAGTATGCAGTATTGCGTAATGGTTTCTCTAAGCAGATATGTTTAGTAGTCATTAAATGGTGTACTGTTTAGACCTCGCAGTCAAAAGTTGTACGTTGGAGAATAACATACACAGCAGCTTAATAGTTTGCTTCTCTTTTTAGAATCTATTCCTATAAAGGGAACCAATCAGCTGATGTGATTCCCAGCAGCACAGTATAGATCTACTGTGCAGCTCCCCGAGCATCCCAGCCGTGGCTGCAGCAGTAGCTTTACAAAGGGGAAAAACATGTTATTAGGCCACGCAATGGAGGGAGAGGGGCAGCAACTAGTCATCTGGACAGCTTTTTGCCTATCAGCGCTTGGTGCGGGGATGATTGACAGGCAGAGAGGCCACTAACTGGTCTTTCTGTCTGTCAATCATTCTTGCACTGCGTGATGACAGGCAGAGAGCCGTGACTCTCCACCCAGATGACTAGTTTCCTCCCCTCTATCAACCTCGTCCAGCATATTAAAACACCTTTTTCCCCTTTATAAAGCTACTGCCATGATTATCGTTTAGATTCAAACGATTTAACGATAATCTGGACGATAATCGTCCTGTGGAATAGGGCCCTTAGTATCATTGACTTGCATCAAAGATTGAAAGTCCACATTAAATCTACATATTCTCCCTAGAAAGGACAGCGATTATAATCTGTATACAAGTACATGCTTTTTATTCATTGTTTCTTTTATATATTTTTTATATTTTATATTTTCATAGTTACCTAGTGTTACATATTGCCCTCTTTGCAGCTGGTTGTAGGTCATTTGAGGACTTACAGGTTTTTGAGGGCATGAACATAGTGGACTAAGTGCTTTATGGTAGCCGCACATTTTCCAAGCAGAAGTATTTTGATATGTCTACCTGCTGTTTATTGTTACAAGACCTCAATGTAACGTTATCAACAGTCCGCACCTTGCAATCTTTCCAAAAAGGTTTACATTTCAGTCAGTTGTGGAAGGAGGTGACAGCACAGCAGCGGCTGTGAAAAATGAAGCCTTGCAAGGTTACTTGGACTCCAGCCACATTTCCGCAGTGAGTTCATTGCCCTGAAACACTATTGATCATTTTCAGTCGTCATTCTGAGACGAGATCATTTTGACATGGAATCCCCAGGCTTACTCCATTTGCTCTTTTTATTCCCCCCCAGGAATATACAGGATCTTCTGTCCCTTCTGATCTTCTGATAAACACCTCATTGGATAAAATTTTCTGTACTGTGTTGTGGAAGCAGTTGAGGGGAATTTTAGTTCCCTGTTCCTGCTCTCCCCTAGTCCAGTAATCACACTACTTATATTTAGTGTAAACTGAGTCAAACTGCTTGGGTTCTGCAACATTCTCTGAACCAGATTGTTCGTCATTTTGACTCCCTGTGGCTGGAGGAGTCATCCAAATTCTTGGTGTCTGTTCCGCGCTGCTAGTTGCGGTAAACTCTGCTCCGGAGCACTGCCACATCAGATGGCGTGGCAGTGCTCCTAAAGGTGCTCCGGAGCAGCACATGACATGACCAACTAACAGCACATGACAGGCGCTGAGGAGGAAGGTAACACATGCTTTCCTCCTCAGCGTCCCCGGCACTGTAGGGGCCTAGCAGCAGGTTAGATTCCTCTAACCTGTGGATAGTTCCCCTTAAGTCCAAGTGGACACGTTTTCTTCAAATTCCACTGCAGTGTTGGACATTGATAGAAGTTTATGGGTTTATTTGCTTGTTTTCCTTCAGTATTTATTCTTTGAAAAATATTTTGCTGTTTTCTATCATTTGTTTGTAATGAGCTTATGTGTCTCTATGGCAGCCGACTACAACCCCACTCTATGTAGTCTGATCCTGTGGTCCTAATACCTTTTATCACCTGCCCCCAATTCAGTCAGGTAGGAAGAAGTAAGAAATATAGATGGAAGAGAATGCAGGAGTCAGCCATTCAAAATTAGTCTCAAGTCCACTACCATACAGTCACTATAGGAGATGTGGAGATCTCTCACTGTTGCCAAGTTGCAGCTGTTTAGATTCTTAATGTGTGTTTGTGTATGTTTTTGTCACTGTGAACGGTAAGCATTAGCATTGCTATTTAAGACAGCAACAGGACTGATTCGTCTTCAGCGAGATACCTATTGATCTTCCTATAAGTTGGGATTGAAAAGCACTTTATTGTGAAAGGTTAAGGATGTTCATTATCTAATTAATATAGATTGGGGACTACCAAGTAAGCTTCTGCTTCTCATGCCTGTGGACATCAATGGATTCTCTGTGGGTGAATTAAAGTGACTGATGACATATGTCTCCCTGGATAATGCCACAAGTCTTGGACAAAATGTCTACATTAATCAGGTTTAGTATTATGCCTTTTATTAAGTTGTTGGACGGAAAGATCCTAAAGAGAATTTGCTACCACCTTAATGCCATCCTTTCTGATGACAGCAAGTAGTGGCAGACTGTGATTTCACCAGTGTATCTGTTACATGTGGCTGTGGGGTATATTTTCTGAACCTCCTTTTGGTTTTAAAGAAGTATTTATGCTTAGGGTGAAGGTAAATAGAGGGGAAAAAAAACAAACTATACTTATCGCCCCCCACTCTTTTGCCGTTATCTTCATGTCAGTCCCCCACTGCACTACACTTTCTTGTGTCACACAAGGACCTTCCTGCTCAGCCAATCAATGGGGGCAGTGGTTTCCTGCATCAGCCAGTGATTGGCTGAACACAAGGTGCTGCAACAGACACAAAGATGTGCAGTGGGGACAGACATGGAGATAGTGGCGGGGGAGGGGGGATAAGATAGTTTTTTTTTTTTCTACTTCTACCACACAGTGAGATAGTAAAACAATATGTAATTATAAATAGTTATCCTTTCCGCGCTATATTAGTATGGTTACGAGAAATATAGTGGCAATACATTGTATTATTCAAGACGCCAAACTGACCTGTTGTTGAATATGAGCAGTGGTCCTTCACGTGGAAATGGTGAAACTGATCGGTGCTGTATCCAAATGAGGGTCCTATGCGTGTGTTGTCTCTGACATCCACATCGGGGTCCAATAGTTTAGAAGAAAGAGTTGATAGAGAACACTAGATTCTACTTGTCCCGTATAGAGCAGAAATAAGAAGATTGTTGTATAGCAGATGGCGCGCTCCGGCCGGTAGCATGCACACTCTGTCTATGGTAGGATTCAGTCACTGATTGACTGCGTGACGGACGGAGCGCACCATCTGCTATACAACAATCTTCTTATTTCTGCTCTATACGGGACAAGTAGAATCTAGTGTTTTCTATCAACTCTTTCTTCTAAACTATTGGACCCCGATGTGGATGTCAGAGACAGCACACGCATAGGACCCTCATTTGGATACAGCACCGATCAGTTTCACCATTTCCACGTGACCGACCACTGCTCATATTCAACAACAGGTCAGTTTGGCGTCTTGAATAATACAATGTATTGCCACTATATTTATTTCTCGTAACCATACTAATATAGCGCGGAAAGGATAACTATTTATAATTACATATTGTTTTATCCATGGCATGCAGATTGCCGAATCTCCTAGTACGCAGCTTTACATTTGACTTTTATTTTATTTTTATTTTTACTTTCCCAGGGTTCTGATAGGCAGCGTGGGTATTTCTTTGTACAATTGAGATAGTAAAACATTTTTACAGAATATCCCTTTTATAGTTGCAGCATGAAGCCAGTGCTGTGAAGAAGGAGTCAGACATTCTCACCCACAATCAACATACAACTTTCTCCTCATTGATGTCCACAAGAGGAAAGTTGTCAACCAGCAGCAGGGGGAACTTGTGTCTCATAAACCCATTGGACGCCGCTCGTAAATTCAGCATCTTTTATTTGGTGTGCAAGGGCCCTTAAAGCGACTCTGTACCCACAATCTGACCCCCCCCAAACCACTTGTACCTTCGGATAGCTGCTTTTAATCCAAGATCTGTCCTGGGGTCCGTTTGGCAGGTGATGCAGTTATTGTCCTAAAAACAACTTTTAAACTTACAACCCCGTGCCCTACAGGAGTATCTGTGCCCTAACTTTACACCACCCCTCTGTCCCTCCTCCCCACCCTCTTCATCATTAGGAATGCCTCTGGAACATTCTCTCCATGCTGAACATTGCACAGGTACTTAATGATCCAGCCCATGTGCCATGCTAAACAGGTGGGGAATAGGAGGCAATCTCCCTGGAGCATTCCTAATGATGAGGAGGTCGGGGAGGAGGGACAGAGAGGTTGTGCCAGCCTAATGCATACACAGTCCAGGCCACTTCCGTAGGGCACGGGGCTGCCAGTTTAAAAGTAAATTTTTAGCACAATAACTGCATCACCTGCCAAATGGACCGCTGGACAGATCTTGGATTAAAAGCAGCTATCTGACGGTACAAGCAGTTTTGGGGAGGCGGGGGTCAGATTGTGGGTACAGAGTCGCTTTAAAGTGTGAGATAACATAAAGTACCGCATAGTCACAGGTAACAGATATCGGTGAAATTAGCATTGGTCACCATCTTGTGTGACCTTCAGGTAGGGCAGCATGAACATGGTGACAGATTCCCTTCATAGGGGGGAAATTTATAAAGATTGGCGATTTACACGTTTGTGATTTTGCCCTGATTTCTGCCATGCCTCCTAATAAATAAGGCAGTGAAGCGGATGTCCTGAAATCCCTGCCAGCTCCGCTCTGTAGAGTAAATTGTGATAAATCTAATGTTGCAGGAGGTTACACCTTCTCTTACTCCCAAATACTCTAAGCTCCACACACTTGCCAAGCGTGGCATAAAGTGCAAATCCAGAAGCATTTTACACTGTTGTATGTGTGAACAGATTGAAAACAAAAAACAGTAGTATTTTGCAAAAGCAGGCGGTAAATAATAAGCGTGTTCACTATCTGGACTGTTGTCATCAATTGCAGCCATTGTTCTATACTGTGTGTGCACTGCGGAGTGCATTATAGCATTAAAAATACAGCTGTAGGCTCGGTTTGTGATGGAGGATGTTATTTGTGAGATGTACTGTTGGGCTGACGTTTTTGTTATAATCCTAGGCTTTTTATATATGCTTATTATATCCCATTTATGCTGAAAATTGTTAAGATATGTATTACATCACAGTGTCATATATGAACACTTTGTAAGCTCGCTCATTGAGCCTTTTCGGTTATGTTTCATGATGACCCTTACCGTTATTCCTTTTCTATATCTATAAAACTTATCTTAATAAAGCTTTGAAATAAGAAAATACAGCTGTATTTGTACCTCCGTATTACAACCATGTGTGAACATGGCCTAAAGGTTAGCTGCCCGGTCTACTAGCAGTCTTAGGCCATGTACTACACACTTTGCTGTGGCTTTGCCTATTTTGGGGACTTTATGGCAGAACAGGAACAGATTTGGGCAGTATGGCGTCTTACTATAGCAGTGCTTAGTATTTAGCAGTAAAAGGAATAAAGTTTGAAGTCAGCATTTGTCTGGTCTACGCTGAGTTGCAGTAGTAGTTGCCAGTTTTTCCATTTTCATAATACAAAAGATGAGAGAACATTCGGCACGTGTTCATCACTGCAGATATCGCCTTGTGCCCAAACATGCTGCCGCTCCTGCAGTTAAATTTTTTTTCCCATATTGTAATCTTACTCATATGTTCATGAAACAGTTGTAAATATCTTGCATCAGTGGGGTTATCCGCCTTCAAGAGACTTAGGGCCCTATTCCACAGGACGATTATCGTTTGCCTAATCGTTAACGATAAACGGTCCAAACGACCGCTATTACGAAAGACCTGAAATCGGTTACTGATTTACATGGAAAGATCGTTACTTATGATCGTTCTTGCGGTCGTCTAGTGGTCGCTATTGCGGTCGTCACTACTGCGAAGGACGTCTTATTCAATGCGAACGATTTGCGGACGCGCAACGATAAAAATAGGTCCAGGTCTTATCAAACGATCAACAATTTCTCGTTCGGTCGTTAATCGTTAACTGCTATTCAGCCGAACGATTATCGTTTAGATTCGAACGATTTAACGATAATCTGAACGATAATCGTCCCGTGGAATAGGGCACTTATTCCAGGGATCACAGTGATCGACTGTGAAGGATACAGGTAGCAGGAGTTCAGTTTCCCTGCAGCGCCTCCACAGGTAAAACCCAGTACACACAGTTCCCAATGAAATCAGTGGGGTTTCCAGGTACTATAAGGATGTGCTTGGCTTTCTTTTTTTTTTTACATCCCCACAATCCATAACCTTCCTCAGTTTATTCCAGGAAGAAGGGCAGGCTGTACTTTGTGCCATTGTGAGGCTTCCCTCTCATAGTTCCTCAACACGTCTCTATTCTATACAAAGGAGACAAATGAAGGAGAAGTAAATAGATAAGCTGAATAACAATGTTCTGGAAATGTCAATATTTTTATTACTGGACTATAAGCAGCATTATGTGTGTATAAATAACACCAGCACTTGGCTCTGTTCTCATTTCTGTTGTGAGTTCAGTATTTCTGTTCTGTCATCTGAGCAGAAAAATAGAAGCTGTGACGTATCCATCGCATGACGGACATCAGCAGCATCTAACAAACCTACCAGTGTAACATGGGTTTTGTTGTATCCATTGCTTTGATGGATTGAATAGTGTTGTGTTAACTCTTCTCCAATATGTCAGAATGCTAGATTGGCGCTCGTTTACTGGGCCTATTAAACGGCCCGATTA
The DNA here is from genome assembly GCF_027789765.1 of Dendropsophus ebraccatus. NCBI lineage: Eukaryota > Metazoa > Chordata > Amphibia > Anura > Hylidae > Dendropsophus > Dendropsophus ebraccatus. The sequence continues at coordinate 53,823,527 of NC_091462.1, forward strand.
TCGTTTAACAAGGGCTGCAGGGACATTGTTACTGCTGTCCTTGCAGCCTTTGCTTTTACTTTATACATTACCTATCCAGGCTGCAGGGCTCCGCTTGCTCTCCCCGATTCCCCTCGGGCTCCAGCTTCAGTGCAGCCTCTCTGAGCTGACAGGCCATTCAGCCAATCACTGGCCGTGGCGGTCCTGGCCTGTGATTGGCTGAGCGGCCTGTCTGAAGCTGGAGCGTGCGGGACCCAGGGAGAAGACTGCAAGAGGAGCCCTGCAGCCTGGATAGGTAATGTAAATAGTCAGCTGCCGGCCGTGCACCGCTATTACACGTAGCAATGCGCGGTTGGCGCCCGACAATTAAAGGTTCAAACCTGTATCAACGATCAGCAGATGATTGTTGTCATCGGCTGATCGTTGTATTTATTACGGAGCGATAATCGGACCGATTTAGCAGATTATCGTTCCCTATAATAGTACCCTTAGTGTGCATAAATGTATTTCCATCACTGCAGTTCAGTCTGTGATCACATTAGCTTTATGCTCCATAGACTGACTGTGTTCTGCTTCATTCTTGTAAATCTCTGTTTGTCTTTCATTGTAAATACTGTATTATACTGGTCCTACACATAGAGTTTTTGTTTGGAGCAATATTGTATTAACCTTATTATCTCCCAGCAGAGCGGTTATCGGTCTACAACAATAGCGTTCTTGTCACCCCAGTCCTTATGTTGGGCAGTGTATAGTGGAAGGCTTTGTGTCTACAGACTGAGCTGGTTTAGCTGCTTGTACACCATTAAGCGTTCCTTGGAGCTAACAAAGGGATTGTTAGAAGATTGTTTGCTATTGCACTAGGTTTCCTTTTCTTTAACATAAGTGCATGTGCTGCAGGAGGGATTTAGTATTATACAGAGCCCCCCATTTAAATCGGGGGCACCTTGAAATATATCGATGGACTATATATAGGAGCCCTCTATCTTAGCAGCTCTTGACTCTGGCTATTGTAGAGTAAGTATATCTATTACTATTATTGGGAGGGGTCTGCTTTCTGTATTAGGCTATGTTCACACTTTTAAGTTTCGTGATAATCATGACCATTGTTGCCGAACATACGTAGTGCTGCTGTCTATGGAATTACATACACATAGGGGGAGATTTATCAAAGGGTGTAAAATTTAGACTGGTGCAAACTGCCCACAGCAACCAATTACAGCTCCGCTTCCAGCTCTGGTGAAAGAAAAGAGGAGCTGTGATTGGTTGCTGTGGGCAGTTTGCACCAGTCTAAATTTTACACCCTTTGATAAATCTCCCCCATAGTGTACACTCTGGCAGGGATCCCTAGCGGTGCAGCAAAAAACTGACTTGTCAGTTTTTTGCGGCTGCTATTCACTGAATAGCGGCCACAGAAAACCTGTCGGTGCAGACTATGGAGCGCGACGCTCCGGCTGCACACTTGATTGCGTGCAGCGGTGAATTGGGATGCTCCCGCATCCCAGTTCATCAGAAGTGAAGATCATCCGGCCGGTACTGCAGTACCGGCCAGGATGATCTTCTCTGACACCAGTCGTTCCATATGTAATGGAATTGTCATACTGTTATTACTGAGTTAAACTATCTTCATGTCCTAGCAGTGACTATATGGAAATCTTATGTGGCCCCATGTATGTACACCCAGTACATACAAGCACATCGACCATGCTGTTATCTTGTATATGTGTTATTGGTTAAAGCAGGCAGATGCAGGTGCTGTGAAGTGTGACGCAAGGTTATTTTCAGGTCTTAATGACCATATGCTGCAATGGGTGGAAATTCTGACTACATGCTCTGAGTATAAAAATACATTTACATCAGGTTGTAGGAGGCAGAAGTGATCCCCGCTGACTCCATGTAGTTATTACTCAATGGTCTGCTTTGAGCAGGAGTTCTGCAACAAGAATATTCATGTCTAGCAATGGACTCAATCTCTTAGAGGTGCAATAGACATGTTTCAGAGTTTTGTGGACTTCTTTGTGAGATCTGAGGAGGGTAACAGTCGTATATGAATTTTCCATGCCATCTGTCAAAGACTCTTTTCTAGTAGGAAAAATGAAATAACGACAAAAAGGGACCTTATTTTAACTGCACAAAATTCTAATATGCTCACAGGCTAACGTTAGCTAGACATACATCAAAAATATATCTGTTTTACATTGTATACAGAAAAAAATGTACATCTCTGGCATAATTTAGACAAATAACCTAAAATAGATGGTTTTTAACCATAGCCGTGGATCTGTAGCTGCTGGCAGCCTACATCTGTGCATCCATGGGTCATCCAGAATGCATGGACCTATTCAGTAGAGCGTAGTGATCCATACTAGGACCTGCCTTTTTTGTGGCACAGATCATGGCCCTGTACATGTACGCAACATGTAAATGGGGTAATTTAAAAGAACAGGCCTGTACTTCACTCGGCAGTCGTGTAAGTGTGGCTTAAATCGTCCTTTTTTTGGGCTAAAAAAAAAAGCCCATAATACTGTACCATTGGACATTGCCTAACAATCCCCCCACCTTCTCTTTTTTTTTTTCCCCCTCCATATCTTTACATTAACCAACAACCAAGTTAAAGAGGCTGGAGAAGAAACCTGACAAGCTGAGAGGTTGTATTTGCACCTTAACTATGACCTTTTGCCCTTGTATTGTTCTCTGACAGGACATAAATCTGCTCCAAGTTCTACAATGGAGAAACCTAGATACCGGTTTATAATGCCATCTTGCAATGTAGAAGCAATTGTGCTATTCCAGATTGGTTATTGTTTGTACTTATACAGTTATACACATATACAGTATTACTAGGCTAAAGCTAGTCTCAGAACAACTGGAAAGATTAAAAAAACATCGGGGGCGCACAGTGTGTTACTGCAAATCAGGAATTTGAATTAGAATAGTGGCTTTCAGAGCCACTCACTTGGGGTGGTCATGCTACGAGCCTGACACTGCCGATTGCATAATAAATATATTGCCTCTTGCAGCCAGTCCACGGGCCGGGGGATCCCGGTGGAGAATCAGAAGAAGGCTCTGCAGCCTAGAGGTACAGACGAGCAAAAGGTCCGGGACTTTGGTGGCGCTGACGGCATCTGATGAGTTTCACTCCTTGAATGATGGGAGTAGTAGTGGTGGATGTAAAATCCGAACTTTTATTGCAAGAATTACACGTTTCAAGGCACAGCCTCTTCATCAGATTAGTATCACTACTAATATTATTACTAATCTGATGAAGAGGCTGTGCCTTGAAACGCGTAATTCTTGCAATAAAAGTTCTGATTTTACCTCCACCACTACTACTCCCATCATTTAAGGAGTGAAACTCATTGGATGCCGTCAGCGCCACCAAAGTCCCGGACCTTTTGCTTGGCTGTACCTCCAGCCTGCAGAGCCTTCTTCTAAGTCTCAGAACAAGTCACACAGGCAAAAAGTGTGAAAAAAAGAGTGTTGCAATTTGGCTGTATTAAAAAAAAGAAGGAAAACCTTATACGGTGGTAGCTTGGTTTAAGAGTAACTTGGTTTAAGAGCTCACAGTTTTTCAAAATTGGGACTTAGTTTAAGAGCTCTCTGTACTGGGCGGCAGGGTGAGTGGAGGAGGGTCATGGTCTGTATAGCGGGGTCTACAGCCCTGTACTCTGACCCAGGAAGTCTCACTCATCTTCCAAATCATAGCAGATCCACTTCATCCAGTGGACAGGACTGTGGAGGTAATCGCTTCATAGCTGTAACCCCTCTCACCCCGGACAGAGAGTGCTGCATGTATGTGCCCACATCTGCCCATCTCATTCCTTCATGCTCCCTGCAGTCTCTGTCAGCCCTTGTGTTTCCCATCCTCTCCATTACTGTACAGTAATTTATAATATCACATATTCTGCTGTTTCTGAATATTTGTTTCATTAGTTTTACGTGTTGTTCAGAAGAATAAATATTTTTGGGGGGTGTGGAACCAATTGTCTGCATTTCTATAATTTCTTATGGGAAAATTTGCTTTGGTTTAAGAGTGGATTTAAGAGCACGGTCCCGGAACGAATTATGCTCGTAATCCAGGGCACCACTGTATTGAGGTGAGTGCTAGCTTTTTTGCCACTCATGAGTTTACCTGCTTGGATAGTATGGAACAAACACAGGGAGAAACTGTAATCCCAAAGATTTGCACCTTTTCTGGGATTTTGGACCCAGGCCTGGTTTTAGCTAAAAATACTAAGCAAAATAGCATGTGCACTAAGCCTATCTGTTCATGAAGAATATTCCGTTTACTTAACCTTTGAGCAGAGGATGGCTGTGATTCACACTTCAGCCTGCTGTCATCTTGTGACTACATGTGATCAGGTTTTTTTTTTCATACTTTAAATTCCTTTATATGACAAACCAGATTGTTCATTTACGTTTAACCTTTGCTCAGGAACCTGTTTTTTTTCTGAGTTTGCATAAAGGGTTTGTCTGATTTGAACAACCCCTATGTATATCTATATCAGAGCTTGTGTACTATGTGCTGATAGTAGGAATTTGCTACACGACTCCATGGGATTCCCTTTTCACCCTGCAGGAAGTGGCCGGGTGTCTAGGACCTGAAGCGCTGCATGACACCTATTACAGAGTATGGAGGAGGCTCTTTGTTCTCACTGATGGAAAGGGGCTCCTAATCCTGGTACATCCTTGTCTTATACATCTAACCCAACAATCAGCCAGTCCTGTAGAGTCCATCTGTTGATATATACTCTTTGCAGTGGCCCTCTGCAGTCAGTATGAAAGCCATGCCACCATACTCCTTATGGTGTGTCTGTTAAGGCTGTGTCAGTGCCACACAGCAAATCTGCACACACTCTATTGAGAACTGCTGTGGTTTTGCTCTGTCATTGTTTGTCACGTGCTTTTCACAGGTGAAACCTTTTTATAATTTTATTTAACCTGTGAAAACTTGATTACCTGTTTTACTTGTACAAGCTGCTCTGTTAATAACTGCACCATACGAATAAGCCCTTAGGTTATATGGATGTCATGTAACCAGTTATTTGGATTGGGGCCATGCAATACTACGTTACCGCTGCCCGGGAAATTGGCTTTCTATTGCTTTCCACTACAATAGCGGCTGATTGATGAGATTTATAGAGGCCGGAGCCGCTTCATTCTATCATCACATGAAAATGTTATTCTGGTTAACAAAGCCCAAAATATCCCTGAAATGGATAAACTATTAACCCACTCAATAGAGCAATATTGTCTGCTCTGAAGTATTCATTGTGGCTCATGGCTGGGTCGTCTGTATACAGGTATACAGCAGGAACAGTTGCATAGTAAAACAATTGGAGCCTTGGTCCACTTGAAGAAGGAAATGGGGGAAGGGGTAATAGGATTTCCCTTTGTAATTCCCTTTTAATCTTGCCTGGATCAAGTCTTCGGCATCTGTGCTCAGGCTTGTTTATCAGCTGAGCAGAATATTCTGCTCCATGGGCTGTAATGGTACAGGTAATATCTGTAAACAGGGAACACAGACCTTCCTGTGTTTTGTACACCTTGTTCACACTGATGTTGAGTTTCTGATGCAGTGTACAGGTTGTCTACAGCAGCACCAAAATCCTGCAAAAAATTTACTAGTGAACCCAACCCCCCCCCCCCCCCAGAGCATGCTGTAGCTAAAATATATACACACTATGAGTAGATTCATACAAGCATACAGATACTGTGAATTCTATTTGGCAGGTTTGATGCTAAGGATTCTATTCAGTGTAAATCACTATAAATAAGTAGCAGAGCACAGCAACAAATGTCTGTAGTGTATATGGTATGTATGAGCATGCTTTAGATGTGTGGCAATATAGGAATATTCCATTACTTTGCGATTGGTGGTCTGACCCCTGGGATCCCCACCCATTGGGACAATAAAGGGTGGGGTAGTGCTGTGTTGTAGTCCCAGTGATAGCATAACCTTTTTATGAGATGTGAAATAAATGCACATAAAATTCTATTCTGTTTCTGCTATACAGTTCCCATGTTTTTCCCAATCTCAAGACCATGCTTTTCACATGTCAAAAGGTTGATCAGTCGGGGTCTGGGTGATAAAACAAACAAGGAAAAGTGCTCAGCTGGGTGGTTCTCTCTCTTGCATGAGACACACTACAACAGTCAGGCAGTCTCTTGCAACAAGCGAAGAAAGAAAGCGTTCACCTAAGTGCTTCTCCCTACTTGTTCTAGCTATCAATGGAGAAATTAACACGCAGACATCATACAATCAAAACTTTTTGCATGTATCTAAGACGTGTCAAAAGTTTTGTCAAATGTTTTTATCTTATATTGAGATCCAGATAAACCTCCAAATACACAAAAACAATTGTGTAACTGTAGTGGACCAGAGCATTTTCAGGGTCCTGTACAGATCACACAGGGTCTCAGAAAAATAAAATGAAGCCGCCCTCACCTGATTCCCAAAGGAACAACTCATCCTGGCCCAGGTAAAGAGCAGTACAGAACATGTAGTATCACACTGTACTGTATAGAGGAGATACCAGTCACACAACAGTACAGGACATGTAGTATCACACTGTACTGTAGAGAGGAGATACCAGACACAGACAGCAGTACAGGACATGTAGTATCGCACTATACTGTATAGAGGAGATACTAGACACACAGCAGTACAGGACATGTAGTATCACACTGTAAAGAAGGAGATACCAGACACAGCAGTACAGGACATGTAGTATCACACTGTACTGTAGAGAGGAGATTCTAGACACACACACAGCAGTACAGGACATGTAGTATCACACTGTACTGTAGAGAGGAGATTCTAGACACACACACAGCAGTACAGGACATGTAGTATCACACTGTACTGTAGAGAGGAGATACTAGACACACACACAGCAGTACAGGACATGTAGTATCACACTGTACTGTAGAGATGAGATACTAGACACACACAGCAGTACAGGACATGTAGTGTCACACTGTACTGTAGAGAGGAGATACCAGACACACAGCAGTACAGGACATGTAGTGTCACACTGTAATGTATAGAGGAGATACTAGATGGCCAATCACTGCATGCACTTCACCAGTACTGGAGTTTTACCAGTAAAATGGCCACTTTATTGGTCTATCATCTAGCTATTCACATGGGTTACAGATCCTGACTGTCTGTGGCATTGCATGTGGAGTTAGGTCTCAAGTTACGTTGGTCCAGAAAGGAACATTGTATGTTGAAAATATTGTAACCTGAGGCCATTGTAAGTTGAGGGACCACTGTACTCTAGTGTAAAAACAGTCTTTGAGTAAGGGTACTATTACATGGCCCGATAATAACTGTAAACGAGTGCCGATCAGCACTCGTTTACTGGGCCTATTACACGGCCCGATAATCGCTTAACAAAGGCTGCATGGACATTGTTACCGATGTTCTTGCAGCCCTTACTTAAACTGCATACGTTACTTATCCATGGTCCAGGGCTCCTCTTGCAGTCCGGTTCTCCCTGGGTCCCACGCGCCACAGCTTCAGAGCGGCCTGTCTTAGCTGACAGCTCGCTCAGCCAATCACTGGCCACGGCAGTCCCAGACAGGGGCTGAGTGGCCTGTCAGCTAAGACAGGCTGCTCTGAAGCTGTAGTGTGCGGGACCCGGGGAGAAGCTGACCACAAGAGGAGCCCTGGACCATGGATAGGTAATGTATGCACTTTGCAAATTGCGTTCCATGTAATATTACCTGAAGTCATAGGGATCCCCCCTAAACTGTGGATTATTTGGTTAGTAAATGAGTTGGTGTAAAGCTGCCTATTGCGGTGCGTCACAGGAATTGTGGTAGAAGTGAATCACTTTGGGATAAAACACTTGTAGAATATTTGATAATACGATGGAGCTCTGCTGTCCATTTATAGCTCCGAATTGGATCGTGCCCCAGCTTTTTATTCTTCTTAGTCTTTGTTTATTTTTCCTATCAAATGCAATGTAATATTATCAATTATAACCATCTGTAATGTGACAAATCTGCAGAATAAAATGAGATGGACGCAGCTGCTCCGCGTTGCAGCTTTGTTCTCAGATTTTCCTCATTCTAATGGGATTTACAAAATGAAAATTCAGACATCTGTAGTAGCAATTTATTTATTCATGCTCTCAATTTGTTTGCTTTTTGCAGGATTGAGTTTATGTAGTAACATAAGAGCATAGAATCGCTGTCAGTGCTCAGCAGGAGCCCAAAGAGGGGAATAGGAACACTTTTTTTATGGTTATATGTACTTAGGTAATATGGTTGCTGCTTACAGGTGGGATGTCGGGAATGTTCAGTGTGCATCACAATCCACATCACACCCTTCTACATTTAGATGTCGATTGTTCTTGATAGATGATGATATTGCCATTTCTTCTTATCCATATATGTAGTGTCTTAGGATTGCAATCTACATGGGGGTTTTTGACTTAATGCCAGGCAGAAATCCTGTCTACATATCACAATTTTCCAAACCACTGACAACCAGTGATATCTGGGGACCTGATGGACATTTCTGTAGGTACAGTCCTTATAACTGTGGGGAGAGAGCCCTTCCCCATAGGGTCCGTAGCCTTATCGTTGGCTAGCAGAAATATTCAACTTTTTTCCTCCACATCTCAGAGGTTCCAATTAAGACATACCATCAGTCCATACTCTGTCATTTAGGCAATGCAGCCATAGCCCTGCATACTGGCCCTTTGGCAGTGTCCTGACTCCCTTTTTGTAGCTATGTGGCTGCGTAAAGTGGAGGGCATCCAGGGAATAGAAGACCTTACGGCTCAATCGTATGATCAGACCACCCGCTTCTTCCGAACTTGTTGCTACTGGGACCAATCCACTGAAACTGACATGTTTAAGTCCCATTTAGCACAGTAACCCAGAACTCCTTCCCTCTATCCCCTTTTTTCCCTGAGGCCTCCCTCCACTACTTTTCTCTCTTTATCTCTTAATAAACTAGAATAAAAAAATAAATAAATAGGGGGGCGCGTGCGCGCGGCTCACTGAGGAAGACGTGTCCCATGTGAGTTTCGCTCTACCTGCGCTAACACCGGCATAATTCAGCGCCAATCTTTGGCAAACTAGCACCTGACTATGACAGGCCGGAGGGGAACCCTGCCTAGAAGCGTTCGGAGGACAAAAGAGAATCTTACCAATTGTTTTTCCCAGTTTATTCCGGACATCTTCCGCTCCATGCAGGCCTCACAGGAAGACGCGGGCGCCATCTTGCCTACCTCACAGACTCTTGAGGGAGAGAGCGACGCAGCACAGTTCCCGGATCCACAGGATACTCCTGCCTTTTTTAAATCTATCAAGGCATTATTCCGGCAGGAACTGCATAAGGTGTTAACTGACTTTACAGCCCAAGTACAGGAGCTGGGACAGAGGGTGGCGGACATGGAGCAAAAGATGGATGAGATTACAGACACATTAGACTCTGACCACCTAGATGTGGTGGAACATGCTGAACGTCTGGACATAATGGAGCTGAAGCTTGAGGACCTTGAAAACCGGTCCCGCCATGCTAACATACGGATAAGAGGTATGGCTGAATCTTACGTGGACCTGAAATCCACAGTCCCTACCCTCTTTAAGGCCTTACTCCCTACTGCCCTAGAGGAGATGCTCCGTTTTGACAGAATACATAGAGCGCTTACTAAGCTTCGCAATGCTGATATTCCTAGAGACATTATACTGCGCCTTCACTACCCAGAAATGAGAGACTCCATCATGGCTGCGGCGCGCAACTTGGATCCCCTGCCTGGGATGCCGCCCTCTGTCCACCTGTACACGGACTTGGCTCTGTCCACCCTGGAACGCCGCCGCTCCTTCCGCCCTATTACTATGGCGCTTGTGAAACAAGGCGTGAAATATCGATGGGGCTTCCCATTTTCTTTGAGCTTTACCGTCAACAACCATTCCTACCTGGTTCGGTCCACACTGGAGGCCCGTGAGGCCTTGAAAAAGGAAGACATAGTATGTGAAGATGGAGGCCTCCCTCCTAAACCACAGCGGGCCCCGCGCCCGATGCGCTCCTGGAACCTACCCAAGTCTCCTGCCCGTCGCAGACCTGCCCGGGGAGAAGTTGACCATGCATCAGACTGAAGTGATCGTTTGGATTGAATGGTTCCCTGACTGCCAGTAGTGGTCGGTTGCGGCCCGTCGCGGAAAGTTACCCATGTTGCCTACCATACCTGTTGGTATGCCTGGAACCGGTTGGCGTACTGTTACGCTGATCGCTTTCCCAGCAGTTTTTGCTTTTGTTCACCAGTTTATGTTTTGCCTTTATTTCTGTTTTGTTATTCAGTGCAGCCCATTTTATGTTTTACATGTACCTGTCGTCTGTTCTTCCTTCCATCTGCTGATATATCTTGCTCCTTGGAGCCTTGCCTTAATGCTCTTTGTCTACCCGTTCTCCCTGTTCCACTTAGCATCTCTTTGTGCTGTCTGTTATGTGTAGAGTACTGTCTCATAATGTCAGGGGGTTTAATTCCCCTGTAAAGAGGAAAAAGGCAATCAGGGACTACATTAAACACAAGCCCGACATCATTGCGCTGCCGGAATGCCACTTTACTCTTACCTCACACCCTAGATATTTCCACCCGCAGTACTCGACTTACTATATTGCCACTTATCACTCCAAATCCCGGGGAGTCTTGTTATTATTTCATAACTCTTTCCCCATAAAAATTCATACTACTACTGTGGACCCTGAGGGTAGGTTTCTTGTTCTACAAGGGAGTATGTATGATAGAAATATTTGTATAGTTAATTCCTACGCCCCGACGGACGACCCCCTGACCTTTTTTACCTCTTTATGCACTACCCTCTCCACTCTCCAATATGACATGTTACTTTGGGCAGGTGACTTTAATATGGTTTATAATGGTAAACTGGACAGATCTAATACAGCTCCCCTGAGACGTACTGGTACCCAACAACGTCTCCTCACGTCATCCTTCCAGAATCTGGGTATTGCGGATGTTTGGAGGGAATTTAATGACACAGCACGGGGGTACTCGTACTATTCCCCTACCCATCATCACTATACCAGAATAGATTGGATCCTGACTAATTCCACCGCCCTACCGCATTTACTGTATGCTAGACATGTCCTTTCTGCTTGGTCGGACCATGACGTGGTGTTGGCGGAGTTTGATCTTACGGGGAAGTTGTCTACGCCATTTAGATGGCGCCTTACTAATCCCCGCATTAAACAGCAATTACAGGAAGACCTTCAGTCTTTTTTTCAGACCAACACCACGTCGTCGTCGGACCCTTGCTGGGTTTGGTTGGCCCATAAGGCCTATATGAGAGGGCGGCTGATTGCAGTTGCCACGGGGGTTAAAAAGGACCGTAACAAAGCTCAGATTGCCCTGGAAAATAAGCTTATTAGACTGCAGATGGCTTATCAGCGTAACCCTAACATCTTCTTGTATAAAGCTATATTTGATACTAAACTGAAACTCAATGCTTTACTTTCCCACAGGACTGAGAAGGCACTCTGTTGGACCCAAACTACGTACTATAAGTGGGCTAACAAGCCAGATAGACTCCTGGCCCGCATGTTGGCGCAAAAACAAAAGCTGAACCAGATTCATAGACTGCAGGTACGTCCGGGACTTTATACCTCCCATCCTGACCGCATTTATAAAACGTTCCATTCCTTCTATTCTTCCCTTTATTCTGAATCTTCTCCTCCCTCCCCGTCCAAGATACAGGACTTCCTGCGCGCTCTTCCTCTCCCCACTATTTCACAGGAAGCTCGTGATGCTTTGAGTAGTCCTGTATCCGCTGAGGAGCTTTCTGCAGCTATTGGCCGTCTGAAGCTGGGGAAAGCCCCAGGTCCTGACTGTTTTTCAGCACTGTACTTTAAGAAGTTCCTATCTCTCCTCCTTAACCCTCTTCTCTCTTTTTATAATTCGCTGTCTGACCGCACCTCAATCCCCCCTGAATTCCTTGATGCACTGATCACAGTAATCCCAAAGCCCAACAAAGACCCTACCTTAACTGCAAATTACCGCCCCATATCCCTCATAAACTTGGATGCTAAGCTTCTCACTTCTATTCTTTCTGCCCGTCTCAATCTCCTTCTTCCTTTATTGATTCACTTAGATCAAGTAGGCTTTATCCCAGGAAGGCAGGCCCCGGACAACGTTCGCAAAGTCTTGGACCTAATACAGTGGTCTAATGCACACTCACGGCCCTTGATGTTGTTGGGCCTTGATATAGAAAAGGCATTTGATAGTGTGTCCTGGGCCTATCTCTTTGAAGTCATGCGCTGTATGGGCTTTGGGGGTCCCTTTATGAGTATATTTCATCTTCTGTACTCCTCCCCTTTTGCCCATCTGAAACTCCCCTCCTCATATGCTCAAGTTATTCGCATTGCTCGGGGAACCCGTCAAGGGTGTTCACTTTCTCCTGCGCTCTTTGCACTTGCTATGGAGCCCCTTGTGACTTCCATTCGCTTGCATCCAGACATTAAGGGAGTAGACATTGCAGGACGTTCGTATAAGTTACATCTTTTCGCCGACGACTCACTCCTTACTTTAACTTCTCCTCTAACTTCCCTACCAAATCTTTTTGCTACTCTGGCGGACTTTGCTAAACTCTCTGGTCTTAGGATCAATCAGTCTAAGTCAGAGACTTTATACTGTAATGTCCCCTCCCCACAACAGCAGCTGATTAACTCCAATTTTGGGTTTTCTCCCCACTCTCGCACGCTGTCTTACTTGGGTATCAAACTTTCTCCTTCTCTTTCTGCCCTTTTATTCTTCTAATTATCCCTCCCTTTTTTCTTCCATACGTGCTGATCTTAAAAAATGGAATGTTCCTCATCTTTCTTGGCTGGGTAGAATAATTGCGGTCAGGATGGTGGTGCTCCCGCGTGTCTTATATTACTGTAGATGTTTACCAATACCCGTAGTAAATTCAGATTTAGTTAGCCTGCAGCGTGACCTTTTACGTTTTATTTGGAACGGTAAGCGTCCAAGGATTGCTAGATCTGTGATGTTTATTCATAAGCGTTCTGGAGGCTTGTCTGTTCCCCATTTACGCCACTACTATACCGCAGCCCGATTGGCCCAACTGCTTCTGGTCAATATCAAGGGTACTGCTCCTAGCTGGGTCCAACTGGAGTCTGACTTGGTCCTGCCTTACTCAGTACAAGCCCTGGTGTGGTACTGTGCGCCTACTTTACCACGTTTACATGCATCTGCACAGTTAGTGTTGTATTCTCTTGCACTGTGGAGGCGGGTGAGATTTAAGAATAAGCTCCAATCGGTGGTTTCCCCCTTGACCCCTCTCTTAGGTAATCCTCATTTTCCACCTGGTCTTTTGCAATCTCAATTTGCTTGGTGGAAAGTGAACAATTTGCTCTGTTTGCAAGATTTTCTATGTAGAAAGCGTATATATACTATGGAGGAATGTGATCGCCAGTTTAGTCCACCCCCCATCTGAGAGGTTTCGTTTGCAGCAGATTTATTCATTTTTTGGTTCACTCAAAGCATTAAGAGTGGATATTTCGCCTACGGATTTTGAGCGCCTGGCATTATACACCCCTGGTATGTCCGGCATGCTATCTATGCTTTACTCATTATTGAGTTTGTTGCCTGCTGACAAAAAAACTCCCCTACATGACCCAATGGGAGACTGACTTACATATAACTTTGTCACCATTGCAATGGAAAAATAGTAGTGAACTGCTTAGTAAAGGGAGTTGGCAGGTATCCCTCGCAGAGACTGCCCTTAAGATATTACATAGGACTTATTATGTTCCTGCTAGGTTGCATGCCGTATACCCAGAGGTGTCTCCATTTTGTTTTCGAGGCTGTCAGGAGATAGGAGACATGCACCACATTTGGTGGTCTTGCCCTGTAGTCCAGAGGTTGTGGACACAGGTGATTCAGCTGGTGGTGGACGTAATTGGCCGACCTTTCCCTAGCACACCTCAAGCGTGCCTATTTGGAGTTAAGCCATCTAGGCTTCCCTATCGCCTGTTTAAATTGGCAAAATTTATTTTGCTAGCAGCTAGGATCTATACTGCCTCTTGCTGGAAAAAACCTCATCTTTCTCTAGATAAGATTAAAGATCGTGTAAATGATATTATGCTTTCTGAAAAAATTGCGTCAATAAGGGGGGACACTGGAAGCTTTCGAGAAGACTTGGACACCCTGGATTACTTTAGCTCATGTGAAGGACATTTCATATTATATTTCCATATGATGGGACGACTGATACTGGACTTTCTTGTTTGTACTTTATTTCTATTTTTTTTTCTTTTTTGCACTTATCTGCACTCGATTATTGTATTGTTGTTTGTTTTCTTCCTTTCATGTTGAAGGCCGATTGTAGGCCCATTGGCTTTGTGCTATGTGTCTTTGTACTTTTAATAAACATTGATATGTTTGATACAAAAAAAATAATATAATATAGTATATAATTATAGCATAGTATAATATATAGTATAAAGTTGAAAAAAAAAATATTCATCTTTATACTTCCTAATTTTTTTTTTTTTTTTCACCATTTGGTTAATTGTCATTACAACTGCTTGGAAACAGAGATAAGCGATCCACATTTAAGCAGTGATTTTGTCTAAGCTTAATCTCTTACCACCAAATTGCATTTTCTTTCTTTTTTTTCAGCATTAGAGATACCAGGATGTCTGTGCAAGTCTACAAATGCAGTACACATGAAACCCAGCACCTCCCACTGCTCAATGTAGAAAACTGACCTTTTTATAATTCAGGTAAGTGTGAGTTCCTATTTGTCACATGTGTAAACTTACAATTGCAGACGCATTAATGATCTCTTCCCAGTCAGACAGAAGGTACTTGGGATGTTGGCATGAAACCAAAGCACACTGTGTGTTTTCAATGATCTAAAGTTAATGCCTTATAGAACAAGTGTTCACTAAGGATTGTGGAATGTTTGATCAGGATTTGTGACAAAATCCAGATTAAACACTTAGAACCTGTGCAAGGCACACGCTTACACCATCCAGGGCGGCCCTGAGGCTAGGTCTACACATACTAATTGGGTCCATTTTATAGCCAGGGTCCTTTAGCTATAAAATACAGCTAAGACCACAGCTTTATCCAAGACGTCATAATAATTACTTTTTCAATCATTAAACGTTTCACTGTTATTCTTAGAGAAGAATCTATATCTGCTGTCAGCCCTTTGGGGACCTTGCTATTTTATTACCTAATTGACACTCTATTCTATCTATAACATATTAAAAGAATTTATTTAACAGTTTTTAATCTATAGCACACAGCCAACAATACTGATGACCATAGCATTGATTCTGCACATTAACAATTTATATTAGGAATAGAAAAATACAGCACTTGATTTGTCCACGGAAAAATACTAAAGAGCACACATATGAAAATCCATTGATGGTTCTTGAGATCAGCACAAAAATAAGGAGAAAAACCCACGTACAGACACATATATACACACACACACATGCATAAACATAAACATAAATATATACAGACTGGCACCCCACACACCCCCAATCACCACTTGCTGTTGTAGTTATTTGGCCGTCGCATTTAACATGAACCAATGTATCCAAATTTTGTACAACTTCTGGTGCCATTTTTGGGTATTATACAGGATTTGGTTAAGTGAATCCATCAGGTCAAAGAGGGAACATAATTACTTTACCAATTCATGACAATTATTTTCCTTGCACAATACAAAGGGAATCTTATAAACAATCTATAGTAAGAACTGTTGGTCACTCCATTTATAATTAGGGAAATCAAAGTGATGAGAAAGAAATTTCATAATTGCTTGTCAAAAAGGGCTTTACCTTAGGGTCGCACCCGGCTCCCCCATCAATCACTCTTGTGACCGCAAGCATTGTTTTGCTTGCGGTCACGAGTTCAAATCCGTCTGCCCCCGGCTGATGTGCAGCTGCCGAGGGTGTCCCGTCCTATCCCCGGCAGCGCACGCATCCGAGAACTCCCTGTGTGCCTGGGGCCCTGACTTCCGGAAGTCCCAACCCCGGCGCACGGGGAGGTCTGTGATGCGTGCGCTGCCGGGGATAGGACAGAACACACCCGGCAGCCGCACATCAGCCGGGGGCAGACGGAGGCTGCTGGAGGAGAGAGGCTTAACGGGGAGCGCCTTGTGAGGTGAGTAGTATGTTTTTGTTTTGTTTTTTTTGTTTGGAGCGGGAAGAGGGGGCTATCTATAAGGAGGGGAGGGGGGGGGGGGAAGAGGGGGCTATCTATAAGGCGGGGAGGGCTATCTATAAGGAGGGGGCCATCTGGGAGGGGGGGGAAGAGGGCTATCAATAAAGGAGGGGGAAGAGGGGGGCACCTATAAGGGGGGGAAGAGGGGGCTATCTATAAGAAGGGGGAAGAGGGGGCCATCTATAAGGAGGGGAGGGGGGGAGAGGGCTATCTATAAGGAGGGGGCCATCTATAAGGGGGGGGGAAAGGGGGCCATCTATAAGGAGGGGGAAGAGGGGGCCATCTATAAGGGGGGAAGAGAGGGGGCCATCTACAAGGGGGAGAGGGCAACAAAGGGGGAGAAGGGGGCCATCTATAAGGGGGAGAGAGGGGGCATCTATAAGGGGGGGCAACATAGGGGGAGAGGGGGCCATCTATAAAGGGGGGCAACATAGGGGGAGAGTGGGCCATCTATAAGGGGGACAACACAGAGGGCCATCTATAAGGAGGCTACATAGAGGCAGTGGCATATATTAGGGGGATCACATAGAGTCAGCCTACCCACTAAATGAGGGTGTAAAGGGGCCAATACAGATGTGCAGTTTGTAGATGGATATGGGGATGGTGCCAGAGTTAGGAGTCTAATATGTTTCTCTGGCAGATTCTGTGGATTCGTGGCTCAGAGAAGTTC
Source organism: Dendropsophus ebraccatus (assembly GCF_027789765.1). Classification (NCBI taxonomy): domain Eukaryota; kingdom Metazoa; phylum Chordata; class Amphibia; order Anura; family Hylidae; genus Dendropsophus; species Dendropsophus ebraccatus. The sequence continues at coordinate 53,840,399 of NC_091462.1, forward strand.
TCATAATGGCCCAGGGCAGATGGAGAAGAAGATGAAAAGGGAAGAACTCTGATCATAGAAGACACCCCCTGTGAGTCACTAAATATAACTGCACTGTGATGTATATGTGTACAGCCGGGTCAGCCTCAATAGGACTGTATAAGGTGATAGTGATCTGTGTACAGTGGATCTTATTCAGTAGCAGCGGTGGTGTTAGTCAGTATGTGGTGGTATTAAAAGAAGCAGTGGTGTTAGTCAGTATGTGGTGGTATTAGTCAGTATGCGGTGTGTTATTTGTTACTTGTTATCCGGTACTGTGTTTTATTGGTCACTGGTTTACTGGATTTGGTCAGTTACAGTATGGCGGTAATATGTATGGTGATAATATTTTCTCTTCCTATATGCTGGTGTTATTGGTAATATCTGTCTTGGTGTGTGTGTGTGTGTGTGTGTGTGTGTGTATCTATCTATCTATCTATAGCATCACTTGGTCGTGAAAGGAGGGGGGGGGGCCCAAGTTGACCTCCCGCACCAGGGCCCAGGAGACATTAGCTATGCCCCTAGTCCTGACCGCAGCTTGGCATTAAAAGCAAAGGTCAGAGGTGTGACACCCCATCTTTTGTAATCATTCTACAGTGTAATATGTTTGCTGTATAAACCTGAATTGTATTAAAAGGTCTCTGGAGTTAACTACCTACTTAACTAACTAACTAGCTAACTAACTAGTTTGTACATTCCATCTCATTCCTTTTTTTTATCAGATAGTTTTTATTGGGTCTTTCGGGCCTGATATAATAATCTTTTTAACATTCCATCTCATTCCACTGTTCATCAATACTTTGAGTGGAGAGCGGCAAGAAACAGAGGCGCGCGAACCTTCCCATTGAAATGGAGGACAGGCGGAATTCTGCCAATTTTACTCTGTGTGAACTGGCCCTAAGAGGGGGAACGTCAGCCGCCCATCTGAATGCTTTTTGTAAAGGAGCACATCTAGCAAGACATTTTAAACAGTTTTATCATCCAGATAATCCTTTGTTACTTTGTTCTCTGATAGGAAGCTTGTGGGGGTGTAGCTAAAAACTAAGATAATAATCTAATCTTCATTTGATAACATTTTATAGTTTAACAGTATGTTACTGCACCCAATCCTCGTGGAAAATTGGCAGCAAACTAAACTGCTATCGAAAATTGCAGAAAAGAGGGGGGGGGGAGATAAGTAGTGAAGAAAGCAATGATTATAGGACTATTGATTATATATACAATATTTCTGTTCTGTTTACATGCTTGGTAGACGAAATTAAATATACAGATTCTAGTGATTTGAAAAATTTGTGTACTAAAGGTGTTTCTACTTCAGCATATAAAACCTGGTGTAGTTGTCCAAACAGGCACAGTGACATGGCTATGTAAGTAATATACAAGAGACCGACAGATCTAAAGACAAATATATGTATGCCCCGTGTAATTGATTGGACATATTGTGTCCATCCAACCTATTTGGATTCTTTTTTAGATATTTCCATATTTCAGTTCTTTATTCTAGGCATTCCCATATGTAGATTGTCTGTTTTTTTTTTTGTGTTACATCATTGATTGTAGGTTAACAATGGTGGTCTGTCTCTTTGTCTATTATGCTGAATCATTAGAAGCCGCTGGCGTAGAATAAGGATGTATGGATCACTGAGTACAATTTGCCTCAGTCCATCTTAGATAAAGCCTATAAATCCATTTGCCTGGTTGCAGTAATTTGTAGAAGTAGCTGAAGATGAATCGGCCAGCATGCTTGGATAAACCAAGGAGCTATATCTCTGCTTGGCAGATAAACACAAAACAATCACTGTATTTTAGCTTGTGGACCGGGCTCTGACTAAAAGGCAGCCATGGGAGACAAAAACACAGCGGTGTACACACATAGGTTAGCAGCTATATTGACGACTGCTTTCTAACCAAGGGTATACCATAAGTATCCAGATAATGTCACACAGTCCCCCCCATTCTACCAAGCAGTGACAGATAACTGTGTATTCTGCCCAGGTAGAGACTTACTAAAACTCACATTTTTAGATAGTGTAAACTTAATCTTAATCTGGTGTTTCTTTAGTCTTTCTAAGGGCCCTATTAAATGAAGCCAGTATCGGGCAGAAATCTCTTTGTGGAAATAAAGGATTAGCTGATCGTTGTCTTTCAACTTGTTTGAAAAACGTGCACTGCTCTGCATTATAGGTGGTGCGCAGTAAACGGCTGATGAAAGGTATAGAAAGTAATAAAGATGATGCTTACCTCTCCACACTCCCCTGCTGACCACAGCCGCCACTGACACTTCTGAAGCACTCTCTGCAGTGAAAGGGTTGGCAGGGCTCCAGACTAAAAAATTTACCTGGGAGCCATTGGCTCCTAACCTGAAAAATTTAGGCGCCAAATAGAATATTTGGTCGCCAACATTTTAAACCATGTAAAATTAATGTTATGTTAAATGGGACTTACTGTGTGCAGAGGCCGCGGCAGCTTCCTCCTCCTTTAGATCCTTTCTTTTCTTAGTTTGAAAACGTTCAACATGGAAACTTGCAACTTGACAACCACATACAGTCTGACAACCACATACAGTCTGACAACCACATACAGTCTGACAACCATATACAGTCTGACTCAGTACTTCAGCTTCACTTGGCTAGCCTTTTAATGAGGCTTACTCTTCTGAACTTGAACTTAAAGGGAACCTGTCGACCCCTGGTTAGGCTCCCAACCCCCCGTTAGAACCCCCTATACTCACCTCATCGCGCCGGGTCCCGCTTCTGAAGATGGTCGGGTCACGGAGATCTCAGCCGCTGCAGCCCGGCGTGCGATGAGAGATGAGTCCAACGCTCATAGAGAATGACGGGAGAGTCCAGCGCTCCCTCATTCTCTATGAGCGTTGGACTCATCTCTCAGTGTGCGCGCCAGGCTGCAGCGGCTGAGATCTCCGTGACCCGACCATCTTCAGAAGCGGGACCCGGCGCAATGAGGTGAGTATAGGGGGTTCTAACGGGGGGTTGGGAGCCTAACCGGGGGTGACAGGTTCCCTTTAAAAGCTTGCAACAGTCTATACATACTGAGCTAGACTTATGACTGCAGCCATAGTGACCCCCCACAAGATGTGTATATAAATAGATATATCTCTCACCTAGTGACTAATGCAAGTGACCCCCTACAATACAGACACCTGAGGGGCCCTGATAATAATAATTGTGCATATATCTATCTCCCAGTGTCTGCAGCCAGTTTGCCCTACACTTATAGATGCCCCTTCCTCCCCCCATTATAGATGCCCCCTCCTCCCCCCATTATAGATGCCCCCTCCTCCCCCCCATTATAGATGCCCCCTCTTCTCCCCCCCTTATAGATACCCCCTCCCCTTATAGATGCCCCCCCTTCTCTTCCCCCCATTATAGATGCCCCCCCCCTTTCCTCTATGCTAAGCAGTATTTAAAAAAAATAAACACAAACTCACCTGACAACCCGCTCCCCCGGCGATCCTCTTCTTCTTCAGGCGCTGTCCCCGGCTGATGCGCGGCTGCCGGGGGTGTCCCGTCCTATCCCCGGCAGCGCGTCGCGTCAGTGAGCTCCCTGTACGCCGGGGCTGTGACTTTTGACACAGGAAGCGTCTCTGACGTGCGCTTCCTGTGCCGGAAGTCAGGGCCCCAGGCAGCTCACTGATGCGCCGCGCTGCCGGGGATAGGACGGGACACCCCCGGCAGCAGCGCATCAGCCGCGCATCAGCCGGGGATACTTAAAGAGACAGCGCGCCGCCGCCGGGGCCGGTCGCAAATGGCGCCCAGATTAATAAATCTGGGCGCCATTTGCAAAATGTCAGTCGCATTGGCGACCATTTTGGTCGCCATCTGGAACCCTGGTTGGGAAGTGTCAGTGGCTTCAGTCAATAGGGAACAAGCACAAGGACACTGGGGGAGCATAGAGAGGTAAGCATAATCTTTATTATTTTCTATATAGCGACATTAAAGTACATGTAAAAGCAAGGGCTGCATGGACATTGATAACTATGCCAAAGTAGCCCTTGCCTTGTGAGGCCTTATTAAACTATGTTATTGGCTCTGTAAGCGAGTGGCGATCTAGCAGATTGGTTCTCACTTACCCTACTAACTGGGCTGTCTAATACGACCTAAGTTTAGAATAACTATTAGTCATCTTATTAACGTTCACCTAAGATGCGTGTAAAATGTATAGTAAATGCGGTGCAAGTATATACCTGAATGGAAGTAAAGGGTGAGATTTATTAAAGGGTGTAAAATATATACTGGTGTAAAGCACAGCAAAAGGATATAGGCGAGTCAGCACTGGGCACTCCTGATCTGCTCTTGGGCTAATAGTGGGGAACCCAGAGCCACAAGTAGTCACAGCAAAGCCAGGAGGTCATGGATAAAAAGGTAACTTTATGCCACCTTCTTCAGGTAAAAAGTTTCAGCGGTTATCACTACTTTTATCAAGCCATGCCCCGCTGAAACATTGTATCTGAAAATGGTAGACTAAAGTTACCTTTTTATCCGTGGCTTCCTGTTTAGGCTGTGACTAATTGTACTTATACACTGGTGTATACCAACCATAACAACCAATCACAGCTCCGCTTTCAGCTCTGGTAAAATAAAAGCTGAGCTGGGATTGGTTGCTGTGGGCAGTTTACACCAGTCTATATTTTACACCTTCTGATAAACCTGGTCCAAAGTGTTAACAGGAACAAAACTAACCTCGCAGTGGAAGCAAAAAAGTAATATGTTCTGTAAGGCTTTGTTTGCACCCATGTTTCTGTGTATGTTTTATACGGTTGAAAAGAAAAGCATAAATAGATGCTGATGTATGCCATACAGCAGGATCCATTTTCCATGGACTTTACGTGGAAGAAAAATTGATGGAAACATACATTGCTTAATAAAAAAAAAATGTGGTTGACCACATTTTTGTATACAGCAACATAAAAAAACTTATTGAAATGAAAACAGTGACGTGTACACAAAAATGCAGTGTAAACGCAGCCTAACTTTACAGTAGTATTCAGGTTTTCTTTTCTTTCCTTTCATTTATTTATTTTTAATCTTGAATTGTTCCCTTTTTTCTTTGGGCTTTGCATTCAGCCCTTGTTCTTTTTTTCCATCCAGATCTCCTTTCACTCTGCCTCATGTATATTTAACATGTTCTGATGCATCCTTCTTTTTCTGAGACTTTTATCTTGTGCCAAGGGAAAAATATTTTAACCCTGTCTCTTCATCCTCTGTAATATCATGCATGTCACTGGTGGACACTGGTGGTCACTTTTTATATAGTTTTAGTTGCTTAAAAGCAGAAGTGAGCCTGCTGTTAGTATAAAGGTCATCTGCAAAGGTTTCACAAATGTTAGTTAAAAATAGGAACATGTAAAACCATTAAACAAGCTGAGCATTCATTCTTAGTTCTCCAAATCTTTAAAGTGTCCTGGAAAACCATTTGGTCACCATTAAACTGAATACTCAACTGAAAGAAAATGTAGGTGTTTAGTAGTTTCAGTTACCAATAAGCTATGTTACATTTCATGGCTTTTTATTGAAGCTAAAACTCTGTCTGCTTATAGGAGTTAGTGAGATTTTTGCATTTTATATCTTGGAACAAAATCCCAGATGAAAGTTCGGATACATGTGTGCAGCGTAATAACAACACAAAACCCACCGATAACCTTAACAAGTAAACAATAACCAAATGTTTTGTATCTTATTTTATTAGTAAGAGAGCAGTGGACGTGGTAAAAAGATGCTGGGATCGGAACGTGGGGTAGTGGAAGAATGGCTCTCAGAATACAAGGTGATTTCACTACTGGATAACCAGAGGAGCTCTGCCTGGAGGCCATAGATTGGAGTACTTGATGCAATATTACTTCTGTTACCTACTGGTTCTACTGTAATACTAGATAATTGTGTATTTTATTAAGACATGATTGCTGTTTACATTCTTGTGTTCTTTTCACTGTAATATTCCTTTTTATGGGTGGAAGTGTACAGTAGCTTTGTTGATTAATCTTTTTTTTTTTTTTCAGTTTTTATATCCGAAATGGATGAATGCAGAACAGTGAGAATAGTGGAAGGGAAATTTAGCTTTTAATGACAATGTAGATTTAGATGTGTTCAGTCTCTGGACAGACCATAGAAATTCAGATAGAGATAGACGGATAGACAGATGAAATCTCCCACCCAGGATATGTTACCACCAAGGGCTGCAAGCACATTATATGTTGCATAAACTCTGAACTTATTTAGTTATTAGCACCTTTTTAAAGCATAAGTCCCAATGTTGTTCCCTATGTTTCACAATTTTCTCATTTTGCTGTTACAGGTGTTACCTGAAGCTCAGCTTTCTGCTTATGCATCAACTCTCCATCGCAAGAAAAGTCTAGTGTCTGCTCTGTATAAAGTCATTCAAGACCCAAACAATGAGGTAACCATAGTATATGTGATACACTGGTGATGTAGTACTATGTATATTTATGAAGTCTCCTGGACTAGGCCATGTACTTTCTTGTACTTGGTGTCGGGTTATTTTAGGAAACTTTGCTGTTTTTATTCTTTGTGTGCACATTGTACCCAGAATAATTCTAAGTGTCTTGTCATGCTATTGTGGACGCACTAGCATATAAAACCAATGTCTGCTGTAGTGATAATGGAAACCTACCAGCCTTTATGACAGGGATTTATGATTTATTCTGAACAGCTGGGAACTGGGTCCTTGAGATGTTCTCCATCCTGACTTATAGAGATCTCCCTATAAAACATTCATGTCTGCCTTACTATCCCAGTGACTTAAAGCCACTTTCCTGGCCAGAGTTACTTCTATAATTTCTCTAACACAGCACAGCAGTTTTGGGCGATTCATCATTGTGATAAGAGAGCCTGTCAGTGTGATGGGTTCCCTTTCAGGAAACCCCTTGTATTAATGATTTTGCATGGATAGGAATTTTCTAATGTAATCTAGTTATTTTATCACATTTGCTCTATGTGAGTGGGAAGGACTGTTAAGAAGGATATGTCAGATCTATGTCATGTCTCTGTTAGGCTGAGTTCACATTTCTGTCAGAGGCCTCATTCTGAGTCTCTGTTGGTAGTTCTGTTAGATTTGACAAGAAGAATAGCACCGCCTGCAGAAGTATTTGTCCCGTTAAGATGAGAGACAAAACAATGATCATTTGATGGATCTGGCACAGCAGTCATGGTTTCTGCCATAACTGAAACCATGATGGTCTTAGTATATACATGCATTTTTTAAAATTAAAATAATTTTTTAGCATGTTTTCCTAGAACCCTTATCTCTGTGACTGAATTGGGTAAATCAGAAACTGTGAGAAGACAACCAGATTCTGCACTTCCAATCCCTCGCAATGAGACTGTTATGTAGCCACAGCTGGTATCCCTCATCCCGTATAATACAGTGATACCCAGCCTATGGCCATGAAGATGTTGCGAACTGCTTGCAGCATTTTTGGCTGCTCTATTCTATCTGAAGTTCTATCCTAGATTGCCCTCCCATTAACCTTGTTGATTTTGGGTGCTGTTACTTAGCTGTTGGAGTGCTGGTAAGCCCATTAATGTAACCTCCCTCACATTCATTTACTAAGTGCAAAGAGGAATGGAATGAAATGTCCTTTTGTTAATGAGTTGAGTGTCTAAAATAACTTTTCAGATCAGGATGTTCTCACATTTGCAGATCAAATGCTGACTTGATAGAAGTAGGCAAGAATATTACAGAATGATTGAGCCTGTGCAGCCCTCGGCTATGGCACTTTCAGAGCCTGCTGGTATAGATGCCCTATGGGAGATCATGGGTCATTAACAAAGACACTGGAACAGCTTTGATATTTTATCAATGAAGCCGGAGAGCAAGCAAGTCATTATGTCCACAGACGGATTCATTACATGGCAACAAAATAATTGCTTCTATCACTTCCCTTGCATCTCGCCTGTGGATTTCAACACACAGATTGAGAACAGGTTGAGGATATTGAAGATGTTTGTCATACAGTCCAGATGCACTCTGCCCTTGAGGGAATGCTATTGAGAACAATATTCTGTATATATTAGGCTTTTTGTTCTGCATAGTCCACAAACTAACCCTACCTTCCTTGTACTAATGCCCCCCTGTGTATGTTCTACAGTTTTGGACAAGTGTTTGATGAATTTTAGTATGTCATTGTGTCTAAAAGCTTAGGGGATAAGACATATTTTTTTTACCTTTGTTTACCTTGCACTTTAAAGGGTTTGTCAGGGATAAATTAATAATAAGCGATCTTGCTAAGGTTGCAGAGGACATGACAGGGATGTTACCTGTCCAGCTCCGCTACAGCTGCCCGTTCCTGGCCCAAACACTCTCTGCCACTGTCAGCACTTTAGCAACAACCAATGATGTGCCACTCAGCATAGAATCTATGCTGAGTGGCTGTTTCCAGTGGGAGCGGTAAATATCAAGAGTTTAGCAGATGTTCTACAACTCACTCTGGCTCTGATGCCTACAAAGCCTTATTTTCCTAGTTATGTAGACTTGTTTCTCAAATCCCATGTTGCTGCAGAAGTGTACGTCTTGTTCAGAAAACTGGAAACTACCCCCCTTAAAAATCTTAGAGGCACTGCTGGATTTTTTTGCCATATAATGTATACTCACCACCACTATTTCTGCAGTGTCATCTGTTTAATCCCAGGTTTGCTGTATCTAAACATTTCATTACTGCTGCTGGGTTATGTGATTTTTAGATGAGCCGCCATCTTGACTTGCAGATTTCAGACTTTATCTTCTCTTTCAAACCTGCTCTCAGTTCCATGATTTATCAGCACAGCATCATATAGGCAGGTGGAAACTGTACCATCTTTGCTAGGTGCACTGTGTAATAATCCTCATCTCTATATTCTCCTAAATTACATAGTTACATAGTCAATACGGTTAAAAAAAACACACATGTCCATCAAGTTCAACCAAGGAGGGGATGGATACAGGGAAGGGGGAGGGATGATAAGTTCTATACATATGCATTTATATTATTTTGCTCTAAGAACTTGTCTAGCCCTGCCTTGAAGCCCTCTACTGTTGTTGCTGTGACCAGATCCTGTGGTAGACTGTTCCACAGATTCACAGTTCTCATGGTAAAGAAGACTTGTCGCCTCTGGAGATTGAACCTTTTTTTTCTCCAGGCGGAGGCAGTGCCCTCTTGTCCTTTGAGGGGGTTTTACCTGGAACATCTTTTCCCCATATTTCTTGTAGGGGCCATTTATATATTTAAATAAATTAATCATATCTCCCCTTAAACGTCTCTTCTCTAGACTAAACAAATTTAATTATTTTAATCTCTCCTCATAACTAAGATGCTCTATTCCCCTTATTAGTTTAGTTGCCCATCTTTGTACCCTCTTCAGCTCTAGAACATCCTTTTTATGAATCTGGTTTTAAAACTGGACAGCATACTCCAGATGAGGCCGCACCAAAGCTTTATAAAGCGGTAATATTATATCTCTGTCCCGAGAGTCCATGCCTGTTTTAATGCATGACAATATCCTGCTGGCCTTAGAAGCAGCTGACTGACATTGTGTGCTGTTCTGTAGTCTATTATCTACAAGTACACCCAGATCCTTCTCCATCAGTGACTCTCCCAGAGTAACTCCCCCCAGGACATATGATGCATGCGGGTTATTAGTACCCAGGTGCATAACTTTACATTTATTCACGTTGAACCTCATTTGCCAAGTGGACGCCCAAACACTCAGTGTGTCTAAGTCAGCTTGTAAGATCTGCACATCCTCCATAGACTGTACTATACTACAAAGCTTGGTGTCATCTGCAAAGATAGAAACATTGCCGTTAATTCCATTCTCAATATCATTAATAAACAAGTTAAACAGAAGAGGGCCCAGTACTGACCCTTGGGGTACACCACTTACCGGGGACCATTCGGAGTAGGAATCATTGACCACCACTCTCTGGGTACGATTATTAAGACCGTTTTCAATCCAGTTACACATTAAACTTTCCAAACCGATAGACTTTAACTTACCCATCAGACGTCCATGAGGAACTGTGTCAAACGCTTTATCAAAATCCAGGTACACGATATCCACAGCTGCGCCCCAATCCAGGCTTCTACTCACCTCTTCGTAGAAACATATCAGGTTGGTTTGACAGCTTCTGTCCTTAGTAAAACCATGCTGGTTATCACTTATAATACTATTAGCCACTACATATTCCTGGATGTAGTCTCTTATAAGCCCCTGAAATAGTTTCCCCAAAATGGACGTTAAGCTTACGGGTCTATAGTTACCTGGGGAAGTTCGAGAGCCCTTTTTGAAAATCATGAAGCAAACCGACCTCCCTCCAACCCGGGTACGTAGGGCGCAGGTCCAAAAAAGGGCAGAGTAGTATTTAAAATTTATTGTGAATAAAAACATTCATGGCGACACAACGCGTTTCCAAACCTAACTGGTTTCTTTCTTTGAGAAAGAAACCAGTTCGGTTTGGAAATGCGTTGTGTCGCCATGAATGTTTTTATTCACAATAAATTTTAAATACTACTCTGCCCTTTTTTTGGACCTGCGCCCTACGTACCCGGGTTGGAGGGAGGTCGGTTTGCTTCATGGTATCCATCTTGTATGGAAATTCCTGGGAGTGGCAGCGATCCTAACGATGCGATTTTGAGTGTTGTGCCTCATCTTGCACAACACTACCAGGTGAGAGTTTTTAGTTTACTTCTCTCACCAACCATCTATACTCCTGATCTGTGCTATGGAGCACTGTTCTAATTTCTTTTTGAAAATTGGCATTACATTTGCCTTACGCCAGTCCCTCGGCACAATACCAGTAAGCAAAGAATCACTGAATATTTCATACAAGGGTAGAGAAATTACAGAACTGAGTTCCCTAAGAACTCTGGGGTGTAATCCATCAGGCCCTGGAGCTTTGGTTACATTGAGTCTATTTAATTTATCTTGGACCATATCTATAGTAAACCAGTTTAGTACATTACTTGTGTTAGCAGCACTGGCCCCACCCACCTCAGTACAGGCCCCACCCACCACAGCTCCATCTTCTTTTGTATATACAGAGCTGAAGAAGCCAGTAAGTAACTCCGCTTTCTCCTGATCCACAGTTATTAACTCCCCGTCACCATTATTTAGGGGTCCTACATGCTCTGTCCTTGGTTTTTTTGCATTAATATATTTGAAGAATTTTTGGGGGTTTCTTTTGCTATCTATAGCTACCTGCCTTTCATTGTGAATTTTTGCTGCTTTTATTACATTTTTACAGGTTTTGTAAAGCTGACCCCTCTGATTTGTATTTTTTGAATGCCCCTTTTTTCTCATTTATAGCCCTTCTAACCTCGGTTGTAAGCCATGTGGGATTTGATTTTAACCGTTTATATTTGTTACCCATAGGAATATATTTAGCAGTACAGTTATTTAATGTGGATTTGAAGATTTCCCATTTATTAGCTGTATCAGTATGTGCCAGCAGCCGCTCCCAGTCTATGCCCTGAAGTTCAGCCCTTAACCCAGGAAAATTGGCCCTTTTTAAAATTAAGAGTTTTTGCCCTCCCAACATGTTTTTCTTTTCTACACTTTAAGCTAAAAGTCACTATATTGTGGTCACTATTACCCAGGTGGTCATGGACAGTGACATCCCCAACCAGCTCAGCGTTGTTAGAAATAACCAGATCCAACAAGGCATCACTTCTACAAACTGGCCCAGAAAATTATCCTGCAGGAGGTTAAGAAATTCCCTCCCCTTTGTGGCTTTAGCTGAACCGTGACCCCAATCTATATCTGGGTAGTTGAAGTCCCCCACTACTGTTCCCTCCCGGGCAGCCCGCTCTATTTGTCTATTCAACTGACCATCTATCCCCTCAGTAATGTTGGGGGGTCTATAGATTACACCAAGAATAATTTTTTCACTCTACCTCCTTCTGTAGTTCTACCCACAATGCTTCCACATCATGACAGTCATCGCCCACTATTGCATCTTTTACACTTACTTTAATATCCTTTCTGACATACAGACATACTCCTCCTCCCCTTCTGCCCACCCGGTCCCTTCTGAACAACGCAAATCCCTGTATATTTTTTTTTTTTTTAAATTGTAATTTTTATTGAAATTTTTATCATTTTCATACATACAATACACAAGTGAATGAATAGAAAAGTTCAACAATAGAACGATTGTCATGTGGAGCAATACGTAACATAGACAGCAGGTTAACATCCTGCAAAGTTGAGAAGACTCAAGGCACACCAATAATGGAAATCCTGGTTCAGGTACATCTCTAGTACATTAATGGGAGCAACAAATGTCAGGGAGGGAGAGGACAAAACAAGACAGGAGACATTAGGGGGGGTACTACAATGGAGGTTCATGATGTACTATAAAGATAAAGAAGAAGGTTGTCTGGCATCTAACGGCCTGCATTAGCCGATTCTTTATCTGCCCAGTATACATCCCAAAGGTTCCAAACCTTATTGAGATGTTCAAGCCTGTTGTTTATCATTGCGGTTACCTGTTCCATATTTCTAACATCTAGAATCCGTGCATACAGATCGTTTCTGGTAGGCACAACCGTTTTCCTCCAGAACCTAGCTACTAAACATCTGGCCGCAGTAAGTATATGGATCAGTAATTTCATTGTTTTGCGCCCTAGCTTCATGGAGGGCACATTGAATAGGTAGAAGACAGGATCTAAAGGAATCTCTAAGTCACTAACGTCCTTAATCAGGTCTCTCACCATTTCCCAGTAAAAAATTATTAGAGGGCACGTCCAATAAATATGTTGGAGGGTGCCTATATCCCCCCCCCCCCACACACACACACACACACACACACACACACACACACCTCCAGCATACTCTGGGTAGGGACAGGTTGAGTGCATGTAGAAATTCAGGCGTGTGGTACCAGAAAAGCATCAGTTTATATTGGCTTTCTTTATACGTTATGCAAATCGACGTCTTGGCAGCCCTGTCCCATATCACCCGCCAGACAGATTGGGGTAGTTGTCTCCCAAAGAGCACCTCCCAGCAAGACATATAAGGATATCTAATGTCCTCATCAGCTCTTCAGGATACTGTAGATATCTGAGATAAGGCCTTGAAACCCCTGCTTTACACAATCTCTCAAAATCAAATCCCTGAATATAGACAGCCCAGTCATGTGAGGAGTCCAGCCATGTCTCAGTCACACCAACCACATCAATGGACTCTTCCAGAACCAAGGCATCTAGTTCCCCCATCTTGCTGGCTAGACTTCTGGCATTAGTAACCATACACTTTATATTACCAAGTAAGCTATGAGATCATATGTATACAGTCAGGTAAGTTGAATCCATTGTAACTATTTTTCAGGAGCTGTATAATCACCAATAACTAATAAAAGCTTGGCCTAGATTTATCAAAGGGTGTAAAATATACACTGGTGGAAACTGCCCATAGCAGCCAATCACCGCTCCTCTTTCACCTTACCAGAGCTGAAAGTTGAGCTGTGATTGGCTGTTATAGGCAGTTTACACCAGTGTATATTTCACACCCTTTGATAAATTCCCCCCATTATGTCCACCCCTGTGAAGAGCTTGTGTGGAACAGTCAATGCAATAGTCATCATACAGGAGGTTCTGCTAGTTGAGATGGTGACAACATTGAGATCACAGAAACACATGTAAATTCCATGGGGTCACCATGAGAACTGAAGAAAATAATTCCATATCTGAATTGTCTGAATCATAAAACCCTCATTGGCTATCACCCTTTCTTAAAAGTACTGCAGCTTGTTTTCTATTGCTTGGTGGCCCCAAAATGCAGATGGATGCCATCCATACTGTGTGAAAAGTATTGCCAATGAGTATTACATATTCTCCATAGACCACTAAGTGGCTTTGTAAAATCTTTGCACCATTCATCTTTTCCTACTCTTGGGTCACCTTATACTTCCTAATTTTTATAGATTGCTGAATGTGTGAGCATAGCTTTCTCTGGTGTCTTGCATTTTGGAAATAGTATGTTTTACTGCAGTTACTGTACACTTATCTGATGTGGGAAAACGAATCATCACACAGTATTACAGAGGCTAAGTTTAGGGATGTCTGACGTCAAACTTCCCAGCTGTTCCCAGTAACATTTAGCAGAACTGTGAATGCAACTCTGGGCTATAACACTGAATCAGTAATTCAATGTGCTTATAAAGTTACTCACCTGATCTTTATACTTTTAAGCCTATCTATCTATCTCTATCAATATAAAGGTGGATATACTGTAAAAAATTTGTCTCCTGAAGTCCCTATTAGGGTAGTCTTCACGAACAGTTCCCACTCCGGCAGATTCAGCCATTCCTGTATTACTTGAGTGGCCATTCCTCTGAATGAGTGCCATTTATAACTACATTTCTCCCACAGCAGCCTTTACGGGGAAATGCTTGGCTGGCAATGGCTTCCTCTGGCAAAAGTGATTTTCTTATAGGCTTGTCTTTGATGAGTGGACCCTTTAAATTATAATAGCATCGTTTTAGACATTGCTGTTCTTGTACACTTTCAACAATTGGTTGAATGGTTTGACAGGTCGACTATCTGCTGAATGAGAAACAATCTAAGAACTATTTTTTTAATATTGGTAAGAAAAATATATCACCCCTTTCTCTTCTTCTGTATTTGCAGCTTCTGGAACCAATCTGTCACCAGCTATTTGAGCTGTACCGCAGTTCTGAAGTGCGGCTGAAGAGATTTACTATGCAGTTCCTTCCAGAGCTGATTTCCATCTATTTGCGACTCACTGCCAGCCGCGATAGACAAAGCAATGGCTGCATTGAAGCTCTTCTATTGGGCATTTACAACTTAGTAAGTTCTTTTGGTTTGAAAATAGTTTTTCACTTAATTTGTGACAGTGCACCTGTCATTAAGAAGAACTTTTGATCAGTCACAGGGACACTGATCATAAGAACAAGTGAGGATAAGCGTGAAGTAGCTTTATTTCCCTGTTGTCAATCATCTCTGTCCAGCAGCCCCATAGACCTGTGAAATGGGGTAGTGGAATACACTACTGTGCACTTCTCTCAGCTCACCCCCCTGACCAAACAAACTTTGTGCAACAAATCTCCTGCACATGAATTCACCCTAAGGCCCCTTTAACATGTCCTGAAAAACCACCCGGATTTCCGGACCCCTTCATGTTAATTAGGCCCGGACACCCTTCTGGACTTTTTTCCGGAAGGGTGTCTGTTCTGGAAAAATGATCCGGAAGAAATAGGACATGTCTTATTTTGTCCGGAATTCCGTCCCGGACGCCCCCATAGAAGTCAATGGGAGCGCCGGAATCACGGGCACTTTCCTGATGTACATCAGGAAAGTGCCCGGGATTCCGGATCGATTGAGAGCCCGCCGGCCCCCGTAACCACTTGTCACCCCGCCGTGCGGTCCGACGTCACCCCCAACCCCAGACCGGAGATCAGCTACGCGAACACCCGCGGACCGGACCCGAACCGACATGACATCTTCTGCCCACCGCGCCACCTCCCCGGCCTCCCTATTCCCCACTTCTGCAACCTGGATGGCCACAGGCTGCAGAAGTACAACTGCCATCATGACCTGCCAGTAAGGGCATGATGGGAGTTGTAGGTCTGCAGCCTGTGGCCATCCAGGTACACTAGGGGCTGTGTGTTGGCATACTAGACCATATTGGGAACACTTTTTTTTTTTTTTTTCTCATCAGGAAATCCTGAAGGTTTTTCCTGATTGTTTCCTGATAGGAAAGTATCAGGATTTCCTGACAGTAATCCGTTTTTACCGATGATGTTTGTGGCCTCCTGATCAGGATTTCCTGACAGTAAAAACTGACACGGACGTGTGAATGGGGCTTAAACAGGGAGAATATTGCCTTTATATACAAAGATAGAGCTTTTGTTTGTTTGTTTTTATAAAGGATTTCATGTTATAAACACTTGTTAACAAATACCAGTTGGATTGTTAAAGTATTGTAAACTGAGGCCTTTATGGTATTACAACGCCCGAGCATTGTGCGGCAAGGGCTGCATGGGCATGTTTAGCGATGTTTGTGCAGCCTTTGCTTTATATAGAAAATAATAGAGTTATTCTCGGCTCTCCAGGCTCCCCTGCTGCTTCCTTTTCCCTAATCAACACAGCAACCCCAAAAACTTCTAAAGCTTTCTTAAGTTACAGGCCACTCAGCCAGTCACTGGCCAAGATGGGACAGCACCATGGCCAGTGATTGGCTGAGCGTCCTGTAACTTCAAAGACAACTTTAGAAGCTTCAGCAACGGCCGTGGTAAGCATGAAAAAGGCAGCAGGACACCAGGAAGCCTGGACAGGAAAGTATTCTTTTTATTTTCTTTACACTGTTGTCAGCCGTGCATCATTGTTAGTCGTAGCAATGCACGGTCAGAGGCCGATGATTGTCAAAAATGTTGAAAGACAACAATCATCTGATCGGCTCTTTGGCTGATAATTGAGCAGCAATAGCTGCTCAAAGTGGCCCCATTTAAACACCTAATCGCTTTGTGTAATAGGTACATGCACTCTATTAGCATAGCTGTAAATAAAACAACCTTTGAACAGTGTTTTCTTTTTACAGGAAATTGCTGATAAAGATGGAAACAATAAGGTGTTATCTTTCACGATTCCATCTTTATCCAAGCCTTCAATATATCATGAGGTAAGACAACAGAAGAGAAACCGTAAGCTACTGTCCCCATCCATATAGTAAACCTTTTGTACTTGATGTGGTCTGACTTGGCACCTGTCTCCACAAATCTCACAGCTGGTCAAAGTTGCTTGAATCATGTGTGTTGTTCATCCCTGTCCTCCTCCACTTGATATGTATTTTTTCTGTATTGCCCTCATGTACATTTTCAGATTCTTAAAGGAGAAGTCCGGCCAAAATTAATTTTTGATATGTTGTTACTTATGAAAAGTTATACAAATTTCTAATGTACATTAATTATGGGAAATGCACATATACTGCTATTTCCCTTAATTTAGTAGATCAGGAAGTGTTAGAAATATCTCTGAAGAAGTGACGTCACGACCCAGGGTGTAATTCCTATGGAGTGTCCAGCAGGGGGCGCTCTCTATATAGAAGTCTATGGGACTTTATTGTTTCTATGGGTTTCTATGTAATGTAATGTAATGTAGTGTACAGTGCTTTATTGAATGAATACATCTATGGAATACTTTGGGGAGCAAGTGTCCTTGCTCCCCAAAGTATTGCATAAATGTATTCATTCAATACATTCAATACACAGTAAGCCCGCCGATCCGCCGCATTTCCGCCGAATTTCCGCCGCATTCCCGCCGATCCGCCACACGCTGATCCGCCGCATTCCCGCCGATCCGGACCATATACATTGAACTACAGCTCCCATCATCTGCTTCTAGTATGAACAGGTGATGGGAGCTGTAGCTGGGTAATGGATATGACATGCCGCCGGGCGCAGGGGGAAGCCGCTCAGTACACAGGAGCGCTCCCCCCTCCTCCTCCTCCTCCTTCCGTGATAACTTCCGCCTATACCAATGCTGACTCCCTGCCTGGCCGCCGCTCTCCGCTCTCCCCCCCCATACATACCGGCTCCCGATGCATCCTGGTGTCCGCGCTGATGCCGGGAGCCGGTATATGTGAGCGGAGAGCGGCGGCCAGGCAGGGACTCAGCATTGGTATAGGCGGAAGTTATCACGGAAGGAGGAGGGGGGGAGCGCTCCTGTGTACTGAGCGGCTCCCCCTGCGCCCGGCGGCATGTCATATCCATTACCCAGCTACAGCTCCCATCACCTGTTCATACTAGAAGCAGATGATGGGAGCTGTAGTTCAATGTATATGGTCCGGATCGGCGGGAATGCGGCGGATCAGCGTGTGGCGGATCGGCGGGAATGCGGCGGAAATTCGGCGGAAATGCGGCGGATCGGCGGGCTTACTGTATATTGAATGTATTGAATGAATACATTTATGCAATACTTTGGGGAGCAAGGACACTTGCTCCCCAAAGTATTCCATAGATGTATTCATTCAATAAAGCACTGTACACTACATTACATTACATTACATTACATAGAAACCCATAGAAACAATAAAGTCCCATAGACTTCTATATAGAGAGCGCCCCCTGCTGGACACTCCATAGGAATTACACCCTGGGTCGTGACGTCACTTCTTCAGAGATATTTCTAACACTTCCTGATCTACTAAATTAAGGGAAATAGCAGTATATGTGCATTTCCCATAATTAATGTACATTAGAAATTTGTATAACTTTTCATAAGTAACAACATATCAAAAATTAATTTTGGCCGGACTTCTCCTTTAATTTGTAACTTGCAATAAACTAGCAACAAACATTAATTTAAGCTTCAAATAAATATTTGACATAAAACATAAAAGTTGGTCAGCAGAAAAAGACCGCTGGGTCCATCTAGTTCGCTTTTTTAGTATTTCCTTTCTCATTATCTTAGGATAGATATATGTTTATCCCAGGCAGGTTTACATTCAGTTATTGTAGATTTACCAACCACATCTGCTGGAAGTTTGTTCTAAGCATCTACTACTCTTTCAATGAAATGTTTTCTTATGTTGTTTCTGACCATTCCCTCAACTAACCTCAGATTGTGTCCCCTTGTTCTTGTGCTCAGTTTTTTAAATTAAAAATACACCTCTTTTTAACCTGATTTATGCCTTTAACAATATTTAAAGGATTTGATCATGCCCCCCCCCCACACACACACTTCTCCTTTCCTCCAGACTATATACAGATTCAAATGCTTAAGCCTTTCCTCATATGTTTTAGGCCTGACACCCTCTACCATTTTTGTAGCCCGTCTCTGGACTTGCTCTATTTAAAGCTCATCTCTAGAACTGGGCACAATATTCCAGATGTGGTCTCACTAGAGCTCGATATAGTGGGATCACAATTTTTTATTATTATTATTATTATTATTATTATTATTATTATTTTATTTATTTATAAAGCGCCCTTAATTCCAGAGCGCTATACAATAGATAGGCAACAGGCAGGAACAATACAAGATCAGAAAACATTACATGAAGGCAAAAGACAGACTGGTACATGGGGGAAGAGGACCCTGCCTGCGAGGGCTTACAATCTATAAGGTATAGGGAGAGAAACAGGAGGTAAAGTGCAGCCATTCAAGTGTGATGCAGAGTTATTGTATGTTGTAGCCTAGTTTGAAGAGGTGGGTTTTCAGGTTACTTTTGAAGGACTTGATGGTGGATGTGTCGGGGTAGCGAGTTCCAGAGTATGGGGGAGGCTCGGGCAAAGTCTTGGAGGCGGTTGTGCGAGGTATGAATAAGGGGGGAGTGCACACGGAGGTCACTGAAGGACCGAAGGTTGCGTGAGGGACGGTAGCGGGATATCAGGTCAGAGATGTACGGAGGGGACAGGTTGTGGATGGCCTTGTATGTCATGGTCAACAATTTAAAGTCAATACGTTGGGCAATGGGGAGCCAGTGGAGGGATTGGCAGAGGGGAGAGGCTGAGGCAAAGCGAGGGGAAAGGTTGATTAGTCGGGCAGTAGAGTTAAGAAAAGACTGGAGGGGATCAAGGGAGTTAGCTGGAAGGCCAGAGAGGAGGATGTTACAGTAGTCCAAGCGGGAAATAATGAGAGCATGTACCAATAGTTTGGTGGAGTCAGGGGTGAGAGAAGAGCGGATTCTGGAAATGTTTTTGAGGTGAAGGCGTCAGGAGGTGGTCAGGGCCTGAATATGTGGTTTAAAGGACAGGGCAGAGTCAAAGGTGACCCCAAGGCAGCGGACTTGGGGGACAGGGGACAGAGTGCAGCCATTGATAGTGATTGACAGATTAGAAGGCGGGGTGGAGCGAGATGGGGGAAAGATGATAAGTTCTGTTTTGTCCATGTTGAGTTTTAGAAAGCGGGAGGATAAGAAGGAGGATATGGCCGATAGACACTCTGGAATCCTGGATAGCAAAGAGGTGACATCCGGACCAGAGAGGTAGATCTGATTGTCATCGGCATAAAGATGGTACCTGAAGCCAAGGGATTCTATATGTCCCAGGCCAGAGGTGTAGATGGAGAAGAGAAGAGGCCCGAGTACAGAGCCTTGGGGAACACCAACAGTTAGGGGACTATTGTTCAGCCAACCACAAATCCAATAAACTATCCAGGCTTTAAAGGGAATGTGTCGCAAATTAAAATTTTTTTTTGAAAGTCTTAAAACTGAATTTGTTGATTTTTTTTGTTAATTTATGTGTTTTTCATTTTTTTTTTACATGTAAGGAAATATGAAAAATTAACGATCTAATTTTTCATATTTCCCAGTGATGGCCACCAGGGGGAGCTCCACCAGTACACTGCTGGTAAAAGCAGCCTGAAAGCCGAATGCTGAAAAAAAGAGGCTGTCCCTGCTCAACTGCTCTGACATCATCACCTCCCTCCTCTTTTCACAGGAGAACAAAGAGGGGAAAGGTGATACTATGTGTACTGCTGGGCAGCACCATTTTGTTGTTGTCTGCACAGCAGTGCAGATAGAAGGAGCATGCCCCTAGCCTTTCATAATGCACCTCAGCTGCTGCAGAACCGTATACAGCTCGCCCACACTCACCTCCCTCACTTCTCACTGCCCATCCCCCGCATGCACATAGGTAGAGGAGGTGTGTGTGCGTATATGTGTGTGTGTATATATATATATATATATATATATATATATATATATATATATATATATATATATATATAAATAATATGTATGTACAGGCTAATGCTCTGGTGTCAGTAGTGTCACACATTACACACGTAGAGAGAGAGTGTGTGTGTGTGTGTGTGTGTGTGTGTATATACACACACACAGTGGTGCCTTGGATTACGAGCATAATTTGTTCCGGGACCGTGCTTGTAATCCAAATCCACTCTTAAACCAAAGCAAATTTTCCCATAAAAAAATCATAGATATGCAGACAATTGGTTCCACACCCCAAATATAATTTATTATTCTGAATAACGTGTAAGACTAATGAAACAAACATTCAGAAACAGCAGGATATGTGATATTATAAGTTACTGTACAGTAATGGAGAGGATGGGAAACACCAGGGCTGACAAGAGACTGCAGGGAGCATGAAGGAATGAGCAGGGCAGATGTGGGCACATACATGCAGCACTCTCTGTCCGGTGAGAGAGGGGTTACAGCTATGGAGAGATTACCCCCACAGTCCTGTCCCCTGATGTAAGCCCCAGCCTGAAGAGGATCTGTTATGATTTGGAAGGTGAAGGAGACTTCCTGGGTCAGAGTACAGGGCTGAAGACCCCGCTATACAGACCATGCCCCTCCTCCACTCCTCCTCCCACCCAGTACAGGGAGCTCTTACACCAAAGCAATGCTCTTACACCAAGTCACAATTTTGAAAAACTGAGCTCTTAAACCAAAACGCTCTTAATCCAAGGTATCACACACACATACATACTGGAGAGTACAGGCTATTGTTCTCTGGTATCAGCAGTGCCACACATTACACAGGTAGAGGAGGTATATATAGATACAGAAGAGAACAGGCTATTGTTCTCTGGTGTCCGCAGTGTCACACATTACAAAGGTAGAGGTGGTAAATATATATACACATACACCTCCTCTACCTGTGTGATGTGTGACACTGCAGACACCAGTGATACGAGCGAGCAATATCCTGTACTAATATATATATATATAGACAAACACACACTTACGTACAGGCTATTGCTCTCTGATGTCCGCAGTGTCAGACATTACACAGGTAGGGCTGCGGGAGAAGCCGGGGGTAGGAGGAGCCGCTGGGGTGACAGGGGGGAGAGAGAGGCTGGGGTGACGGGGAGAAGCTGATGTGGCAGGGGGGAGAGAGGCGCTGGAGTGACAGGGGCGGAGAGGCGCTGGATTGACAGGGGCGTAGAGGCGCTGGGGTGACAGGGGCAAAGAGGCGCTGGGGTGACGGGCAGAGAGGCGCTGGGGTGACAGGGGCGGAGAGGCGCTGGGGTGACGGGGGGCGGAGAGGCGCTGGCGTGACGGGGGGGGGAGAGGCGCTGGCGTGACGGGGGGGAGAGGCGCTGGGGTGACGGGGGGGAGAGAGGCGCTGGGGTGACGGGGGGGAGAGAGGCGCTGGGGTGACGGGGGGGAGAGAGGCGCTGGGGTGACGGGGGGAGAGAGGCGCTGGGGTGAGGGGGGGGAGAGAGGCGCTGGGGTGACGGGGGGGAGAGAGGCGCTGGGGTGAGGGGGGGGAGAGAAGCGCTGGGGTAATGGGGGGGGAGAGAGGCGCTGGGGTGATGGGGGGGGAGAGAGGCACTGGGGTGATGGGGGGGGAGAGAGGCGCTGGGGGGATGGGGGGGGAGAGAGGCGCTGGGGTGATGGGGGGGGAGAGAGGCGCTGGGGTAATGGGGGGGGAGAGAGGCGCTGGGGTAATGGGGGGGGAGAGAGGCGCTGGGGTGACGGGGGGGAGAGAGGCGCTGGGGTGACGGGGGGGAGAGAGGCGCTGGGGTAATGGGGGGGGAGAGAGGCGCTGGGGTGATGGGGGGGGGAGAGAGGCGCTGGGGTGATGGGGGGGGAGAGAGGCGCTGGGGTGATGGGGGGGGAGAGAGGCGCTGGGGTGATGGGGGGGGAGAGAGGCGCTGGGGTGATGGCGGGCACGGGGAGAAGACGCGGTAAGGGCAGGCTGGTCCCCCCCAGTACAGTTACGGGGCCGGAATGAGCTTCAGGCACGGACAGGCTGTAATACACCGTCCCGGAAGCTCACAGCTGCAGCCTCTCGGTTACCGGACTTCTCTTCTGCTCTGCAGCGCCGCAATGTCACATGGCCGCCGAGCAGGAGAGAAGTCCGGGCACAGAGAGGCTGCAGCTGTGAGCTTCCGGGACGGTGTATTACAGCCTGTCCGTGCCCGAAGCTCATTCCGGCCCCGTAACTGTACTGGGGGGACCGTACTGGCTGGCTGCTGGCAAGTTCAGGGCGGGCGGGCGGGCGGACGCGGGGGAGCGGGGGGAGAGAGCTGCACAGAGTTCTCCTGCCCACTCACTGTGCGGTCTCTCTCCCCCCGTTCTAGTTCCTCTCCTGGACGTCAAAAAAATGGCCACCCCGCCCCAGGTAAGCTGTGTACTGCGCATGTCTATGCACATGCGCAGTACACAGTGACGGAGCCTCCAGTTTGAGTGAACCAGACGGACTCCGTCGGTTCACTCCAATGTTATGGAGGTGCCGTATAGTGTCTGTGTGTGTGTCGTGAAATGACGTCACACACAGACACTATTAAAATGGCAGCCCCCTGTGCATACATTAGTTTAAATAAAAGACACTCCAGCCCAATGTAAAAAAAAAAAAAAATACAACACATCTATTTTTTCTTATTACTTTTCATTAAAAAATTTTCAAAAATGTGACACTGTCCCTTTAAGTCCAATTCCCACTAACTTCCAATTTCCACTAACATCAGACATGTCAAACATTAGTGACCACGCTGGGTCTCACTCCTGAGACTCTGTGATCCTGAGATAAAGCCAAGGTGAGTGCTCTAGACTGCACTAGGCTTCACGTCGGAGCATCTGATTCTTTCGCTTTATAGACTGTAATAAAGCAAAGGAGTCTGATTTGATTGCAGACAGCAGTATCTCAGGATTTCAGTAGGTCTTGTGAGTGAGACCAGGTGCAATCAGTAGGTTTTGACTTGTTTGATGACATGCCAGAAGTCACTGCAAATGACAGTAATGCTTTAAGGCTGGGTTTACATCTGCATTAATAAGAACAGAAAAACCAAAATAATAGTGGTGCCAGATTTCTTATATGTTAAAGCGAATTTACCATTAGGTACATCACTGCAATTTTTTTTTTACCTTAATGGATCAACAGCAGTGCAGGGATGCCAGTGATGCAGTTCTTTTTTTGAATTGCAGCCCGGTTCCTGCACTCTGTGCCAGTCTGGGGCAGGCCCGCTGGCCTCCAGTGTGACAAAACCCCCTCCCCTCTATGATGCGGTGCCATTAGAATCAGAGGAGCGGCATCACTGTGCTGGTGGTGGTGGGTGGTAACACCACACTGGGGGTGGCGGGCCTGCCCCCAGTGCTTTGGTGCGGGCCAGTGCTCTGGAAAAGACTGCATCACTGGCATCCCTGCATTGGCAATGATCAATTAAGGTAAAAAAAACAAACAGAAATTTACCTGATGGTACATTCGCCTTTAAGCACCAACAGTGTCAATACACCTCTGTTGAGTTCATTGTGTTCCTGTCCTGGTGTCTGGTATTGTACTTGAGGTCTAGTATTTTTGATATATTTTATATATATATATTTTGGTATATTTTGAGTTTGCTTTCAACGCAAATGTGATTAGGGATGGGTTCTCACTGTGTGTTTTTGCAATCCATCTTTTTAATTCGTTTTATGCAAATGAAACAAAAATGCATCTGTTTTCATTCGTTCTATGCAAATGGAACAAAAATGCATCTGTTTTCATCTGTTTTTCCATTGACTTCCATCATAAAAAAAATCAAAACGCATCAGTTTTTTCAGTGTACCAAAAATTGTGGTCGACCACATTTTTGTGTATGTTAAAAAAATGGATGTAGTTTGATCAGTTTTCTTTTTATGATAGAAGTCAGTGTAGAAACGGAACAAAACGAATGCACTCAAATGCATCAGGTTTTTTTCATCCGTTTTATGCAAAAAAACTAATTGCAAAAATACAGTGTGAACCCAGCCTAACCTTGTTTTTGGGTATTTTTGCAGGTGACTGGTTTGTTTCTGTAGACTTCAGCAACTGAATATCCATTTCTTGTGAATGGGGTCTGTGGGCGGCATTTGTATGGATGAACTTTTATTCAAATGACTGACAGTCACAGTAATTAGCAGATTTCTTACTCTCCATAAATTTTGAACCTTTAGAACCCTAGTGCTGCAGATCAGTTGTTGCTCACCACCAAGTCATAGTGCTGCCCACATTCTTCTGTTACCAGCTGACAATGAAGCATCATAGATAAGCAATTAAAGAGCAACTCCAGGGAATTCTAAACATCCAGGGTTGGCAGGTGGTGGGGGTGACATTATTAGGAATCTATACATACACGTCCCAGGCCCCCCTGTCGGCCCTGGATTTTTATATTTGGCTAAAATTCCCCTTTAAGTGGTATAAATGGGTGGATCGTGTACAACCTTGATTTATTTTTTAAATTTTTTTTTCCTCCTTTGCTGCTTTAGCCATCAGCTTTGGGGTCCATGGCTCTGACAGAAGGAGCACTGAGCCAGCACGATCTCCTCCGAGTGGTTTACAGTGATCTTCACCCCCAGAGAGAAACCTTTACAGCGCAGAACAGGTGAGGAGAGTTTTGGCAGGGAACACTAAGTACATTCACTGTTCCTTGTGTTATGTGTAAATAACAACTTCTTTCTTTTCTGCAGGTTTGAAGTACTAAGTTTTCTTATGTTGTGTTACAACTCTGCGATTGTGTACATGCCACCTTCATCCTACCAGTCGCTATGCAGGATGGGCTCCAGGTAAACAGGAAAGATGGATAGTTAGGAAATGGTTGTTTGGTTGTAAAACTACCAAAACTGGACATGGCTCACTTATACTATGAGTTTGGTGTTGAGCTATTTTGCATAGTTGTAAAGGGAATATATCCTTAGTAAACAATATATTTGTTTAACCCCTTAACGACATCGGGCGTAAACTTACGCCCTCGCGCCCTGGTACTTGGCACATCAGGGCGTAAATTTACGCCCGATGTTTCCCCGATCGCTGCGTGTTCACACACAGCGGTCGGGGAAGATGGCCTGCTATAAATCATAGCAGGCCATCTTAGCTTCACGGCACGGGGGGTGGTTAACACCCCCCGTGCTTACGATCGCCGCTATTGGCTGATCAATTCAGATCAGCCAATAGCGGCGATCGGAACCTTTCCGGGTCATCGGCGACCCGATGACCCGGAAAAAAAATGGCGGTCGGTGCTGTCCGAGGACGGCACCGACCGCCATTACTGTAAAAAGTAATGGTGATCGCCGTGCCACCGGCCCGATCGCCGTGAACGGCCGGCCGGCCGTTCACGGCGATCGGGCCGGTGGCACGGCGATCAGAGTCCCACAAAATAGTAAATACCTGCCCTGGACCCCTCAGCTAGGTAGCCGAGGGGTCCAGAGCAGGTATTTGTACATTACTCACCTGTCCCGGGCTCCTGATCGGCGTCTTCCGGGTTCGCGGCGTTCTCGTCTTCGTTCGGGTCTTCGGCTTCTTCCGTGACGTCATGTTCGGCTTCTCTCGGCTATTTTCGGCTCCAGCGTCGGCTCTTTCCGTATTTTGCGCTCTGCTGCCCCCTAGCGGCTGATATGTGTAATACACTTATCAGCAGCTACAGGGAAATTCAGAATGTAGAATTTTTTTATTTTTTTTTTTTCAAATTTTTTTTTTTCTATTTTCCGCACCCTATCGCCGCTGAGTGTTGATCAGCATCGCACGAAAGTGCGCTGCTAATCAGCAACTCCTCCTTTTTGGCGTAGGGTGTTTTTTTTCTATATCCTACTGCCACGGTCTGCTTATAAGTGCCGCACATAAGTGCGGCATTTAGCAGCAACTCCTTTGTTGGCGTAGGTTTTTTTTTTATACTTACTGTAAAAAAACACGTAAAAAACACTACATTACACCACACTACATTGAATAAAGTTTGACACTACACCACTACATACCCCATATACCAATCCCCGTATAAAGATGACCCCCAGGGTGTTTTCGGCGTCAGAGGGATACGCTATTATTGCCTCCGACACCGAAACAGCCAGTGAGGATGAATGGGGGGATCCTTCTTTCCTCCATTCATCCTCATCATCCTCATCATCCAGTGACATGTCTGGGGGGTAGCATAGCGTACGCTGCCCCCCAGACACGTCTTTTCCGCCAGAACCGTCCCAATAAGAGATGACGGTATGGTGTGAAATTCTACAAACTGTGTGAGCGTACCTCTGGGTACACTTACAGATTTAGGGTACGTGCACACTGCAGAATGGAGAAGGATAACCCTTTGTGCATTCCGCAGCTGGCACCCACCGGCGGACTGATGGAGGCGCATGTCTCTACCCGTGTCATAGACTCCATTCTATGCACGGGCGGAATCCGTCGTCCATCCAAAGAATGAACACATTGGACGGAGAGCGGAATCCGCCCGTGCATAGAATGGAGTCTATGACACGTGTGGAGACGTGCGCCTGCATCAGTCCGCCGGTGGGTGCCAGCTGCGGAATGCACAAAGGGTTATCTGTTGCGATTCCGCAGTGTGCACGTACCCTTAGAGTGTATGAAGGAAGGGACACTCGAATCCAGCCCCCAGATGCCCCCTCCCCCCCCATCCTCCGAGTTAGTGGGGAGATCGTCCGGGAACTGATCTTCCCACTGCTGGATAAAGGTCACCACCTGTACGGGGATAACTTTTATACCAGCACCCCCTCTTCCGGTCCCTCGCTGCCCGAGCTACTGTAGCTTGCGGCACGATCCGTAAATATCAGAAGCAGTAATAGAGCCCTAATATTTAGCAGCCATGGAGCGGACCCAGCGCTTCTGGATATGAAGGACCCCGTATCGCACCAGGACAACATTTTCCAGGTGACGTCCCCCACACTGGAGAAAGGGAGACCCCAGAAGAAGTGGAGAGTGTGGCGTAACAGGGGGATCAGGAAGGACACCATTTCCAGTGTGACGCCTGTCCTGATCACCCCGGCCTCTGCATACTGGATCGCTTCAAGGCGCACTACACGTCATTGGGGTTCTACATTATCTAAATTCTGTCCCTTATTCCTATTTCAGGGGTCACGTTGGTCCAGGGATTATTCTGATCGCCATTATGGAGTCGGGAAGGAATTTTTCCCCTGTGATGAGGCTACTGTCGTCTGCCTTACTAGGGTTTTTTGCCTTCCTCTGGATCAACACAGGTTGAGTTTGATGGACACCTGTCATTTCCAACCTTATAAACTAATAATTGCCCTAATACCCCCAAATAAATTAGAATTGTCCCTTTTCCCCAGCTAAATAGGTATGGCCGCCATTCCCATTAGAGGATGCCATGATGCAATTACAAACCCTCTGTGCGGCCAGGACAGTAGAAACCCCCCACAAGTGACCCCATTCTGGAAACTACACCCCATAAGGAATCTAACAAGGGGGGCAGCGGGGATATGGCCCCCTGGTGACGGCCACATTTGGGACGTGAAAATGAAAAAAATTGTATTTTTTATTTTCTCGGCACATGTTCTACGTAAGTGCCCGTCACCAGTGGGGTCCATATGCTCACTGCACCCCTTGTTAGATTCCTTATGGGGTGTAGTTTCCAGAATGGGGTCACTTGTCGGGGGTTTCTACTGTCCTGGCAGCACAGGAGCTTTGTAATTGCGACATGGCCTCCATCCTCCATTCCAGCCTCTAAATGGCGCTCTGTCCCTTTGGTGACTTGCCCTGTGCCCATATGGCACATTATGCCCACATGTGGGGTATTTTCGTACTCAGGGGACACTACCCTACACGTTTTGTGTTCATTTTCTTTTTTAACCCCTTGTGGAAATGGAAAAAAATCAAGGCTAGACCAACATTTAGTGTAATTTTTGTAAAATTTTTACTCTAAATCATTAATCTTGTCATGTTTTTTCATTTTCACAAGGGGTTAAAAGATAAAAAAAAACATTTAATGTGTAGAGCAATTTCCCCTGAGTACGGAAATACCCCACATGTGGACATAAAGCGCCATGCGGGTGCAGGGTAAGCCTCCAAAGGGAAGAAGCGCCATTTGGTTTTTGAAGGCTGGATTTGGATGGAATGGATTTCGAGGGGCCATGTTGCATTCAAAAGGCCCCTGTGTTGCCAAGACAGTTGAAACCCCCCACAAGTGACCCCATTATGGAAACTACACCCCTCAAGGAATGTAACAAGGGGTGTAGTGAGCATATGGACCCCACTGGTGACGGGCACAAATGTGGAACAATGTGGCGTGAAAATGAAATATTACATTTTTTACACTATAATGTTGGTTTTAGCCTTGAATTTATCATTTTCACAAGGGGTTAAAAGAGAAAAAAAACACACAATATGTGTAGAGCAATTTCCCCCGAGTCCGTAAATACCCCACATGTGGACATAAAGCGCCATGTGGGCGCAGGGCAAGCCTCCGAAGGGAAGGAGCGCCATTTGGATTTTGGAGGTTGGATTTGGCTAGAATGGATGATGAACGCCATGTCTCATTTACAGAGCCCTTGTGCTGCCAAAACACTGGAAACCCCCCACAAGTGACCCCATTCTGGAAACTACACCCCTCAAGGAATCTAACAAGGGGTGCAGTGAGGATATGGACCCCTTGATGACGGGCACATTTGTGCCATGAAAGTGAAAAAATGAAATTTTTCCCTTTCACGTCACATTGTTCCACATTTGTGCCCGTCACCAGTGGGGTCCATATGCTCACTGCACCCCTTGTTAGATTCCTTGAGGGGTGTAGTTTCCAGAATGGAATCACTTGTGGGGGGTTTCCAGTGTCTTGGCAGCACGAGGGCTCTGTAAATGCGACATGGCCCTTGAAATCCTTTTCAGTGAAATTCAGCTTCCAAAAGCCAATTGGCGCTCCTTCCCTTTGGAGGCTCGTCCTGCGCCCCCCTGGCACTCTATCGCCACATGTGGGGTATTTCTGTACTCGGGAGAAACTGCGCTACACGTTTTGTGTCTTTTTTGCCTCTTATCCCTTTAAGAAAATGAAAAATTGAAGGCTAGAACAACGTTTTAGTGTAAAAAATAAATTTTTCTTTTTTCACGCCATATTGTTCGGAAAATCTGTGAAGCACCTGTGGGGTCCAGATGCTCACCGCACCCCTTGTTACATTCCTTGAGGGGTGTAGTTTTCTAAATGGTGTCACTTTAGGGGTGTTTTTTAGGTTTTGGCACCCCAGAGCCTCTGCCAACCTGAAGTGGTACAGTCAAAAATGACCAAATATAACGGAGGCGTTGAAATTCACTAGGTGCTCCCTTATATCTGAGGCTTGTGGTTGCGTCAAATAGCGCAATAGGGCCACATATGGGGTATTTCTATAAACTGCAGAAACGGGGCAATAATTATTGGGGTGCATTTCTCTGGTAATAGGTTTATAATTATGAAAAATATTGGATTACAATAAAATCTCTGCACAGAAAATTAAAATTTTCAAATTCCTTACACACTTAGCTTTTATTTCTGTGACTCCCCTAAAGGGTTAAAACACTTTCTGGATATGCTTTTGCAGAGTTTGGGGGGTGCAGTTTCTGAAATGGGGTGCTTTGTGGGGCTTTCTAACATACAGGCCCCTCAAATACACTTTAAACCTGAACAGGTCCCTAAAAATATCTGATTTTGAAATTTTACTGAAAATTTGGAAATTTGCTGCTAATGTTTTAAGCTTCCTATCGTCTAAAAAAAATGAAAGATAGTTTAATAAATGCCGCCAACATAAAGTAGACATGTTGCTAATGCTATTTAATATATAATTTATGTGGTATAACCACTTTCTGTATACGCAAAAAAGTTTCAAAGTTGGAAAAATGCATTTTTTCACATTTTTTCACATTATTTGGGTTTTTTTCATAAAGATTTGTTATGAGTATCGACTCCAATTTACCAGAAATGTAAAGTACAATATGTCACGAGAAAACAATCTCAGAATCAGCCGGATAGGTAAAAGCATCCCGAAGTTATTAATGACTAAAGTGACACTGGTCATATTCATAAAATTTGTCTCTGTCATTAAGGCCATTTCAGGCTCTGTCCTTAAGGGGTTAAAGTATTTGTTTTTATATGCCCTTTGTGTTAAACATGTGAACATACTCATTTGCATTATTTCTGTGTTCTGATGAATGAGGGTTCAAGGTGTGGCACCCCTACCAATGGGACACTCATGGTAGGGCTGGGCGGTATACCGTGAAAATACCGATACCGTCCCTGGCCTCTGTTAACCGACCTCAAGTTCGCCAGGACGGTATCTGCGGTATTTTTACCCGCCCGCCCCAGGACACTGACAGGTTATACTCCCCTTCCGGCCGCTCTCACAGCATCTTCTATATACAGCATACAGTGCTGGGGGTCCCGGGCCGCGCTCCCTTGCCTTGAGACGTGATGCGGGGACCGGCGGTGAACCGAGCACTGACACCAACAGGTGCCGTGCTGAGGCTGGGGAGGGGGCTGCGTGCAGTTATAGGGAGAGGTCCCTGAGTGCCGCTGCGGGGGTGCCAGATGCTGGAGATAGAGGGGTGTGGAGTAGGGCTGAGCCGGCACTGACCTGCTCCTTCCTATAACGGAACGAGCTCTCCGGTCTCTGGAGGAGGAGGGGGCCGCAGGGACAGCTGAGTTCCTGTGATTGGGGCAGTGGTGGCAATGCAGAGAGCGGAGGAGGAGATGTGCCTGTGAGGATCAGCGCGGCTGTGAGGTGGGGGAGGCCGGGACTCAGGAGTCTGCCGCTGCGGAGATCAGTGATAATGCGGTGGGAATCAATTCATCACACTGACAGGGAAGCAGGGTGTGTGAGGAGGACGCTGCAGCCCCCGACATTGCAGCCTGCTGATCTGTGTGACGGACAGATCAGGACAGAAACCAATGAGCTGCGGCGTTCTGTGTGGTGACCTGTGACCTCTGCCAGGTTGTGTGCCTCCTCCCTCCTCAGCAATTCCTGCAGCGTCCAGTATCCTTTGCCCATGCTGTAAGTCTGCTCTCTCCTCTGTCTAGCTACTACTCCCATCATACCCCAACAGCTGAAACAGTACATAACTACTGCCCCCAGCATACCCAACAGCTAAACAGTGCATAACTACTGCCCCCAGCATACCCAACAGCTGATACAGTGCATAACTACTGCCCCCAGCATACCCAACAGCTGAAACAGTGCATAACTACTGCCCCCAGCATACCCAACAGCTGAAACAGTACATAACTACTGCCCCCAGCATACCCAACAGCTGAAACAGTGCATAACTACTGCCCCCAGCATCCATCATAGCTGAAACTGTGCATAACTACTGCCCCCAGCATACCCAACAGCTGAAACAGTGCATAACTACTGCCCCCAGCATACCCAACAGCTGATACAGTGCATAACTACTGCCCCCAGCATCCATCATAGCTCAAACGGTGCATAACTACTGCCCTCAGCATACCCAACAGCTGAAACTGTGCATAACTACTGCCCCCAGCATACCCAACAGCTAAACAGTGCATAACTACTGCCCCCAGCATACCCAACAGCTGATACAGTGCATAACTACTGCCCCCAGCATCCATCATAGCTCAAACGGTGCATAACTACTGCCCTCAGCATACCCAACAGCTGAAACTGTGCATAACTACTGCCCCCAGCATACCCAACAGCTAAACAGTGCATAACTACTGCCCCCATCATACCCAACAGCTGATACAGTGCATAACTACTGCCCCCAGCATCCATCATAGCTCAAACGGTGCATAACTACTGCCCTCAGCATACCCAACAGCTGAAACTGTGCATAACTACTGCCCCCAGCATACCCAACAGCTAAACAGTGCATAACTACTGCCCCCAGCATACCCAACAGCTGATACAGTGCATAACTACTGCCCCCAGCATACCCAACAGCTGATACAGTGCATAACTACTGCCCCCAGCATACCCAACAGCTGAAACAGTGCATAACTACTGCCCCCAGCATACCCAACAGCTGATACAGTGCATAACTACTGCCCCCAGCATCCATCATAGCTGAAACGGTGCGTAACTACTGCCCTCAGCATCCATCATAGCTCAAACGGTGCATAACTACTGCCCCCAGCATACCCAACAGCTGCATAACTGTGCCTGTTTTCTGGGTGCATTGCACCGCTCTGGAGAGGCAGAGGAAAGCCATATAGCTGGCCGCTATAATGAGGGACAACAGGTGTAAAGTTTTATTATACAGCACAAAGACAGTAAATCCAATATTTTTAACAATGCTATTTTATTTAAGAATAGCTATAAGATAGCCAACCCCTTTTAAGGCCACATTACCACATGCATGCAAACACATGTGCTTGAAACCTAGCCAATGGCATTCTCCAGCAGTTGCACAATGTTTCTGGGATTAGAATGCATTTGCATGCATGTGAGATTGTGGCCTAAAGTGGCTATCCAATCTTTAAAAAATAATATATCCTCAGGATAGGCCACAAGTATCGGTATGGTGGGGGTCAGCATGTCAGCTCACTTGCTGATCAGCTGTTTAAAAAGGCTGCAGGCCCTTCAAACAGCTGATTAGTGTGATCGCCCGCCAGTCTGTCCCTCAACTATACCTGTACTAATACACCCCTCTTCTGTACCTGTACTACTACTACACCCCTCCTCTATACCTGTACTACTACTACTACACCCCTCATCTGTACCTGTACTACTACTACTACACCCCTCCTCTATACCTGTACTACTACACCCCTCATCTGTACCTGTACTACTACTACTACACCCCTCATCTGTACCTGTACTACTACTACTACACCCCTCATCTGTACCTGTACTACTACTACTACACCCCTCATCTGTACCTGTACTACTACTACTACACCCCTCAGCTATACCTGTACTACTACTACACCCCTCAGCTATACATGTACTACTACACCCCTCATCTATACCTGTACTACTACTACACCCCTCCTCTATACCTGTACTACTACACCCCTCATCTATACCTGTACTACTACTACACCCCTCCTCTATACCTGTACTACTACACCCCTCCTCTATACCTGTACTACTACACCCCTCCTCTATACCTGTACTACTACACCCCTCCTCTATACCTGTACTACTACACCCCTCCTCTATACCTGTACTACTACACCCCTCCTCTATACCTGTACTACTACACCCCTCCTCTATACCTGTACTACTACACCCCTCCTCTATACCTGTACTACTACACCCCTCCTCTATACCTGTACTACTACACCCCTCCTCTATACCTGTACTACTACACCCCTCCTCTATACCTGTACTACTACACCCCTCCTCTATACCTGTACTACTACACCCCTCCTCTATACCTGTACTACTACACCCCTCCTCTATACCTGTACTACTACACCCCTCCTCTATACCTGTACTACTACACCCCTCCTCTATACCTGTACTACTACACCCCTCATCTGTACCTGTACTACTACTACTACACCCCTCAGCTATACCTGTACTACTACTACACCTCTCATCTATACCTGTACTACTACACCCCTCATCTATACCTGTACTACCACCACACCCCTCATCTATACCTGTACTACTACACCCCTCATCCTATACCTGTACTACTACTACACCCCTCATCTGTACCTGTACTACTACTGCACCCCTCATCTATACCTGTACTACTACCACCACACCCCTCATCTATACCTGTACTACTACTACACCCCTCATCCTATACCTGTACTACTACTACACCCCTCATCCTATGCCTGTACTACTACTACACCCCTCATCTGTACCTGTACTACTACTGCACCCCTCATCTATACCTGTACTGCTACTACACCCCTCCTCTATACCTGTACTACTACACCCTCATCTATACCTGTACTACTACACCCCTCCTCTATAGCTGTACTACTACTACACCCCTCATCTATACCTGTACTACTACTAAACCCTCATCTATACCTGTACTACTAATACACCCCTCCTCTATAGCTGTACTACTACTACACCCCTCCTCTATAGCTGTACTACTACTACACCCCTCCTCTATAGCTGTACTACTACTACACCCCTCCTCTATAGCTGTACTACTACTACACCCCTCCTCTATAGCTGTACTACTACTACACCCCTCCTCTATAGCTGTACTACTACTACACCCCTCCTCTATAGCTGTACTACTACTACACCCCTCCTCTATAGCTGTACTAATACCACCACACCCCTCATCTATACCTGTACTACTACACCCCTCATCCTATACCTGTACTACTACTGCACCCCTCATCTATACCTGTACTACTACCACCACACCCCTCATCTATACCTGTACTACTACTACTACACCCCTCATCCTATACCTGTACTACTACTACTACACCCCTCATCCTATACCTGTACTACTACTACACCCCTCATCTGTACCTGTACTACTACTACACCCCTCCTCTATACCTGTACTACTACACCCTCATCTATACCTGTACTACTACACCCCTCCTCTATAGCTGTACTACTACTACTACACCCCTCATCTATACCTGTACTACTACTAAACCCTCATCTATACCTGTACTACTAATACACCCCTCCTCTATAGCTGTACTACTACTACACCCCTCCTCTATAGCTGTACTACTACTACACCCCTCCTCTATAGCTGTACTACTACTACACCCCTCCTCTATAGCTGTACTACTACTACACCCCTCCTCTATACCTGTACTACTACTACACCCCTCCTCTATAGCTGTACTACTACTACACCCCTCCTCTATACCTGTACTACCACTACTACACCCCTCCTCTATACCTGTACTACTACTACACCCCTCCTCTATACCTGTACTACCACTACACCCTCATCTATAGCTGTACTACTACTACACCCCTGCTCTATAGCTGTACTACTACAACCCTTATTCACTATACCTCCACTACTATACCCTACCTAGATGGAAGCACAAAGATCTCCTATACTATAGGAGATACTATATACACTGGGAAGCAATATAGTTGTTGTCTCAAATGTTCTGTTTATTTAGCATAAAGGGGAAAAAAATGAGATTTAAATGGAGAATCTATCCTAGTGTGAAGCTATCACATGGCCTACTTGCTATATAGCGCTGACAATTAGCAGGAGCTGGAGCTTTCTTTACATGGGATTGGACCCCTTTTGATCTGGTCACTTTATTGTACTGTCACTTTATTGCTCTTTTCACACCTGTGTCAAGTTTTCGTTGAGAACAGTGCAGGATCCAGCCACACTTGACCTGCACCTGGTGAACCCCAATAACAGACAGGGGGGCTGTTGGGTTCCATATTTTATTTCTGTAAGTGATAATGGAATGTGACATCAATGTGAACAAAGCCTCAGTGTGTGTGTGTGTGTGTATGTATGTATGTATGTATGTGTGTGTGTGTGTATATATATATATATAATATATAATATATATATATATATATATATATATATATATATATATATATATATATATATATATATATATATATATATATAATATATGAAATATGAAGTTCTGTCTTATAGCAGTACCTGATCATAATAGATTTTAATGCAGTGCATACGCTACAATATGGCGCAGCTTGTGGGATATACCAACCTCGGACTTTCCGGTATAAAAACAGATGACACATCTGAGGGGGAATATTTTCCTCAGTCAGATCCAGAGGACTGCACCTACAGGGGTTTTCACCCTGCCTTCCTAGTCTGCACTGCTCCTACAGCTGTAGTGTGTACATGGCTGTATACCTGTAAATACACATCCTGTCGTATGTACATACTATGTACACACTGCAGGACGTGTGTGTATACAGCCATGTACATACTACGGAATGTGTACATACAGGTATACAGCTAGGTACACTTTACGGGACGTGTACATACAGATATACAGCTAGGTACACAATACGGGATGTGTATATACAGGTATGCTGTATATACAGGTATGGCTGTATACCTGGTTATACACGTCCAGGTCTCTTCTGAGACCCCCTAATAATGACAAATAATAATGACTATAGAGTAAATGGCCCTGCCTTGTGTTGCTGCTCAGTGAGTTCCTTTTTTAAAAAAAAATTATTGAAACAAAATTGTCAGTTTGACATGGCCAAATGGGCGTGGCTTGCAAAAGGGGTGTGGCTTGCAAACAGGGCGTGTCATAATTATCGTTCAATTATCATTACCGCGGCTACATCTACGATAAACCGCGATATTAATTTAGGCCAATATCGCCCAGCCCTACTCATGGCCAATTCTAAGGATAGGCCATCAATTGGTACTTTTATTAGATACATGGGCCGTTCTCTAAGATTATTTTCAATGACATCTAAGGGCTACATGATCTCATTTTATATCTACATGCAGACTGAACCCGTGTTACTGCTTGCCAATATTTTTAGTTCATTTTGTATTCATACAACCCCTTAAGTAGAGGTCTGGTTGGAGTATTGATTTTAATCTCCTGAGCTACAGATTCCTCTGAACCACCAATTGCTGGAAGAGCTGTATGATGAAACTCTCTTTTCAGTTGATGTGTACGTCTGTCTCATTAAAATTAAATGAGGGAAAAGCCAGTTTGTTCATTTATTAATTTTTTTTTTGCTTTACTCCAGATTGTGCGTGAGTGGCTTTCCCAGACAGCATGAAAAACGCTGGAAGGAACTGTGTGGTCGTGTGGTATTGGATCCTGTTTTTATGGTCCAGCTGCTCACTGGTGTTTATCACGCTATGTAAGTTTTTATTTTATTTTTTTAGGTGACCAGTGAGATAAGTGAGAAACTGGGAAAATAAAACAAATGGAAAATGAAACTGAAATACATTTTAAGTTATCTTTTTCTTTATGTTAAAGGGGTATTCCCATTTTAACCAATGGGGTTAAACTGGTAAAATTAGAGATGAGCGAACTTACAGTATTAACGAAGTGCTTCATTAGCTCAACAGTTGGCTTATCAGCCAGGTACATTTGAACTCCGTGCCGCTCTGAATGCCTGGAAAAGCTGGGACTAATCCCAGTTTTCCAGGACTGGATCCAGCTTTTCTAGGCACCTGCAGTGGCACAGAGCTTAAAGTGTCACTGTCGTTATAACTTTCAAAATTTAAATCACTTAAAAGGCAGCCGGGTGATAAGCCAACCGCTGAGCTAACAAAACGACTTGCTTTGTTAATATTGTAAATTTGTTCACCTTTAGTTTTTACAAGTTTCGATCATACTTGTTGACAGATAATTCAGTAAGTCCAGAAAGTGAGTAGATGCAAAGACTCTATTACTTTGTAATACTGATTAAAAATCCACCACAACTGGATATGATGTTGCTGGTTTTGCTTTTGATACTTACGGTCCACTTTCTAACCCAAAGTGCACTTATAGTTTAATGCATGACTGGAGTGAAAAGCTGAACATTACATTTGCCCATACAATATTTGTACAGTCTGTGTGTACTACAATACAAAGCTGTATGCACATTTATATGTACATATATGTAGGAAACTAAAGGGAATTGTTATACTTTGCAAATTATAAATGGTGTCAGTGAAAGCGACATATTATAAGTAATTATAAGGGCAAACTCTGCTGCTGTACTACAATAGCGAGGTAAACAAAGGGAATTAAAGACTCTGGCACTGGCTATGTAAACTGAATAGAGAAATGCCCCATTGACAATGGGTTTTGTTATTTCTTGGGGAATGCGAGTGTATTCTAAAACAGATGGGTCAGGAGAGCTGATGAAAATTGAATTAAAATGTATTCTCCAAAAGGTCTGTTTTACTGACTCTTGATCAGGAAAGAGTCAGGAAGTTAAAGTGTAACTGTTATTACAAACAATTTCTGCAAAAATAGTGCAAGCGATTGGCTTGCTGTGCCCATTATAACCTATGGGGGGGGGCAGAGAGGGAAGCGTGAGCAGGAAGAGGAGAGAACCAGCCCTGCATTTTTGAGATGCTGGATTCACAGGTCAGACTGCTCAGTTGCTGGTCTTGGAACTTGGTGAGGTAAGATTGCAGGATGTTGTGCTGTCAAAAAAAGACAGCACAACATCCAGAAAAAAAGGCCTGGCGCCTCGTGTGATATCTTAGAGAAAGGACTAGTATACTGCAAACTGCTCAGGCTGGATCTCTCCTCTCCCTGCTCACTCATCCCCCTTGACCCCTCCCCCTCCAAAGGTTATAATGGACGCAGCAAATCCATCTTCACTTTGCTTCTCTGCAACAGATAATAAGTGAGGGAAGGTGGGAAACTAGCCCTGTCAGTTCAGAAAGAAGCTCTTTTGCCTAATAAAACCTATTACAGAGTTTCTTATTGCTTGTTGAATTGATTTCTGCATAATTGTTTAAAATGACATTCAGGGTCCCATAATCGCTCCGTCTAATATAGACAATGATCAGCTGATGACAATGATCCTTGGCTGATTGTTTGTTTAGGTTTGGACCTAAAATCGTCGGGCGCGATGCTTAGACGACGGCTAACTATTGCCCAAACACCTGACACCTTACCTCTCCTTGCTCCCAGTCTCTTGCTCCTTTTTTCCACAGCTTTCCGGTTCCGGTGGCAGCAGCGTCTGAGCGTCCTGTCAGCTGATCTGGCCAATCACAGACCGGGACCACTGCTCAAACACTGCAGCCGTCAGGACCGGGAACCAGCAGAGCACAGAACGGGAGCGGGGAGAGGTAAGCTGTCAGGTGTTTGGGCAAGGGCAGCATGGACATCGCTTATGATATCCATGCAGCCCTTACTGCCCGATTATCAGGCCATGTAATAGATCCAGTAAACGAGTGCCACTCTTACGGTAGTCGGCCCATTTAATAGGACTGTTACACACAGCCCAGTGTTCATGCCACATCTCTACAAAAGAAGAAATATGTGCGCAGACTAATTGGTATCTTGGTAACATCTCTACAATAGGTAACATGTGACTCTACTGTTTTGTAGTTTTTTTTTTCACATTTTCAGTGTCCTTCTCATTCTGTCCTTAGAAAAAAATGACTTCAATTATAAATGTGTCTCTTGAACAGATACAA
Organism: Dendropsophus ebraccatus; assembly: GCF_027789765.1. Taxonomy (NCBI): domain Eukaryota; kingdom Metazoa; phylum Chordata; class Amphibia; order Anura; family Hylidae; genus Dendropsophus; species Dendropsophus ebraccatus. The sequence continues at coordinate 53,880,116 of NC_091462.1, forward strand.
TGGTGAGTGGGAACTAGGGCAAGAGGTTCTGGATGACATCATCTATCGTGCCCAGCTGGAGCTTTATTCGCAGCCCTTGCTGGTAAGTGACCCGTCGTACCTCAGTCTGTCCTACAATTGTTTTGGAATTGCATGAGCTAAGGTCTTATTTTTCAGTCTATAAGCTCATGAAGCAGCAGACAGAAATAGAGCACTGAAAGATATCAGCTCTGTATTAAGACTGGGAAGCAATAAATGCTCGCAGGTCTCTTTGGTTAGAAACTTCATTTTATTCTTCACCTTTTACCCAGGTTGCAAATGCAATGAAAAATTCACTGCCGTTTGATGCTCCTGACACTTCACAACAAGGACAAAAAGTGCTGAAAGTTGAAGTGACCCCAACAGTCCCTCGCATCTCTCGAACTGCCATCACCACTGCTTCAATACGAAGGCACCGCTGGAGAAGAGAAGGTAACAGCAGCATCTAATAGATTAGATTCCAGTTTGTTTACTGCTCGGAAAAGTTTTGTCTTTATAGTAGCGTACATATGAAAGCTCTTGTGTACATTTGGCACAAAGTAAATTATACAAGCTGTGATGTGTTGCTATACATTGCGCAGTTGTCAGTATGTATTTTCCTCCAGTAGACAACTCCTACATACATGACAAGACTACAGGTTGCGACCCTTCTCAATTAATAACACCTTCAAGACCAGGCTAATTTTGGCTTAAATGGGCACTGCCACTACAAATACGTTTTGACATAATGGGCACTGCCACTACAAATACGTTTTGACATAATGGGCACTGCCACTACAAATACGTTTTGACATGTCATTAGACATGTCAAATGTTATTGACCACAGCGGGTCCCACGGCCGATCCTCTCTCTGGCTGGCTGCTTATTCCTTCAATATTTTATCTTAGACTTACATTGAAATTTGTGGACAGAATGAGAGGTCGGCTAGGAAGTGGATGGCACTGCCGCAATCTCTCATTTGCTATATTTCCTGATCAAAGCGGGTCTCAGCAGTGAGACTAGCTGTGATCAATAATTTTGGCATGTCTTATGACATCTCAAAAGGTATTTGTAGTGACAGGTAAGGACCAGAGCCTGAACCAAATCTGAACTCTCACACTTTGGGATACTTTAACTTATCTAAGCGATTCTGAGATTTATTTTTTTGTTTTTGTACTTGAGGATAGTGGAGAATTTTGGCTAATATCCTTACTGTGTTCGTGTGAAAAATTCCCTAATTTAACGAAAAAATTAGCGGTTTTCTAACTTAGAATTTTCTGTGTTCACCCTGCAAATTAAACTACGTGATAATTTTTTTTACCAGCATCATCACGCACACATCGATGCTAGATGTGTGCACTTTTTTTTCCCCTTCACATTTATTATTTGCACTGGCGGACATGGGGATTATGGGGAACAGTTATCAAGACTGACGTATAAGTATGCCAGTCTTAAAGCCCCGCCCCCCCCTCTTAGTACACCTCTTAGTACACCTCTTAGTAAAGTCATCTGGCCCTGCTCCTGGCGCAGGCATTGCGGAACTAGCTTAATCCTGCTCGGGAGCAGGTGTCGATTTGTATTGTGATTTATGCCAGCGAGCAGATGTTAATCTTTATAAATCTTTTGTGGGAGGAGGCAGGCCTACCAGATCAGACTGTGCCTTAGTACATGGCTTCCATAGCAGGCTTCAGTGAGGTCTCCAGTTGTCACTTATATGTAAGGTTATAGGGGTTGCGTGTGTTCACAAAATGTTGTGTGGCAAAAAATTTTTTAAAATAAAAGCCCTACTCCCCTACCCAGATCCCCCACAGCTTCCGTTTCAGTGCCTTCCAGTCCCATGTATGCTCTTGTACTGTCTTTCGAGACAAGTCATCTCAGTAGGACCTTTCTGCGGGTCACCACAAAAGCCAGTGATTGGCTGAGCAGGTCGTGCTGAAATGACTCGTAATGACTCCAAAGCAGGGAAAAGCGACAGAACAGAGGACTTCAAGGGGCTGTAACGGAACCTGTGTGGAATAGGGGAGTATAAATTATTTTTTTTTCTTTTTACCCTGTACCCACATATTAAAAATTTTGTGACCTACTTTGATGTGTTGTCCAGGAACAGAAAAAAGAGGTTTGTTTTTTTCTTCCCAGATACCCATTTATTTCCTAATTGTAACAACCATTTAGGATGACCATACATTGACATATCTGATGACTGTAACAGTAAAAGACATGCAATGTAAAAAATATATATATTTTAGTATCACTTTCTGCTACTAATAAATTCCTATTTATTATTTTATATTCTTTACATCTTCCTGTGAAACCACCTAAAATAAAATTGTACTAAATCAAAAATAACCCCTAATGTATCTCTAAAAAATGGCGCAAAAAATAACTTGTAAACAAACTAAAGGACTTTTGTAAATTTCAAATCTGCATGTGCTAAAAAAATTTGAGTGTCTGATCATGAAGGGGGGAAACAAGCCCCATAGTGGAGTGGTTAAGTGTCTGCTTCTTGTTTTTTCTTGTTTATACCTATAATGATTCTTTCAAGTCTGTGTCCATATGCGCAGAACATTTCATGTGCACATTCTTATGTGTTTTATAAACATAGGGGGAAATTTATCAAACATGGTGTAAAGTGAAGCTGGCATAGTTGCTCCTAGCAACCAATCAGATTCCACCTTTCATTTTCCAAAGAATTTGTGAGGAATGAAAGGTGGAATCTGATTGGTTGCTAGGGGCAACTGAGCCAGTTTTACTTTACACCATATTTGATAAATCTTCCCCCTATGTTTCAGAGTTCTGTTCTCTTGTGATCAGTTAGATGTTTCTTAACTGTTATTGCTTTTTTTTTATCTCCTCCTTTTTGTTCTTCCCTGTTTAAGTTGCTTGGAAATCTTTGTTACATTTTAACTTAATGCCTGTTATTTCTCTACTATACTGTTACTATATATTGTGCAGTTTATACGATTGCAGTTGTGGAGTAACAGAAGCTGTGTAAAGCAGCCTGTCCAACTTTTTCTCAGTTCCATTTACAACGGGCTGTGTTTGTGAGATAGTTACGGGTCCCACCTCTGAGACCAGCACCTATCTGATATTTATGGCATATCTTGTGGCTATCCTGTAAATGTTTGAGATGTGAATACCCCTTTAACGCTTGTATACTCCTAGTCTATTAATGTGAACATTAGGGCATTGTAAGGTCCCATTATTTTCCATCAGTTTATAATTTCATTCATTTTCATGCATTGTTCATTCAGATTTGCTTTTTAAGTTACAAAGTTGTATTCACATATACTATACATGTGTGCTTGTTATACAGTGTTCACATTTAACAACCAACAAATTTCACCATCAACTTGATGTTCTGTATTGTGTTCTTGTTTTTGGAGAAGCCACCACCAGCAAACAAGTGTAAGAAGTAGCAGTCTGTCTTCAGAAATACACTAAAATATTCCTGTGTTGTATCCCAGATGGTTTTGACTTCACAACAGACTCGAACCCGGGCTCCCCGAACTTGCGCACCACTCCAAACCTAGGGGACACTCCCGAAGGGGATGTTATTGTGTACCTGACCCCAGAGACCATCTCTCCAGAAGCTGTCACAGAGGGTAGGCCAGAGATGTGGAGACAGGCACCTACAAGAGAGATTATGGTGGAAAATCACTACTCTCTCTATTTAAAGAGACCCCTTCCTCCTTATTGCTTTTATTCATTCCCTAACACTGCAAAAAGTTCTCTAAATCTATGGTCCAAGCTGAAGGTCAGGTATTTACATTCTTGTATTTAGCCCTGCTCAGCCTATAATTTACTCTACTTCCCTGCAGGTCCGCTTGGCATGGCAATGGAATACATTAAGCAATAACATTTGACTATACATAAGCTTGATGGCATAGGAAGTTTGCTGGTGAACTCTTATTTCACATTGTGTTTGCTGTGTGGCTGCCCAGTTTTTGTACTTTAATGTAATGTACTGTAGTGTTTGTAAATGTTTTTCATGTTAGACAAAGGCCCCGTTCACACTGAGTAAGAACATTGGAATTCCGTGGCGGAGCACTCCGCCACAGAATGCCACCTTGCTCAGTGTTTCACTGTGAGTGAATTAGAGGGCGCGTGCTCCTCCGCTGCTGCCCCTCTCCACTCAAAGAAGTGACATGTCACTCCTCTAAACGGAGAGCGGCGGCAGCAGCAGCAGAGGAGCGTGCGCCCTCTCATTCACTCAAAGCAGCACACTGAGCACGGCAGGATTCCGTAGCGGAGTTCCGCCGTTCTTGCTCAGTGTGAAAGGAGCCAAAAAGCTGGAGAGAAAGATATACTTAATACTTTAAGGGAATGTGCTAGCTGTAATTCATGTTCCAATGTTCCAAATTGCTGATACTGTTAGTTCAAGGAGACACATGGTACCTTTCATACATCTTTCTGTGCATCCAGAACATGTATTCCAAAGTAAAAAAGAGTCAAAGAGGCTTTTCAAGTTCCTGAAGTGCAGTAAGCTGTAACACCTCCTTACCCCCCCCTTCTTATACCTGACCCTGCTTTTAGGTGTCAATCAAGCAGGGAGGGGGAGAGACATTGCAGCTTGCAACTATTCAGGAGCTTGGGAAAGCCTCTTTGACTTTGACAATGAAAGCAATTCTCTTCAATCTGGAAGCACAGCTAAACATAGGAAAGGTACTGTGTGTTTACTTCACATAACAGTGTCAGCAGTTTGGAATGTGAATTACAGCTGACAGAAGACTTTTGGAAACATTTCCTTATGATTGGCACATATGATGTCAGTCCAAACATAAATTATCGTGCAGCAAGGGCTGCATGTTGACACCCTTCTATCACCTTCTATCACCTACTCTCTGTGCTTGCTACATGGTCCCATAGACTTAGGGCCTCATTACACGGCCTGATATTCCCTATAAGCGAACGACGATCTGCTAGAGCAACGAACGCTTACAGATCCTAATGTGCGGCTCGATTATCGTGCAGCAAGGGCTGCATGGACATTGTTATAAAATAATAAAGCTACTACTAACCTCATCACGTTCCCCAGTGTCCTCGGGCCTTGTCTGTGGGGTTCTTGGTCTCCGCAGCTGCAGCTGCGTGGTTGGCGGACAATGATTTTTAAACTTTCCAGAAGACAACGATCAGTCGATGAACGGCTCTTCAGCTGATCATTGTCTTTCCTGATTCGGTCAATTATTGCTCCATGTAATAGGGCCCTTACATATAGAGAGAAGGCACGTTTCCCAGCTCTATCTCTGCGATATGTCATAAGTTTTGTGACACTGCTATTTACACTACACAGATTTGAGAGCTTGTGTGGACTTACTGTGCTTTATTACAGAACACTTGGTAAAACATTTCCTAGCAGTAGTTGCCATAGTTTTAGCTAATGGTTTCATAGCCAAAAGAAAAATCAGACAAGTAAATCATTAACTTTGAGACAGTAATTCTTTGCTCATTGTGTTTGGAGGAGACTGAATGCAGCTTTGTGTCTGTTCCAGTTACATAATTACTTTGCTTACTGCAATGAAAACCAAAATGAATGACTTCATCCTATCACAGATACCTAATGTGGTGGAAGCACGAGGGTCTGGCATCTACCTGGGGCCACAGGCTGGTCACTTTGTTTTTAATGTGCACTGGTTATCTTGCGATAGGGAGATATATCTGCCTTTTTATTTTATATTATTATGTTATAGACGTGATAGATCAAGCTTTGTAACCACACTTTAATAGGCTCACAGGAAGGAGGCCATACCATAGCTTACCTTGCCATACCTTAAATTGTCATACAAAAACTGGGTGCACATTGATCACTTCTGAAATGAGACTTCCCAAGACCTGGAGTCAGTATAGTGACCTGAAGAGTAGCATGGAAACATATCTGACTGCTTGTGCATGGCTTAAGGGGAACTGGCACTTTCTCACATTTTTTATTTACTGAGTGCTCACAAACACAAGTGGGTGACACAAATTGTTATATTTACTAATTATTGTATGCACAATCTGTACGGCCAACATTCGTTTAGGATGAAGGATACATGGGGAGATGGATGATCAGGGTGGCTATAGGGATCAGATAACACAAAACTGGGCGGAAGGGTGGTTACTAAATAATCTCCATAATAAAGATCAACGTTTAGTAGAATCAAGTGCATTTTAGATACTACAGCCATGTAATACTGGCCTAACCATAGCTGTGATGAAAAGTTGTTCATGGAAAATATGCGAAATTTCACCGATACATTGCCCTTTTAAAGGGGAACTCCAGGTAGAGGTTAAAAAAAAAAGAAACTTCTGCAGAAGCATAACGCATTACTTACCTGTCTGTCACAGTTTTCAAACTATCAAAAAGCAATGCTTTCCCTCATGTGATAATTACAGCCCCCACCCATTGCAATCAGTAAAATTAGAGCAGCAGCTGCTTCTGGACGGACAGAGATGGTGAATCACTTAGGGGATTGGCGGATCCAGCCATGCCTCCTGTGATATCACTCCCTGCCCCCTGTATGCATCATCAGCAAACACACACAATGTGAGATAGAGGCATGGAAGATTTGTCTCCTAGGGGGATAGCAGAAGGAGCAGGAGACAATGTGAATTGGCACAGAGGCCATTTTTTTCACTTCCTGGATTTCTATCAGCTACCAGTGTGGCAGAACCACACAGATACGGTAATACATTGTATAGACTCATCTATATTACTTTTAATGTACTTTTAATAGAAAACAAGTTTTTCTTATCCGGAGTTCCCCTTTAATAATAGAAATGCTGCCTTGCCACCAAAAGATAAGTTGTTTCCAAGCAGTGGGGTGCATAGAAGACAGGGTTTCCAAGAGCAGAGATCAAAATACACCTTCTGTTATGCACTCTTATTTTGTCCCCAGGACAGAAGAGCCTGGTGTTTATTTCCATTTGTTCCCCTTGAGCCTTGGACCAATGCCCCCTTGATTTGTTGAAAGTTCCTGGGGAAAAGAGTCCTGCACAGTTTCTTACCAGTAGTTAAAAAAAAAAAAAAAAAAGTGACCAACCAGGCCTGCGAAATCTGGTGCGATTCCCATACTGTCATTTTGAATAGGATTACATTCTCACAGCGGAATTTTCATCCCACTGCGAGTATGTAAAGCACCATCCCCCTTGACTCGTGGCGGCCCAGTGAATACTTTACCAGTCCATGCTCCCGCCTGCTTCTATGGCTCCTGGCATCCTGACGTCCCGCTTCATCAATCGATGCCGGGAGCCACAAAAGCAGGCCGGTGCACGGACTGGTAAAGTATTCACTGGCCCGCCGTGGGTCAAGGGGGGCGGTGTTTACATACTCGCACTCCTGAACCCACCCTAACATAGAAATTGGAAGTCGAGAAAAGGGGCACCCCCCCCTTACTGCACATGAAAAACTGTGTAAAAACACTTGTATAATTGTTATACTGTCCCAACAATCTCCAAGCCATAGCACCATAATACCCAATACTGTCTTTTGCCTATACTAGCCATTGTGGCCCCTCAAACTGTGTCATCAATGTCTGTAACAATGCCACCCCAGCTCCTCATCTGATCAACATTTGAAGACTATTGCTTTCACTGCAGGAATTGGGACTTGGAAAAGTTTGCAAGCATACAGGGTTCCCTACGTAGCTTGACTACTACAGAGTATTATAGTATCTTTTTCTTGTAGGTCATGAATCATTAATGACAAATATTCTTCTACCTGCACTTAACCTCTTAGTCCTATCAGCCTCTTTTGTATGGAATTAGCATACGTTATACACCCAAGTGACCATGTAGTGCACCATATGTTGGAGCTATTCATAGAAGATTACCTATTTATGAGGACAGTCATTGCCCTTTTGTCTTATACTGTACATAATAAATGAAACATAACAATGGTCAGTAAGCTTCTCTTCACAACATGATGGAGATTTCTTCCACTTCTATGTGCCTGTTTTCTTCACCTTAAATATTTCATGCTGAATGCATGTGATTAGTGATTCTCAGAATCTGTCTCATATCTATAGTGGGTTGGATGGAGGCCATGATGGCACTTCAGATAGAACTACTTCTGTGTATGAATGGAAAGGTTCATTACAATTGGCAGTGTTGGTAACATTACTGGTGTGCTTGGCTGTACAGAGAAGTATTGCTGCATGTGTGATATGTGTTCCTGTATCTGCATGGGTCTGCATGACATCAGCACTCATCTTTCTGGCTGTGAGCATGTCTTTGTGTATGCCTATGCTTTTATTGAGTGACCAATCTCCTTAAGACATTGTGGCCTTTATAGGCCAATTTCAGGTAGGTGAGGATAATGTAATAATGTGCATTATTTACTGTGTTCTGCATTTGTTCTAAAGTATGCCTTGATTATAGACACAGGGGTTGTCCAGGCAAAAGCAAAATTTGCTTAATTCAGGGGTGGTGTAAAAATAAACATGCTATACTCACTGCCCCCAGTCCTCCACAGCTACCATGTCAGCACTCCTGGTGCCTGTTTGCCACTGGTCTCTGCTTCTTCCAGGATTTAGCAATCCCAACCAACGGGACCCAACTACTTACCAGTCAGTTGCAGCAGGCAGGCTCTGAGGGGTTCGAGACAACAGAGAACCAAGAAGAAGTGGAGACCAGTGGGGTGCCAAGTGTGTCAGCATTATAGCTGTAGCTGGTTTTCTCTAAAAACAGCCCTACACCTGTCCTTGGGTTGGGTATGGTATTACAACATTATTGAACTGCGCTTCAATACCACACCAAACTGAGGACAGGATTTAAAAAAAAAAAAAAAGCCATGTTTTTCTAAGCCTAAACAACCCCTTTAAGCTTCAATAAAACAAAATTTTAAAAAAATCTGTACTTGCCTCTTTCAACATAGATAATAAACTGTAAATCCATAAACCTCATTCATTCATTCATTCCAGATTTTTCAATGCATTCATTAGAATTATTCAATCAGTTTATTTTTTATTATTTTGTATCTTTTGTAATTATACCTAGTTTCCCTTTCCCTTTAATACAATCAGCAGGTTAGAAGCATCTAACCTGCTGATATGTCCAGAAATTGATGTGGGAAATTGTCTCTAGCAAAATAGACTGTAGTTGACAGGGGCCTCTAGCTTTCTACAGCAATGAACGGTTTGCTCTTCTTATTGAGAACAGATCACTATATATAGGTTGGGCTGTCATTCTGTTTTTAGCCATCCAGTGACTATGGCTTCATTTGCTATTCCCCAGAAAGCACTGATTGCAATTATCTTAATGCAGTTATGCTAAAACACAACAAATAGATTAGATCAGATCTTGTGTGTGTATATAAAGACAAAAAATGTCAACAATAAAGTGAATTGAAAGCCTTGCGTTCTAATGGCCTGTGTTTGTATTCTAGGACCTGAGGGTACAGTGACTGGAGAAGACTCTATTAATTTTAATGATGCAGATGAGGGATTTTCATCTGGAGCCTCGGTTAGTAGCCAACCCGTTGGCGCCAAACAGTCTTCAGCAACATCCCAGAGAAGCGGCTCAAGAAAAGGAGGAAGTGTGCGATCCACTAAAGAAAAAGATACACCTAGTCACTTAAAAGCGAATGAAAGTCGGGATTCCACACCAAGGAAACAACCTTCTTCTGCAACTGCAGATTGCTCACTTGAAGCTATAGAGCTGTCCCCTATGAAGAAGCACCTGAGCCTTCCGGCAGGCCATGTGGTGCCAAAAGCAAATAGTTTAAGTCTTATCAGAACCTCCAGCACTTCGTCAAGTAAGTCCTTTGACTATGTAAATGGCAGTCAGGCTGGTGGAAGTGGAGGAATAGATGGAGTTACTAATCTATCTGCTTGCAATACCAACCGGTTTTCCACTATAAGCTTACAAGAGGACCGATTAGGAGGAGAAGGCAAAGACCTACTATCTGCTGGTGCCCCCTTGACCAAACAGTCTCGATCACCAAGTTTCAATATGCAGTTGATCTCCCAGGTATAGGGTGGTCACTCCTCTGTTCCTGTGCTAGTTTGCACAGTTTATGAAAGAAAGAGTTAATACATTTCCAATTATTTTCCCTTCGGTTTGTTTCTCCTTATATATATATAAAATTCTGTAAATGATAGCAAGAGCAATACAAATGTATGTTCCCCATTGCCTAATCCGAAATCTATGTACTGTCCATGCCATCTCATCTCTTAATTTTTTTTTGGGGGGGTGTTGTGCAATTTAGAAGCAGTCAGTCCCATTTCATCACTGTGAGTCTTTTCTTAAAGAAGAATGAAGATCTGGGAGTGTGCTTGCTAATATAAGAAGTGATGACTTATCCAAAATTTTGGCAGGAAATGTCGAAGGTCACTTGGTTCTCGTGTTAGTGTGATACATGTTACATCCATGGATGTTTTGCCTACACATCCTCTCTTCATCGACAACCAAATCCAGACTGGATTTTTTTTCCCCCACTTTTTCAATCACAGATTTCATAACCAAACATATGTGTCTTCCCGTCTTCCCTTCTTTCTACATATGTGGGTTTGTTTCATCCAGGGACATGAACCTGGAGAGGAAATCCTTCAAGGAAATTCTGGTGTGTAATTTTTGGATATTTATGTCCCTCCCCTACTTGCTCATGTTTGCAGTTGGATGTCAAGTTCAATGTCGGGTAAATGAAGGACTCTATAAGGCTGTCTGTCGTCGGTCAAAGAGCCTTCTCAGCTGCTCCCCTTTGTCCCCTCTCCCCTGTTAACTATTACGATCTGAGATCCTTGCACAGTAGTTTGTCAGTCCAGCTGGCCACTCAAGAGAACTCTTCAGGGAGTGTCAGCCTATTGGAATTGCTGTAGTACAAGTGCGCGTGTGTGTGTTCTGTTTTCTTGGTGACCCTCAACCACACTGCCTTTGTTATGATCATTTATTTTGTAAAGTAACTTGTAATGACCTCCCTAAACTTACCTAACTGTGAGAGCAGTGGGTGTGCTGATCATTGCTGTATTACTCCCACACATTTAAGCAGACTTAAGAGTTTTAGGTTCCCTTCCACTGATCTGGGTATGAATGTATTGGGACGTTAAATGGCAAGACTAGGAAACAACACAATTACCCATGAGAATACTGTGTGGTTGGAATGAATATGCCTGGTATGTCTAGTAGCTCAGTTTTAAAGGAACAGGCAGATCTAAGCTGCTTGCCTTCCTTGGTTTTTAGAAGTTTACAGGGTTTCTGTTGTAAAGCCAGCCTGTCACCTCCCGTCACTTGTTTGGGCAACTAAGTTTTTTACAACTGCAGATGTTACCAAGATGTACCCTTTTCTTTTCTCCCCCCACCCTCTCTTTTGTTATCCATATATTATGGCTTTTTTGTTGTGAATGCAGACATTTCCATTTCATTTATGCTGTGTAGTTGATGGACAGTGATTTTAATTCTATAATTTGATTTCTTTTCATTTTTGTTCTTTGCATGTTGTATAATACAAAATGGCAACTGTTCAACTTGCAGCTATCAGTCAAATGAAGCTTGAAAAAACAAGTAGCTGCTATATGACCCCCCCCCAGAGGGGACAAAATACTGTATCAACAAGTGGATGTAATGTTGGCTGCAAGTTGTGTGCTGAGCTGCTGCTATGGAACTGGCAATAAGAAAAAAAGTATATACTGTGCATACGCAGTGTCTTTACTATAGACAGCCGAAGCCATAGATGGCTCCGTTTCAAGGTTAACATTGACTCAGCTATGCTTGTGGTGCAGTAGCTTCCATATGTCACTGTTTTTGCATGTACAATCTGAGCATTTTGTAGAATCTTGTATTATTTCCGTGTGTACTCTTATGTTAGAGATCTATAGCTTTTCACTTCGTGTCCAAGTACATCTTTCCAAGGATTGCTCTGATTCCCGCGATCAGACGGCTGTATGGACATGGTACGTAGCTGAGCAACTGGATGTACACAGAAGAAAAAATTGCCTTCACTAACTCATTTTGATAGATTAAATTATTCTATCCATTATTTAAAGAGAATTTATGTAAGATAAGCAAGTGTATATTTTTCTAAGTATAATTGCAGATATCACAAACTATCACACCCCTCTCTCAGCTGGAAATAGATGGATGAATGTGTGATGTTCTTTACAGTAATGATATTTAAATCATAGATAAGTGTAGCTCATTCCTGATAGCAGCTGGAAGTCTGTGGGTGGTGCTCCCGGGTTTCCCATAATGTCTCCCTACCCAGCTCTCATAGTCGGTACATCTATGCTGGTATTTAATATTATAGCCTAGAAGTCACAGTGGACAGTGGCTGTATATTGACTCTAGAATATCATCTCATCACCCAAGCTACTTACACATAGTACAATCTTGGATGTTGTGTGTGAATGAGTCTGAAATAGATGTATTTTTTTATATAATGTGATATAGGAAATGTATTTATATAGATAACAGAAAGCTCTATTATCCCCAATATTTTCTCTGTTCTGTCCTGATGTCATATTCCTTTAAGAAAAAAAAAGTAGTAAGTAGTGTTAGTCACCAGAGCTCCTAAAAACTGCTGCACTGTTATGCTGGCCATCTTATAGGCAACCTGAGATTTTGAGTAACCACAAGATATTGAGGCTCTCCACAGTGGCAGCTACCTATCCTGCCTGCCTTGACTTAAGGCCCTATTCCACGGATCAAAGTATTCGGCCGATTGCTAATCGTCCCATGGAATATAAGGTGATTATCAGCCGACATTGTTCATGTCGGCTGATCGTTGCAGTCGTTTGTTTTTCATGTTGACTGTGATAGCAGCGATCTCTTGCCGCCCCTCCTTGAAATAGAAGTGGCAGCAGCAGACCGCCACTATCCTTTATAGGCTGCCCGTATGATCTATCTATCACCCGGGCAGCCCCCCTGCAGCTCCCTGCGGCTCCTCCCGCTCGCTGCCGCTGCGTGTTATAGCGGTGGCAGTGAGCGGGGAATGAGGAGCACTGAAGAGCGCTGACATCGCTTGTTTTCTCCCCTCCGTCGGCCCGTGGAATAGGGGCTTTAGGGTCCATTTACACTGATATTATCTGACAGATTATCTGCCAAAGATCTGAAGCCAAAGCCAGGAATGGATTTGAAAAGAGGAGAAATTTCAGGCTTTCCTTTATGACCTGATCTCTGTTTATAGTCCATTTCTGGCTTTGGCTTCAAATCTTTGGCAGATAATCTGTCAGATAATCTTTCTATGTAAATGGACCCTCAGAATTCTCCATCTGTAGCTAAACACGGAAGGATGTGTCAATCAAGGCTGTGGGGTTGAGAGAAGCTGCTCCCATGGCTCAGACAGCATGAAAGTTATGACAGGTTCCCTTTAAGACCATGGAGATCCAGTGCAGGCACCTGTAGGGTAAAGTGCTAGCTAGTTGATGAACTGATCTGATATTCTTGAGCAGTCCTGCAGTGTTCTATTCATTGTGATAGGAGGTCACAGCACACTATGCAGCTTTCAGCATTGTAAAACATTCACATATGTGTTTCAAGTTATCACTCTTAGATATTAGGCCTCAGTTATAAAAACTAACATGAAAACTGGCCTTGTACCTGTTCATCCAATCAGCGCCCTGAATTTATTTTTTTGTCAAAGTTTTATGCAATGAAAGCTGAGTTCTGATTGGTTGCTATCAGCACGGAGGCCAATTGTATGTAAGACAGTTGTGATGGTTGGGACCTACATATACCTATGCAGGGACCTCTCAACAGAGCAAAAGTAGATCTGATATGTCATGACATGTCCTTGCCACAAATGCTCAGTTGTTGTTCTTATAATGATTGTCCAGAGGATAGACCATCAATTTTACTGTTACGGTATAGAATGTAAGCCTCCAGTTTATCATCAGGTAGTCATGTTTTGTGATACAAAGAACAGTGTGATAGGATGATGCCCACAAATTTAGAGAGTAGCAGGTAGTGGTGTTATGGCACTTCTTTTCCAAGATTTTGCACATTTAAAGGGTATGTCCGCACATGAGTACTATGCTACAGTTTATGAATAGATCTAATGCCATATACTGTATACACACATTGTGTGCATAAAAGGTTGAGTAACATTGTAAATACATTGTTTACCTAAATTATATGAATCCTGCAAAAAGGTCCATGAACAGGTCTTCTGATTCTCTATTGGAAACAGTCAGTAAGTATGTTTAGAGATCTAATGGCTCAGCTGAGCTCTTGTAATGCAATGGAACAGTTTGTGTTCCCAACTTTATAATATGGACCCAAGTGTCAAAAAAGAAATGAATGCTTAAAGGGGTATTTCAATCTCAGATTGTGGATATGCTGCAAACGCCACACCTCTGGGACCTGCACTTCTGTCTAGGAGCAGCCCTCCCTGTGTGTGGAGGACAGAGATGGCTGGAATTATGAAAACAGATGGCTGGATTGTTTCACTGTGTTTCCCTATCTCCCATAAAAGTGATTGGGAGTTATGAAAACTGTGTAGAAAAGCAAGCAAAGCTGTTTCTCGCGGATAAATTCCGCCAAATTCCATTGCCTGTACGCGCTCACGGCCGCGCGCCTTTCCGCCGACTCAATAGACACCATTCTATGGGCCGGCTGATTCCGCTATCCGCTGAAAAAATTGACGTGTCAATTCTTTCGGCGGAATCTGCCTGTGCATAGAATGGTGTCTGTGGCACGGGCGGAGAGGTATGCGGCCGTTAGCGCATACAGGCAACGGAATTCGGCGGAATTTATACGCGAGAATTCCGTAGTCTGAACCCGCCCTTACTTGGTAGTTGGGAAATTTTATAATTTGTGTCGCTTTACGGCTTCTGTAACTTCCATTGTTGTCTACTGATATTACAGATAAACCATAGAACGAGTAAGCTCGTGAATTTTGCAATTATATCACAGCCTGAGAAAGAACTACCACTAAAGATTTCAGCTCTGGAGCCTGACAAAGGTGTTAATGCAGCTGTGTACTATAAAAAAAAATGCTGTATTTGGAGATTGTTAAAGTATTTACAATGTAAGTCACCTTTTGTGTAAATTCAGTGTATAATAGTGTTCAGGCTACTGTTTCTCTAGAGATGTGTAAAGATGTTTCATTGTTAAAATAAAAAAAAAAAAAAAAAAAAAATTAAAAATCCGCGAAGAGGTTTTTCATTTGGTTAAGTTTCGATGATATTCAGACATTTTGTTCATAGCAGCCTTCAGTTTTCACTAGTTATAGGACAAGTCAGTGTGTTTTCTTTCATTTTTTTAAAGCTAAAATATGGACTTTTCTTTGTTCTTCAGTCTGATATATTTCTAGCTTTTCAATGGGGGTGGGGGTACCCCCTTATCAGGACCCAGTAGAACTAGGTGCCGCTTCCCCTGGGTTCTTCTTAAGGGTACAAACACACACGGCTTATACGCTGCGTATTTACTGCTGCGATACGCAGCAGATTAGATCTAAATAACTGAACACAGTATCAAATCTGTTGCGTATCTGCTGTGTGTGTTTGTACCCTAAGGCTGTGTTTACACAAATTAAAATAAAACAAAAAAACTTCTATGGGAAATTGCACACACTAGAGAAAAAAAATCAGGAGTAATTGTGTACAGGCTCCTTATTTACAGCCTGTTTCTGCAAACAAAAATGTCATTTCTTACCTGTTCACATTTTATTTTCACTCAATTACGGTTTCATTGTGGTATTTTATGGGTGTGAACATAGCCTTAAGGGGTATCCCAGCAAAACAAAATTTATATATATATTTTTTTTAACATTTCTTTCATAAAATTATATAACTTTGTAATATATCTTTTTTGAAGAAAACGTAAATTTTTTTTTTGTATGCAGTTTAACACAATTTCCAGTCTTGTCATGATAGGGTTATTCCAAAACACAGTACATGGCACATTGTAGTGCTGCACTAGTGGCCAACTATTAGCAGCCAGCCCTAAGGATTCGTGCACAGGGGCATGTACTTTTGTACAGGGATATAATGGGACAATTGGAGACATATATAGAGATTTTTATTGTTTTGTTTTTTTATCTGTGGGAATTCGGCATCTCTTATTGTTCGCCATGGGTACATAGGTATTCTATGGAAGAATGACTGTACATATGGCACCAAGTAGAGCAGAGCTTCTCAATTCCAGTCGTCAGGCCTCACCAACAGGTCATGTTTTAAGGCTATCCCATACAAAGGACTCCTGTGCTAATACCTGATGCACTGAGTATAATTATATCACCTGTGAAATGCTAAGGAAATCCTCAAAACATGACCTGTTGGTGAGGCCTGAGGACTGGAATTGAGAAGCACGGAAGTAGAGTATACTATAGAGCAGCACAGGGCTCTTTGTGTCATCATACACTCACAGCCTTAGCAGTATGTGGTTTAGGATAGCAGGGTACATGAGCGATGCCCATTAAATACACTATGTACTTATGTACTATTACCTGGCAGCAGTTCATATGAATAGACATATATGTAATACATGGGCCGTGGCTGGCTCCCAGTCCTGTGCAGGGGGCACCCTGTATGACGTCATAGAGCTTCTTTATTGTGGACATGCTTATTGCATTTGGGGAAGGTTTGGATGCAAACGTTAGAAGTGATATTTTGTATTCTATAATAGAATAAATCATTGTCTGGAAGAGTCATTGTGCACACTCTGTTTGCTGTCATGTCTGTTCACGGTTGGCGTGTGAGACACGTTTCTATGGCTGTACACACATTGCTGTATACTTAGTTGTTTTTTTTTCTTGTTCAGATACATAACTTTGACTTCTTCAGCTGGTAGATCAATGTCTATTAATACTATAATTATACAATTAGGAACTCAGGATCTTTCCATATATTCAGCTATATTACATTTCATACAACACATTGTTTAAGCTCTTTGCTTTTTTTTTTTTTTTTTCAAATCCCAGTGTTATACTTGAATGATATTGCTATAAAGTGGTCACATGTGATATTTACTGTATGGTTGAATGCCTAGCTGCTACAGTACCCAATGTGTAGTATGGGGCCACAGTGGGATCAGTCCTATCACTGGCAGTAATGCATTTACCTAGTCTTTCCCTTGGGCTGCCATTTTAGCTGACCCTCAGCAGTAAAATAGTTTATTTTGAATGCGTAATTCTGCACAGATTTAGCAGGGGATCGCTCTTCTATATAAGCTGTAGAGATGTATAAAACAACATATTAAATTCTTTGTCACCTTCATTTATATAATGGACATGTTACTGTCACTTAAAACTCTTCACGTCATATAGATGGTGAGCCAGGGAGCGACGTGATCTCTGCTATATCTAGAGATTGGTGACCTGTCAAAACGTTAAAGTAACAGTTCTGCTTTAAACAGTAATTAGCCTTACTATATGATCAGATTGTATTTGAAGTTGGTGTAAATTGTGTCTCTTGTAAAAGGGATTGAAGGCGATTCCAGAGAAACATCTTTATATTTCATAAACCTAATCCATTGAGGTCCTGGTACTGGGGCCTCACCATTCAGTAGAAGAAGCAAGTCCCATTCTCAGTGGAGAGGCTTTGTGTTCAGCTTATGCACTGGGAAAGGCTCCCGACATACAACATTGTGTCTATAGGGTTA
Source organism: Dendropsophus ebraccatus (assembly GCF_027789765.1). Classification (NCBI taxonomy): domain Eukaryota; kingdom Metazoa; phylum Chordata; class Amphibia; order Anura; family Hylidae; genus Dendropsophus; species Dendropsophus ebraccatus. The sequence continues at coordinate 53,897,625 of NC_091462.1, forward strand.
CATTAGCCTGACGAGAGGCCAAAAAGGGGTCTGTCTGGTAGAAATCAGTATACTGCAAAAAACGAAGGGGATAGAGTAGCACATTTCACACTATTCCATACAATAGTATGACGTTAAATATATGTGTAGAATGTATCCTTTTTTTTGTGTGTGTGTGTGTTACAGTGGGACCCTGGGTGTTTGACATAACTGTTTGGCTTCCATCACAGGTATAATTTATTTAGCCTTTATGTCCCAAAAACTTTTCCCATGTCACAGAGACAGGTTGAGATGCCAACTGATCATTAGAAGAAGATGGGAGAAGTGTAGGCAAAGTGTGTTCTTCCCTAACTCTGTGCCATGTGACTGAGAGAGAAACCTTGTGTAAGTCATTGGAACAATCTTAGTCACAGGCACAAAGAGCAGGATCAAAAGCACTGACCTGCACACTTCTCTCCCTGCTTCTTCTGAGGACCCTGTCTGTTCAAAACGTTTGATCTGTCTATACAATTTCAAACATTTGAATTTAAGTGACAGGTAATCTTAAAGTGACACTGTCACCCTCTATTTGCATTTTGACTGCTCTCCACAGGTGTAAAGGGTAAATGTTACAGCTTTCATTACTTATTTTATATTATACCTCATGGTGCTTGTTCCGTTTTTATCACCTGTGGATTGGTATATGTGGGCGGAGCCTCGTGGCCTATGTGCCACATCGCCCTGCTCCCAGTGCCACTTGGCCCCACCCCATCTGTGACATCATCGCCACATAGGCCCCGCCCCCTCAGCAGCCTTTGTAAGGGCCAGCCTAAAGCTTTAGGCCCCACCCCCTAGATTGTCCCACACCAATGGCCGCTGAGGGGCGGGGCCTATGTGGCAATGACGTCACGGATGGGGTAGAGCGATGTGGCACAAAGGCCCCGCCCACATATACCAATCCACAGGTGATAAAAACTACTTTTTACCAGAACAAGTACCATGAGGTGTGATATAAAATAAGAAATGAAAGCTGTAACATTTACCCTTTACACCTGTGGAGAGCAGTCAAAATGCAAAAAGGGGTTGACAGTGTCACTTTAAACAGAAGCCATACGCGTGATGGTGAAATGTTTCAGCTATTAAAATATTTATTCACTTATGTGAACAAATGCTTAAAGGGGTAGTGCTGTGCTAAGAAATTGTTCACAAAATAACACACATTACAAAGTTATACAACTTTGTAATGTATGTTATGTATGTGAATCGCCCCCTTCCCCGTGTTCCCCCCACCCCCGCACGTGGACCCGGAGGTGTAGTGTACCATACATACCTGACGCGCGTTGTCCCCGACCCCGATCTTCTGTCAACGATGTAATCTTCGGGAGGCCGGCCGAATCGCTGCAGCTGTCCCTGATGCCGACCCCTTCTCTGCCGCGTCATTGGCTGCTCAGCACAGTTGTGTGTTATTTTGTAAATAATTTCTTAGCGCCGCACTACCCCTTTAAAAGAACCTCAAATGAGCGCTATATTGACTAGGGCAGGGTTTGTGTTTTAGAATTCTTCTCTGTTTAGGATGTTCTCCTGCTTTGGATACATCATGCAGTGAGCAACTGCTGTGCCCAAGTTTTCTGTAATGTACAATTTAGTAGGGTTACTGTATTTTCTTAGGGATACCGCTTAGCCAGCGGAGGCAGTCTGATAGCTAATGCTGTGCATAGTTATAGTAGCTTACTTTTTGCTTATTTAACACTTAAATGGGTTGTGTGAGATTACAGAATGAGTCTGCACATTCTCTAAAAACAGCATCACTTATGTCCATAAACCATGTCTGGTACTGCAGCTTTGCTTCATACATTTTAATTGACTTGTAGTACCAGACATAAGCCATGAACAAGAGTGGAGCTGTTTCTTAAAGACAAGCAGAGCTCATTTTATAATGTTATTCAAAATGCATTTGTAAGACCATTTCCATTGAATCCACATGGGTAGATACATGAATATCCCCTATAGCTTTTATCAATGGATATCCACCTGACCAAAACCAATGAAGAAAAGCCTTCCTCCTCTACCAAAGAGTTTCTGCAATAGCATATCCAGACAATTGCTCCGTGTAAATAGACACATCTTTCAGCAGTAAGACTGTGGTCTGGTTCCCACTGGTGATCCGGTGCCCCCCATGCATTCCTTAGCATGCTGTATGAATCAAGGTGTATAAGGATCGGGTGCTGCTTCCTCTCCCTGCAGTGTACTGCAAGCCTACATTTGTAGGATGACCAGTAAGCTATGTTGTGGCCCTTGTGGATTTGGTGGCATTTATTCCTGCCTCCTGGGACCATTGTATTTTTCTATTCTGTTTTAGTGCAGATTTATTGCAAAACTGTGGTCAGATCCCATTCTTGCTGCATGTCAGACATATTTATATTCTATCTGTCCTAATGGAAGCTGGTAAATGCTGTTCACTGTCGTTGAAAATGTGAAACTTAGTTGCTGTTAACAAATGTAAATATCTACCAGAGAGTAAAAGAAATATTTTAAATCATTGTAAATAGAGATGTATAAATTTCTGAATCCTTCAGAATATCTATACTATGTTAAATAAATATTGTTCTGTTTCTGGCTTCAAGTCTCTTCTGCAGTGTTTATGCCATGTACAAGTACGGGCTGGAGAAGACTAGGTCACTGACATCAAACTGGGTTCACATGAGGATAGGAGTGATTACACAAGCAGAAGTCACTAAGCTGAAGGTTATCGTCTGTCCAATAATTGTATTTGTATGGACAGGAAAAGGCCTTTTTTTTTTTTTGTTTTTTGTTAAGCATAGTTTGGTGGTGCCACCACACCCATCATTTATTATTATTATTATTATTATTATTATTATTATTATTATTATTATTCTACTACTATATATAAAATCGTCAAATTTTTTCCAGAATTTTTTTTTTTTGGTCATATCGTCCTGCCCAACTGAGGGTCCATTCAAATATACAGACAGGCTATGCAGCAGATAAAATCGTGTACATGTGAATAGACCCTAAAGATCAATTCATCCAGCTCCTATTGAATTATAGAAGGTTACCTGCAGTCAGTTCCCTGTAGAGTTGGCTATGGGCAGTCAGAATTATGTCATTGATCTCCCATGCTGGAAAGCATTGAGGACTGGGCCCTCCTAATGCAGTGGCCCCTTGGGGAATGCTGTATTGCTATATAATGGTAAGTTCACCCTTAGTGGAATCAGCTTATCAGTTATAAGTAGCCTGCTTACTCCATTACTCCATCAACTATTGTAACCTGGTCTCATTCACGCTCCACAAGTCTGTGTAAGGGTACAAACACACACAGCAGATCCGCAGCAGATTTGATACTGTGTTCAGTTATTTAGATCTAATCTGCTGCGTATCGCAGCAGTAAATACGCAGCGTATAAGCCGTGTGTGTTTGTACCCTAATACCTATATTTGAGTGATTCTTAGTGATTATAAAATAGTGGAAATTCCATTTAAATACAACTAAATTAGTAAATTAAAAAAAAAGGACATCCATCATGTAAACTCTATTCAGAAGCTATATTTTATATCCCCAGTATAGCATGTAGTATCCAGGACAAAACTAGTAATAGATGCAGCGCACTCTATGAAAGGGAACAACATCTACAGCCTTTCTGTTGTCACGTGCAAAGTCCCACAAGAAGTTATTGATAAGTATAGGACTGATGTCATTGCTGATTTTTCCTCCCTTCTTCTTGAATAGTTCTTGCACGTGCTCATAGAGAAGCTCCACGGCCCAGATAGAACAGCCCCTGATCTCCATCTCTTCCCGGTCTCCATTCTGAAACAACCAACCTGCATGAAGGAAGAGAAACCATTTAGAAACATCCAGTCAACTAATGTTACATTTTGGCCTCCTGTCACTTGGTCACTAATACGATCAGATGGTGTCTGGTGTTACGATCGTTACTATAATCGTTTATTCCTTCTGATCCCAGAAAAACAATGAACAATGTGCAATTACACTGAACGATTAGTGAACAAATGCGGAACTTGAGCGAACGAACGTGGAATTACAGCAAACGATTAACGATAATTTTAGGTTCAGATCTAAATCGACAACATATGAACGATTTTCCGATCGTTGCCTGGAATTACACAGAACGATTATCGTTTAAAATCAAATGATTTAACGATTTTTCGCACAGTAATTGTCCCGTGTAATAGGGCACTAAATCTAGTCCAGGATAGTGAAGGTATTCCCGCAGTACAAGCACACACTCAGGCTGCAAGCCAGCTGCCACAAGCACGCGGGTCCAATGTGACATAGCCAGAGAAGATCGCTGTTTGATCAAGCCGCCTATCTGCACTGCTGAAAGAGTGCGACCCTGGCAAAGCTATCTCTACAACACAATCCCGGTACAGTCTCCACACCCCTGATGGGAAAGGCCTACTATACCAGTGACAGGATTGGAAAGCCGAGACAGTAACACTTGGGGGGGTATCTTTATGCGCCCCTGGGGTACACCACGAAAAAGGTGCAGATTTGAACCTTTTCTGTGGCATACGCCTGCCGTGCAGGTGGGACCTTCTTCCGCACTTGATTTATGAAAGGTGTAAACCAGGCAAAAATGCACCTTTTAGTAAATCTGGACAGGGACAAGGGGGCAGGGTTTTATTTAAGACTGGCATACTCGTACACCGGGTTTTTATAACTGTCCCTCTAAGTGTACTAATAATAGTGCCCTCCACTAGTGCTATCTCTGAGCCATTACTCTTTACAACTATTCTATAAACTGCTGTTCTATGTACTTAACTTTTATTATTTCCAACTATTATACAAACTGCTGTTACTATACAAACTTCCATACGGACTGTTATGCTACAAACAATGCTAACAACATATATATTGGACTTATCACCTGAGCATATCTCAAAGCCATACATCTGCAATAATATACAGACTTTTCATCACTCCCTTTGTGTTACCTTGTACATTTTCTGGGATGGATCATACCCCTATATAGGATTGTTAATCCCTACTAATTAGGAGAATACACTCTGCATGGGCCCTGCAGTACTAAACATCCTTTTTTTTTTTTTTTTTTTTTTTTTTTTTTTTAACTAAGGGACTCTGTGATATTGGCTTTGTATTTGCAACTTCAATATTTTATTTTATGATTAGCATCTTGTGATTTTATTATACTCTATTTTTATGATATGTCTGCACATGATGTTTAATGCATTATTCTCCTCTCGAAATTATTATTTTATACACCAATAGGCTATTAAATATTTGGAAGAACTTCTTGAGATCCTACTACATCTGTTATTGCACTATTTTTGGTCCTAGGGGTGAAAGAGACTGTGCACTCAAAGTTCTTCATTGATTTCCCTCACAATATACACATCCTTGGACTAGGTTAAGCCTGCACATTTCCATCAGATAAGGTCCAGGCAATGTCACAAAAAGCTTCATATCATATAAATCTGTAATACTCTTCCTTAAAGTGTACTAACCTTCTTTTAGCTTCTTCACAAGCTCGTCTGAATATCTAATAACTCCAAAATGGAGCAAAGTTTGAGGAACCCGATAGTCAGCAAACATGGTTATTTTATGGATGTCATAGAAGGAGCCCTCATCTTTTCCTTCCAGTACTGCCCAGGTGTCGCCTACAAGGATCTGAGCCCGCTTGTAGAAGGCCACCTTTTTACCCTGGAGAAGACAAAGAAAAGGTTCTCAAATGATTAGGGATATAACCTACAAGTGGATAGAGGGTGTACATGTGCCCCCTGTATTGTGTGTTTGGTAGCACTGAACATGTTACATAATATTTCAGAACTACCAGTAAACTAACCTGGAAGACAGCTTCATCCCTATAAGATGGGAAATTCTCCACCACCAACTGCATGAGTTTCAGTGCGCTTCTCTCGCTCTTCCTTACGCAGTTCAGAAATGAGCCTCCAAACTTTTCCATCAGTATCTTTCCAGTTTGATGAAGGATCTCTAGACGGGTTTCTATCATGGTAATGGGAACATCCGTGTCGGAACGGAAGACATGTTTTAGCTGGTCCAGGGTTACATTGGAATAATATGATGCTGAAGTAATAGGAATTCCTGAAAATGTACAGAATAATATTCATTAAGTATTTTCATGATGTTCATATTCAGAGCCATAACCTCAAGCTACTGAACCACAATGTGTACCAGGGCTCCAGCTTATTGTGATACATATAATGGTGCAATGGCTAACTCTGCACCCCTTATTGCTGTATTCTTATAAGGATCTCTATACTGTTCACTTATATGTTTGGACATTGTGGTCAGATTGCCCATTAATAATCTATTTTCCAAACTAAATAACGCCAAGCTTGATAACTTGTCTTGGTTCTGCAGTATACCCATTTACTACCTTAGTCACCCTTCTCTGCTTCCTTCTCTACAGGTTCCCAAAATACACACACACACACTCCATTAAGAATAAGTAAGAAAGGTTTGCATGCTGAAAATATGCAGTGTACTGTATAACAGTACCAGTTAAATGTACTGTATACTTTTATTTAATAGTCATAGGGGGAAATTTATCAAACTGGTGTAAGGTAGAATTTGCTCAGTTGCCCCTAGCAACCAATCAGATTCCACTTTTCATTCCTCACAGATTATTTGAAAAATAAAAAGTGGAATCTGATTGATTGCTAGGGGCAACTGAGCCAATTCTACTTTACACCAGTTTGATAAATCTCCACCATAGTTCCCAAATAATTACTGCATCCCTCTTCACCTAACTACAACCTTGATGTTTACCTGTATCCAGGGGCGGTCTTGAAATTCCTGGGGCCCAAAGCGAAGTTATGTCTGGGCCCCCCCTCGACACGCGTTCCAAAACAATAGACCGCTGTGTGTTGCCCCCAGTAGTATATACCCCTTGTGCGCTACCGCCAGTAATATATACTCCTTGTGTGCTTCCCCCAATAGTATATACCCCTTGTGTCCTGCCCCCAGTAGTATATAGACCCCTGTGTGTTCCCCCAGTTATATATAGCCCCCGTGTGCTTCCCCAGACGTATATAGACCTCCTGTGTGCTGCCCCAGTTGTATAAAGACCCCCTGTGTGCTGCCCCCAGTTGTGTATATACCCCCTGTGTGCTCCCCCACTAGTATATAGGCCCCCTGTGTGCTCCCTCAGGGGTATTTAGCCCCCCTGTGTGCTCCCCCACTTGGATATAGACCCCTGTGTGCTCCTCCAGTAGTATATAAACCCCCTGTGTGGTTCCCCCAGTAGTATATAGACCCCCTGTGTGCCCCACCAGTATTATATAGACCCCTTGTGTGCTGCCCCAGTAGTATACAGACCCCTGTGTGCTCCCCCAGTTATATATAGACCACCTGTGTGCCTCACAAGTAGTATATAGACCCCCTGTATGTTCCCCCAGTAGTATATAGACTCCCTGTGTGCCCCACCAGTAGTATATAGCCCCCCTGTGTGCTCCCCCACTTGGATATAGACCTCATGTGTGCTCTCCAAGTTGTATATAGACCCTCTGTGTGCTGCCCCCAGTAGTATATAGACCCCTCTGTGAAGCCCCAGTAGTCTATAGTCCCCCTGTGTGCTCCCCCTGTTATATAGACCCCTGCTGTGTGCTCCCCCAGTTAAACAGACCCCTGTGTGCTCCCCCTCCCATATAGTATATAACACAATAAAACAAACACTTATACTCACCTGGGTCCGGGAGTCTCCTCTTCTCTTCACTCTTGTGGCCGCAGGAAGGGTTTTCCCTGCGATCACAAGAGGCCGCACTCCCCTTGTCCTGGTGCCGATGCTCCAGTGATGTCACTGGAGCGCCGGCAGCACAAGGACAAAGCTGCCACTTGTGACCGCAGGGAAAACCCTTCCAGCGGCCACAAGAGTGACTGACAGGAAGGGAGCCAATGTCTCTCGCCCTGTCAGTGCTGCTGCATGTAACTATGAGCGCTCATTACGAGTGCTCATAGTTGCAGTTCAGATAGCAGCAGCGAGCGGGGCTGCGGCCCTGTCCAGCAGTCTTGAGCACAAGAGCGGGGTGTGGGGGCCCCCCTGGATGTTGGGGGCCCCAAGCGATCGCTTGGGGTGCTTGGTGCCAAAGACCGCCACTGCCTGTATCCAGATCATAATATCAGATAAATGGCGCCAAATACTCCCTCCATAAGCAAATGTCAATAAAGTTCTTGCATGTTATACTGTCCCTATTTTTTCTGTACCAGTTCTGTATGTAAGGCTGTATGGCTACACCCGTCATATGCTACATAGCGATAATGATTATTTCTAATCTAATTAGGACATTTTTGACAGATGGAAATAATTTATATTAGTCAGAATGGTGTAACCAGCACGGGTTGCAGTCACCCATAGCAGCTTGTGCACTCACTGGACAACAGGAAGAGGCTCCCCCACACTCGTCCATCCTGCACCGGCTCCCCTAGCCCCCCAAGGCCCCCCCTACTTAAAGCCCCTAGTTCCCCCCCCCCGCCCCCGCTGGCTGCCTGAACCGCATCATCTCCTCTCTGTTTCTCTCCCGCTGCTTTGAATGACTGTGCGGCTGGAGAAATACAGCAGGGACCATGGTATAGCAACGCTCACCCTGCTGCCGGTCCAGTGTGCAGCAGGGTGAGCTGCTATACCGCTGTCTGTCTCCAGCCGCACAGTCATTCAAAGCAGCGGGAGAGAGACAGCGGGTAGCAAGACATGCCACACACAGGAGGAGATGCTCCTGTTGATGCGGTTCGGGCAGCCGGCGTGGGGTGTGAGTGTGGGGGGTCCTTGGGGGGCCGGTGCAGGATGGACGAGTATGGGGTGTCCTTGAGGGGCTAGGGCAGCCGGTGCGGGGGAGCCTCCTGCTGCCCGGTCAGTGCACAAGCTGCTGTGGGTGACTGCAACCCATGCCGGTACCACAGCGTTATCACCCAGCTCTCCCAGGCTCCTGTATACAGTATCATATCCTTCTGTACTGCAGTGGTATCACGCAGCTTTCCCAGGTTCCTGTATGACAGTTAATATATACAGTATCATATCCTCCTATACTGGGTACCGGGGGGGGGGCACTATAGGTGTATTTTGTGAATAAAAGCAGAGTAAATGCCCTGGTAATTTTACAATGTAATTTCTCCATATACTGCGCCCCCCTGACCCGAATTATGACGTCACGTTTTTTTTTTTAGAGAAATTGAAGCCTGCCTGATCTACTAAATTGAGAAAAATAGCACTAATATGTGCATTTCCCATAATAAGTGTACATTAGGAATTTGTCTAACTTTCCTTATGTAATAACATATTAAAAAATACATTTTGGCCAGAGTTAAACTTTAAGACAAATATTTCATCATTCCAGTTTGGGTGGTTTTATAAAGATATGGGCATGTAGACATAGGTCTAGCTGATATGTATGTGCACTTGTTTAACATTGATTTTTAGTTGGAATGGTGCATATAACATTCTGCTTGGGTAGATCCCAAATGATCGACTCACTTTACCACAAAATTACATGAAGGTGCTTCAATGTATAAAAAGCAGAGTGGCATTTTAATAATGTGCAAGATGTCTATCTTCAGAAAACATATGGAAATAAGGGGTAAGTATGACTTAGTTATGCTATTTCAGTAATTATGTAATTTCAGTTTTATTTGTACATGTCCGAACAGTAAAAATTTCCAAAAACTCCTGGCAGTAGAATGGTTAATCTGGTATTTTATTCATTCTTTATAGCGCCATGGAAATAGCTGAATGTTGTCTCCATAGAAGGAATGGAGGGACCACGTGTGCATGCTGACTATTGCTCCATTTAGTGGAAAGAGTTGAGTCCCAAGGGTCATCCCCCCCTGCGCGTCATCAGACATTTATTCCCTATCTTGTGGATTGAGGATACAGATCTATTTCTGGAATACCCCTTTAATACATATTCTTACATTTTGTCACCTTAGCTGTGCTATGGTCCGTGCAGCAAGAAAAAAGTAAAGGTCATTGCAGAACTACATTCTGTGGAATATCACATCTAGGTTAGTTTTAAGCAAACAAAAAAATCAAGCGTACAGGATAACTAGTAAGAACCTGCTATGATATAATAGAAGGACCCCAAAAGCTCCCCACTGGAAAACTATTGTATAGCATTGCCATGTTAAAGGGTTAGTTCAGCAAAAAAAAATTCTTTTAAATCGACTGGTGCCAGGAAGTGCCAGTGAATTGTAATTTACTCCTATTAAAAAATCTCTGTCTTCTCTGTCGCTCTTGCCTGCTGTGGGCCATTACTCCTACGCAGATAGTTTTGGATGTTTCATTGTTACTGTTAATTTACTTTGTAGGCCAAGAGCCTTCTATTTTACATTCGGTCCTTACAGAGGATCCTTGGCTTAATGTGCAGCAGGTTCTGTTGCTTTTTTCTTTCCAGTGTGGAGAACAGGAGATGTTTTCTATGGGGATTTGCTTCTTCTCTGGACAGTGCCTGGCATCTGAGAGAACTGTGTTAGACTGGGAAGAATACACCACTTCCTGCAGGACATACATCAGCTGATAAATACTGTAAGACTTGAGATTTTTTAATAGAAGTAAATTAAAAGATCTCTGGCACTTTCTGGCACCAGTTGATTTGAAATAAAAAAGTTTTGGTGAACTAGTCCTTTAAATACACACATTTTCATGTAATTCATTTCACCGCCAAAAAGTTGTGTGCTTTTATTTTAAATAACGTTCATTATTACCGATTTTTAATTGAAGTAAATGGAATGACGGCCACCCAATATACATAATGTATGAAATAATGGACGCTGTTTGCGCGGACGCCAAATTAATGTTTATGACAATTATTCATGGACTTTTTTTTTTTTTGCAAACAACGAATGTTATTTTTTAGCTGTTCACACACATTTTTTTTTCCCCATTGTCCTTCCACTGTCTTTCCTACTAAAGTCAATAAACCTTTAAAAAAAAAACACACCCAAAAAGGCCTGAACTTGAACAATGTACCAACAGCCATCTTTGGAATGACAGGCGCCAACAATGCAAAATGACGGACATTATTTTGAGATCCCAAAAACAGGACAGGAAAAAAGTAATGGGAATATAGCCCTATTCAGGACAAGGTATAGAAATAGGGATTATGCCACATTCCATGTTTTTAGCTTGAATCATTACTAATATAGTTCTGCCTTTCATGTATCAGTAACACCCCACCATGTACCAGCTTGTTAATAGAGAAAAGAAGAGGCGTTTAGTGCTTGCAGGGCACATTTTACAGCAGGCAGGGATATAAGGGGATGATATAGGATGTAGGCTGGAAAACTGCCACTGCAGTGCTTGTGCCAAAACCAGAGAATCCAACAGAAAGGAGAAGTACAAGTCCTCCCTTTGTATTTTCCATCCTGTCTGAATCCACTTCTGGTTTTAGCACAAAACCTGTCGTGAGTGTTTCCAGCTGTATAATTATCATAGCTAGCTTACTAACCTTCATCCAGAGTGCGGTTTATGGCAGCGCAGAATGACCAGTAGCCACTATACTCCTTTCCTTTGTACTTGACTAAGTACTTCTTATCCTGATTTTCCGACCAGAAGGAGAAGTTCAAAGTGTCTGCAAAAAACACCCAATTGACGGCATCTTCCCCAGAGCCCTGCGGGTTTAGTTCATGGAGGAATTTCCATCCCTTGAGAGTGAGCTCCTTGCGATCTATCTTCTCGAAGAGTTTCTCAGCCAGAGCTCGTGTACCTTCCATGTCCACAGACACATCCTTGCTGTTCTCAGCGATCAGCTTGCCAGTCTCTCTGGGTCCAAGTGGTTTTGCCATTCTGGTGTACTCTCCTGGTATGAGATTTAACCATTAATATATGTATACATGAGTCATAGTCCAACAACATTACAGTGGTATATCTATATCATAAAAATCAAAGTCTGTCTGTCTGTCTGTCCTTCTGTCTGTCTGTCTGTCTGTCCGTCCTCTATAGACTTCCAAACTCCTGAACCGTTTGACCCCAAATTTGGCACACAGATACATTGGGTGCCCGGGAAGGTTATTGCGAAGGTCCCGTCCCCGACAGATGTACAGGAGGGGAGGGGGAGGGGAAAGAGAGGCGCCTCATAGGGATGAATGGGAAAATCTCCTCACTGCAAACAGGTGATATAATTAGCTGCAGCAGACACGGCAGTTGGAGCCTTAGCAACCAATAGGATTACTGCTTTCATTTTCACAGGGAGCAATGGTTGCTAGGGAAGCTGCCTCACAACATCCACAGTAATAACTGGTAGACCCCCTACTCCATATATACAGTATATGTATATACAGGACCCCCTACTCCATCTATACAGTACATGTATATACAGGGCCCCCTACTCCATCTATACACTACATGTATATACAGGACCCCCTACTCCATCTATACAGAACATGTATATACAGGACCCCCTACTCCATCTATACAGAACATGTATATACAGGACCCCCTACTCCATCTATACAGTACATGTATATACAGGACCCCTACTCCATCTATACACTACATGTATATACAGGACCCCCTACTACATCTATACAGTACATGTATATACAGGGCCCCCTACTCCATCTATACAGAACATGTATATACAGGACCCCCTACTCCATCTATACAGTACATGTATATACAGGGCCCCCTACTCCATCTATACAGTACATGTATATACAGGGCCCCCTACTCCATCCATACAGTACATGTATATACAGGGCATAACAGATATACCAAACTGTGACTGGGTAACACTGCTACACCAGACCTGACCAATACCGCCATACTGTGCTGGATAACACTGTCATACCAGACCTGACCAATACCGCCATACTGTGACTGGATAACACTGCCAGACCTGACCAATACCGCCATACTGTGACTGGATAACACCGCCACACCAGACCTGACCAATACCGCCATACTGTGACTGGATAACACTGCCACACCAGACCTGACCAATACCGCCATACTGTGACTGGATAATACTGCCACACCAGACCTGACCAATACCGCCATACTGTGACTGGATAACACTGTCATACCAGACCTGACCAATACCGCCATACTGTGACTGGATAACACTGTCATACCAGACCTGACCAATACCGCCATACTGTGTGTGACTGGATAACACTGCCATACCAGACCTGACCAATACCGGAAAAATGTGACTGGGTAACACCGCCACACCAGTCCTGACCAATACCACCATACTGTGACTGGATAACACCATCATATCAGACCTGACCGATACTGCCATACTGTGACTGGATAACACTGCTATACCAGACCTGACCAATACCACCATACCGTGACTGGATAACACCGCCACACCAGACCTGACCAATACCGCCATACTGTGACTGGATAACACCCCCATACCAGACATGACCAATACCGACACTCTGTGACTGAATAACACTGCCATACGGGTAAATACAACCCTGCAGGTATACAGGACACTACAGGTATACAGGACCCCAAAACTATACACTACAAGTGCACGGGACCTCCACAAAACTATATACTACAGGTATACAGGACCCCAAACTTTACACTACAGGTATACAGGACCCCAAAACTATATACTACAGGTATACAGGACCTCCACCAACTATATACTTCAGGTATACAGGACCTCCACCAACTATATACTACAGGTATACAGGACCCCAAACTATACACTACAGGTATACAGGACCCCAAAACTATACACTACAGGTATACAGGAACTCCACCAACTATATACTACAGGTATATAGGACCCCAAACTATACACTACAGGTATACAGGACCTCAAAACCATACACTACAGGTATACAGGACCTACACCAACTCTATAATACAGGTATACAGCACCTTCACCAACTCTATACTACAAGTATACAGGACCCCAAATATACTATAGGTATACAGGAACTCCACCAGCTATATACTACAGGTATATCGGACCCCAAACTATACACTACAGGTATACAGGACCTCCACCAACTCTATACTATAGTTATACAGGACCCTCAAACTATTTACTACAGGTATACAGGACCCCCGAACTATATACTACAGGTATACAAGACCTCCACCAATTATACACTACAGGTATCCAGGACCCTCAAACTATAAACTACAGGTATATAAGACCTCCACCAACTATACATTACAGGTATACAGCACCAACTATATACTACAGGTATACAGGACCCCCGAACTATACAGTACAGGTATACAGGACCTTCACCAACTGTACACTGCAGGTATACAGGACCTCCCTCAACTATACACTATAGGTATACAGCCCCCCCAACTATGCACTACAGATATGCGAGACCCCTAAAAACTATACATTGTGGGTATACAGAACCCCTCCAACTATGCACTACAGGTATACACTAATTCCACTGATTAACTCAGATGAAACAATACCTTTAGCTTGGCCTCCTGGGCACCTTAGAACAAATCTAATTAACACACTGACACTTTATACCCGGGCAGCGCCGGGTACATTTTCTAGTAGTAAATATAAATTAAATAGTTGTTATAGAAGTATTAGTGTTGAGTGTTGGGGATGATAAGAGAATTAGTGGCATGGACCATGACATGGGGCAATGCCTTTAGAGCAGCGTCTTTCAATTTCAGTTCTCATGGCCCACCAACATGTCATGTTTTGAGGATTTCCTTATGGTCCTATTAAAGTGATATTTCGTTTTCTCTGATTAACGATTTCAAACAAACACTTCTGTGAAGGACCTGAAATCGTTCACCATAATACACGGATAATTGTTAGTTATGATCGTAATTATGATCGTTCATAAACTCTAGTATACAAATGATCGTAATAAAGAACAAACTGTGTACATACACCAAAAGATATGCAAACTATTAACAATGATTTTATGGTCAGATCAAAACATGTGATCAACGGCTAACAAACTAATTCTCGTTAGTCATTTGACCATTGCCTGCATACACACATAAAGGTTATGGCTTAAATTGAAACAATAAAAGGATTTTTTGCATGATAATCTAATAGGGCCCTTAGTATTTCACAGGTGATATAATTATCACACATGTCCTTTGTCAGGCCTGTATTTAGAGTTCATGCTGCCCTAGGCACTTTGCACGCAGAGGCGCCCCCCCCCCCCCCCCCCCCCACATTGCTGTACATGCATGGTATATACCCTGGCACTTGGGTGCCGCTCTGCTTGATGCCCGCTGTTCTCATCAAACAGACGTGATGGAGGAAGGAAGGAGGCCGGGGACGTCTTAGTTTGGGGACTGGTTCTGTCCAGTGTTGGACTGGGGTACCTGGGGCTCACCAATATACAACCAGTGAGACACAACATGCTGACCCGCTTCTTTCCTGAATTCATCTGTATCTGTGACAAATCTCAGAACACCCTCCATTTATACAGCTCTCAGGGTATGCTGGGAGTTGTAGTCTCTGAGAGGACAACCCTTTATTAAATCACTGTGTGCAGAGTCTCCTGGTGGCTGCAATCTGTGGGTGACAACCATCAGCCCTAAAGGTCCAGCAAAACATCTGTCTACAGCCGCAGTTATCATAGGATTGTACTACTTTACTACAACTCCCAGCATATCCTGAGGGCTGCAGACTGTCAGTACATGCTGGGAGTTGTAGTGCCTGCAGCTGTTGTAGTTGGATCCTAGGTGCATCATACACTGGATGCTTTGTGGCACATAAGAATACATAGATCTGTGGGGGCTCAGTGCAGGGAAGTGACCCCAGAACAGCACTAATAGGGGATAGAACAAAAACATCTCCCCCTATATCTTATTAGTGATGTTCTGGGGTCACTTCCCTGCACTGAGCCCCCACAGATCTATGTATTCTGATATGCCACAAAGCATCCAGTGTATGATGCACCTAGGACCCAACTACAGCAGCTGCAGGCACTACAACTCCCAGCATATCCTGAGGGCTGCAGACTGTTCTGGGAGTTGTAGTGCCTGCAGCTGTTGTAGTTGGGTCCTGGAGGTGTTGTGGGAAATCAGAATACATAGATCTGTGGGGGCTCAGTGCAGGGACGTGACCCCAGAACAGCACTAATAGGGATAGGGGGAGATGTTTTTGTTCTATCCCCTATTAGTGATGTTCTGGGGTCACTTCCACACACTGAGCCCCCACAGATCTCTGTATTCTGATCTCCCACAAAGCCTCCAGTGTATAATGCACCTAGGACCCAACTACAACAGCTGCAGGCACTACAACTCCCAGCATTTACTGACAGTCTACAGCCCTCATGATATGCTGGGAGTTGTAGTGCCTGCAGCTCTTGTAGTTGGGTCCTAGTTTAAAAGTTTGGGTTAGTGTACTGTAGTGACCGCAGGGCTGTGTCAGTACACTACCGCAAACAATACACTGACCCATTGAGACCCCAATGGTACACAGGCTCTGCACACTATAGAAGTGATTACAGTGCAGTTACTAATGACTCACAGGTGACGTCTTCTCGAATTGCTGTCGCTAACTTTTTGCTTTCTTCTCCATCTGGCGCAGCATCATGAAGACTTCTCTGACCATAACTCGTCTGCAGGCGGGCAGCTGGGGGTGACTGGGGCAGGAGGGCAGCTGGGGGTGACTGGGGAAGGGAGGCAGCTGGGGAAGGGAGGCAGCTGGGGGGAGACTGAGGAAGGGAGGCAGCTGGGGGTGACTGGGGAAGGGAGGCAGCTGGGGGTGACTGGGGAAGGGAGGCAGCTGGGGGGGGACTGAGGAAGGGAGGCAGCTGGGGGGGGACTGAGGAAGGGAGGCAGCTGGGGGGGGACTGAGGAAGGGAGGCAGCTGGGGGGGACTGAGGAAGGGAGGCAGCTGGGGGTGACTGGGGAAGGGAGGCAGCTGGGGGTGACAGGGGGAGCAGCTGGGGGAGCCAGGGAGAGCAGCTGGGGGAAAGGGAGAGCAGCTGGGGGGCAGGGGAGCAGCAGGGAGGGGCAGCTAGGGTGGCAGGGGAGAAGCTGGGGTTCAGGGGGAGAGGTTGGGGTTCAGGGGGAGCGGTAGGGAGGCAGTGGAGAAGCTGGGATTCAGGGGGAGAGGCTGGGGACAGGGGGAGAGGCTGGGGGTCAGAGGGAGAAGCTAGGGGTCAGGGGGAGGGGCTGGGAGGCAGGGGAGCAGCTGAGAATGCAGGGGGGAGAGGCTGGGGGGAGAGGCTGGGGGCAGGGGAGAGGCTGGGGGGGCAGGGGAAGAGGCTGGGGGGAAGAGGAAGAGGCTGGGGGGAAGAGGAAGAGGCTGGGGGGGAAGGGGAAGAGGCTGGGGGGGGCAGGGGAGAGGCTGGGGGGGAAGGGGAAGAGGCTGGGGGGAAGGGGAAGAGGCTGGGGGGAAGAGGAAGAGGCTGGGGGGAAGAGGAAGAGGCTGGGGGGGAAGGGGAAGAGGCTGGGGGGGGGGCAGGGGAGAGGCTGGGGGGGAAGGGGAAGAGGCTGGGGGGAAGGGGAAGAGGCTGGGGGGAAGAGGAAGAGGCGGGGGGGAAGAGGAAGAGGCTGGGGGGGAAGGGGAAGAGGCTGGGGGGGGCAGGGGAGAGGCTGGGGGGGAAGGGGAAGAGGCTGGGGGGAAGGGGAAGAGGCTGGGGGGAAGAGGAAGAGGCTGGGGGGAAGAGGAAGAGGCTGGGGGGAAGAGGAAGAGGCTGGGGGGGAAGGGGAAGAGGCTGGGGGGGCAGGGGAGAGGCTGGGGGGGCAGGGGAGAGGCTGGGGGGGCAGAGGAGAGGCTGGGGGTCAGGGGAGAGGCTGGGGGGTCAGGGGAGAGGCTGAGAATGCAGGGGGAGAGGCTGGGGTCAGGGGAGACGCTGGGGGGCAGGGGAGAGGCTGAGGGTTAGGTGGAGAGGTTGGGGGGGGGCAGGGGAGACGCTGGGGTCAGGGGAGTTGCTGGGGGGCCGGGGAGAGACTGGGGGGTCAGGGGGAGAGTCTGGGGGGCAGGGGGAGAGTCTGGGGTCAGGGGAGATGCTGGGGGGCAGGGGAGAGGCTGAGGGTTAGGTGGAGAGGCTGTGGGGCAGGGGAGAGGCTGAGGGTTACGGGGAGAGGCTGGGGGGCAGGGGAGAGGCTGGGGGGGCAGGGGAGAGGCTGGGGGTTAGGGGGAGAGGCTGGGGGTTAGGGGGAGAGGCTGGGGGTTAGGGGGAGAGGCTGAGAATGCAGGGAGGAGAGGCTGGGGACCGGGGGAGAGGCTGAGGGTTAGGTGGAGAGGCTGAGGGGTCAGGGGAGACGCTGGGGGGCAGGGGAGAGGCTGGGGGGGCAGGGGAGAGGCTGGGGGGGCAGGGGAGAGGCTGGGGGGGGGCAGGGAAGAGGCTGGGGGCAGGGGGAGAGGCTGGGGGGCAGGGGAGACGCTGAGGGGCAGGGGAGAGGCTGGGGGGCAGGGGAGAGGCTGGGGGGGCAGGGGAGAGGCTGAGGGTTAGGTGGAGAGGCTGAGGGATCAGGGGAGACGCTGGGGGGCAGGGGAGAGGCTGGGGGGGCAGGGGAGAGGCTGGGGGGGGCAGGGGAGAGGCTGGGGGTAGGGGGAGAGGCTGGGGGGGGCAGGGAAGAGGCTGGGGGGCAGGGGGAGAGGCTGGGGGGCAGGGGGAGAGGCTGAGGGTTAGGTGGAGAGGTTGGGGGGGCAGGGGAGACGCTGGGGTCAGGGGAGTTGCTGGGGGGCCGGGGAGAGACGGGGGGGGCAGGGGGAGAGTCTGGGGGGCAGGGGGAGAGTCTGGGGTCAGGGGAGATGCTGGGGGGCAGGGGAGAGGCTGAGGGTTAGGTGGAGAGGCTGTGGGGCAGGGGAGAGGCTGAGGGTTAGGGGGAGAGGCTGGGGGGCAGGGGAGAGGCTGGGGGGCAGGGGAGAGGCTGGGGGGGCAGGGGAGAGGCTGGGGGTTAGGGGGAGAGGCTGGGGGTTAGGGGGAGAGGCTGAGAATGCAGGGGGGAGAGGCTGGGGACCGGGGGAGAGGCTGGGGGGCAGGGGGAGAGGCTGAGGGTTAGGTGGAGAGGCTGAGGGGTCAGGGGAGACGCTGGGGGGCAGGGGAGAGGCTGGGGGGGGGCAGGGGAGAGGCTGGGGGCAGGGGGAGAGGCTGGGGGGCAGGGGAGACGCTGGGGGGCAGGGGAGAGGCTGGGGGGCAGGGGAGAGGCTGGGGGGGGCAGGGGAGAGGCTGGGGGGGGGCAGGGGAGAGGCTGGGGGGGGGCAGGGGAGAGGCTGGGGGGAGAGGCTGGGGGGCAGGGGACAGGCTGGGGGGGCAGGGGAGAGGCTGGGGGGGGCAGGGGGGGCAGGGGAGAGGCTGGGGGGGGCAGGGGGGGCAGGGGAGAGGCTGGGGGTAGGGGGAGAGGCTGGGGGGGCAGGGGAGAGGCTGGGGGGGGGCAGGGGAGAGGCTGGGGGGGGGCAGGGGAGAGGCTGGGGGGGGCAGGGGGAGAGGCTGCCCCCCAGCAGGGGAGCAGCTGAGGATGCAGGGGGGCCGGGGGCGGGCAGAGGTGAGAGGCTGGGGG
This sequence comes from Dendropsophus ebraccatus, assembly GCF_027789765.1. Classification (NCBI taxonomy): domain Eukaryota; kingdom Metazoa; phylum Chordata; class Amphibia; order Anura; family Hylidae; genus Dendropsophus; species Dendropsophus ebraccatus. Next base: position 53,917,018 of record NC_091462.1, read on the forward strand.
TGACGGGGCGGGCGGCCGGGAGAAGGATGGGCAGGCAGGCTGGTTCCCTCCCCCCATGCAGCGCCGGGGTCCGGGGCAGGTGTTGAGCTTCCGGCACACACAGTGTGACAGAGGCCGGAAGCTCCCAGCTGCAGCCCCGCGTTCCCAGATCTTCTCTCCTGCTCGGCGATGACGTCACATCACGTGAGCGCCGCCGAGCAGGAGACAAGATCCGGGACCGCGGGGCTGCAGCTGGGAGCTTCCGGCCTCTGTCACACTGTGTGTGCCGGAAGCTCAACACCTGCCCCGGACCCCGGCGCTGCATGGGGGGTGGGAACCATCCTTCTCCCGGCCGCTCCGTCCCCCCCCCCCCCCTCCCGGCGCGGACTAGGCACCCGTGGGCCGGTGCATACGGAGTTTTTTTTTTTTTTTTTTTAAGTAATAAAAAAAGGTGTTCCCTGCGGGTGCCGCCCCCCGCATGGCGCCGCCCTAGGCACCGGACCACGGGTGCCTAGAGGCAAATACGGCCCTGTCCTTTGTATGGCTATGTTCCTAAAATGTCTTTTTTTTAATGTAAAAAATGTCCGTCTTTTGATAAAGATGGACGTTTTTAATGATCATTATTTATATATTTTTCACATTAAAAAGACATTGTGGGAACATAGTCTATAGGATATCCTCTAAACATGCCCACTCCATGAGGACTGGAACTGAGAAGCACTGCTTTAGATAACTTGTACTATCACTGATCACAGGGGTCAAGGTTTATGTGTGTAGTAAGTGCAGTTGTGTAATTCACAGAAAGTAAAGTCTACAAAAATACAGTGAGGATAACTCATAATTGCTTTCACCAGAAAACCAGTGTAAAAAAAAGCCACAAATATTAGCAGAAAACAGAAATGTTTTGTCACTACACAAAAACATTGAGAAACTCCAGAGCTATTTTCTATCTTTGAAAAAAACTGTGCAATTATGAAAAGTACCCTAATAATTTAACAATCTGTTGAGGTTATAACTAGAGATAAAATAAATTGTATCCGTGCATCTACATGCATAATACACTGGGTAAAACAATGAACGAAGCAAAACACTAGAGCAGGAAACAGCACAGCCTTACCTTGCCCTCTGCAGGAACAATGAGTGAACGGAACGGCAGAGAGGAATATTTATAAGCAGGAAACCTCATGTAAACTATTTGGAAACTTGAAGTTACATGCTATTGTGCAACATAAAGTCCATCCAATAGTAATAAATAAAGTAGATAAGCACGTAACACATCACACACCATAAAAAGTCTAAAAAAAACAGCAAATGATATTTAACATTACACTGAAGATTAGAATGAATATGAACAGACATGTTCAGAAAGAGGGGATGAGTATGGACTTGTCTTCTAGTGACTGAGAGCTAGAAGACAAAACCCTCATCATATTATAGTTGGATATAACTGGTATGCACTGTTGTTATCACCCAGTGATTTTGTAGTGTTTTGGTAGGTATGGTTATTAGAGTAGGACACGCTGGAGTTTGTCCAAACTCAAACTCTGTGACAATTGATTACCAGTGGCTGAAGAAGTTGGATGCAGCCCTATGGAGTCGTGCAGTCTATGGCTGGGTTCACACTATGTATATTTGAGGCTGTATTTGTGAGGCTGTATAGCAACCAAAACCAGGAGTGGATTGAAAACACAGAAAGGCTCTGTTCACATAATGTTGTAATTGAGTGGATGGCCGCCATTTAATGGCAAATATTTGCTGTTATTTTAAAACAACGGCTGTGGTATTGAAATAATGGCCGTTATTTACTGTTATATGGCGGCCATCCACTCAATTTCAACATTGTGTGAACAGAGCCTTTCTGTGTTTTCAATCCACTCCTGGTTTTGGTTGCTATGAGGACCTGACATGAGGACCAAATACAGCCTCAAATATACATAGTGTGAACCCAGCCTATAGCTGTATCCTGTGTAGGACTGGGGTATCTTAGGCCCATCAAGAAATTTGACATTTAATTTTCGGGGCCCACCCTACATATGCCAGATATAACCAGTGCCAAAACTTTCACATTACTAAAGCGACTTTGCACAGTGCTGTATATGTGATCAGTGATGCTAGCTCACTGCTAGTACTTTGTCGGTCACTCTATGCAAACAGCATAGCAGGCTACAAGTTTTATCAAAAAGGAGAAGTCCCATGAAATTAACAAATCGCAGGCAGGCAGGGGGGTGCAGGAACAAAATTAATAAATTATATTTACCAGTCTCCATGCCCCTGTAGCGCTTCCTTAACAATATTCAACAACTGCTGGCCTCCTGCAGCTTCTCCAACTACAACGTTACATACTTGGCTGAGGGATCGCCCACTCAGCCAGTCAGTGACTTAGGAGGGACGATGCTGCAGTCACTGATTGGCTGAGCGGGCAATCCATCAGCTGGTCTGTGACCTTGCAGCTGGAAGAGCTGGGGCTGTGATGTTCACGGAACCTGGCTAAAAAAGACTTTAACTGGCTGTGGAAGAGACCTGAGAGCAGCACTACAAGGATTGGTAAGTATACTTTCTTATTTATTATCTATTTATTTATTATTAAACAATGGGGTGAAGATGTTCCAGCAAAAAGCCATTTCTGCTCTCTTCCCTTCCAACCTGCTAGTCTCTTTGGTCCTCAACTGGAGAAGATTCTGGAATTTCTCAGCTCCTCTAAAGGTGTCGCCTTCCCACGTCCTCTTTAAAGGAAGGGCTTGCAGCAGTTTCGGAGACAGCAGAAAATGTCTCCCCAGTATAAGAGATATAACCAGCAGGGAAGACAGCCCAAGTATGGTAACAAACGTAACTATCAGTCAACTTCACAAAAGAAGAAGCAGTCCAAGAACAAAGAAAAAGATCAATGACGCCAGAAGAGATGTCCCTGTAGGAGCAAGGCTGCTTCATTTTGCTTCTGCATGGATGACAACAACTTCCGATGCGTGGGTCAGATCAGTAGTCTTAAGAGGCTACTCCATAGACTTTGCAAATCATCCCCCAAATCACTACTGCACAAACCCTAAAAAACCTCTACTTCTGCAACTCGTAGAGGAATTTGTTCAAAAGGGAGCCCTGGAGAAAGTGCCTTTCCACCAGCAACTATCTGGAGTCTATTCAAAGATTTTTGCAGTAAGGAGGGAACTTGGCGTCTAGTGATAGACCTGTAGTTTCTAAACAAATATATAATAATAAATAATAAATTTATTTGTATTCTGCAGCGCTTTTTTTTTTTTTCTATGCATACAGTACAGAGGTACATAATACACAGTTAAATTGGAATAAATAAGAACATAAATAAAAACAAAAATACAAAGTATAAGCGAGACCTGCTCGATGGAGCTTACAGACTATAAATTTTTGTTGACACCAAGCATAAGTGCTTTATTTGTCCATGGTCCAGCCATTGTACATAGTTAGAAATACGGGATAAGCCAGTAACAACGCCAATGTCTGATGCAAGTAAGCATATAAAGTGCAGGAACCGTCAGAGATTGAGCAAGGGAAACAACAGAAGGGGGAAACAGTTTAGGGAATGTTATAGGCGAGCCTGAAGAGATGAGTCTTCAGGGCACGCTTGAAACTGTGAGTATTGGGTATGAGTCTGATGTGTTTAGGTAGGGCGTTCCAGAGAATTGGTGCAGCACGAGAGAAGTCTTGGAGGCGGGAATGAGATGTTCTGATTATGGATGATGTTAAGGTTAAATCATTTGCAGAGCACGGGAAGGATGATAGGTGGAAATGAGGGAGGAGATGTATGGAGGGGCAGAGTTGTGGAGGGCTTTATGGGTGAGGGTGAGGAGTTTGAAGTGGATTCTGGATTTAATGGGTAACCAGTGCAGTGACTGGCACAGAGGGGAAACGTCGGTATAGCGGCTGGAGAGGACGATTAGTCTGGCTGCTGCATTCAGGATAGACTGGAGAGGGGAGAGCTTAGAGAAAGGAAGACCGATTAGTAGGGAGTTACAGTCAAGACGGGAATAGATCAGGGCGACAGTCAGAGTCTGAGCGGTGTCAGTGGTGAGAAATGGGCGGATTCTGGAGATGTTTTTGAGATGAAGATGAAAGGAGCGTGTAAGAGCTTGGATGTAGGGAGTGAAGGATAGGTCAGAGTCTAGCATAACCCCCAGACATTGAGCCTGATGCACAGGAGTGATGCTAGTACCACAGACTGAGAGTGAGATGTCTGGTTTAGGTTTGTTAGAGGAAGGAAATACCAGAAGTTCACTTTTGGAGAGATTAAGTTTGAGAAACAGAGAGGTCATAGTGTTAGAGAGAGCGGATAGACAGTCACTGGTATTTTGCAGGAAGGCAGGGGAGATGTCACGGGAAGAAGTGTATAACTGGGTGTCATCAGCATAAAGGTGGTATTGGAAACCAAACCTGCTGATGGTCTGTCCGATGGGGGCTGTATAGAGGGAGAAGAGGAGGGGACCCAGGACTGACCCCTGGGGAACTCCGACATTAAGAGGTAGGGCACCGGAAGTAGAGTCAGAGAATGATACGCTGAAGGAGCGGTCAGAGAGGTAGGAAGAGAACCAAGAGAGAACAGAGTCCTTGAGGCCAAGAGAGCTGAGCATGGAGGGGAGAAGCTGGTGGTCCACAATGTCAAACGCTGCTGACAGATCCAGAAGAATCAGCAAGGAGTAGTTTCCTTGTGACTTGGCCTTCAGGAGGTCGTTTGACACCTTGGTGAGAGCAGTTTCAGTGGAGTGGAGGGATCAGAAACCAGACTGTAGAGGGTCAAGAAGAGAGTTATCGGAGAGATAGCGGGTTAGGCGAGAGTAGACCAGACGTTCCAGGAGTATAGAGATGAAGGGGAGATTAGAAACAAGCCGATAGTTTGCTGCGCAAGATGGGTCTAGAGAAGGTTTTTTAAGCAGTGGGGTTATAATAGAGTGTTTGAATGAGGAGGGAAAGATCCCAGAGGAGAGGGAGAGGTTGAATATTTTAGTGAGGTGAGTAGTGACAGCGGGAGAGAGGGACTGGACCAGGTGTGAGGGAATAGGGTGAGAAGGGCAAGTAGTGGGGCGAGAGGAGGAGAGGAGCTTGGCAACTTCTTCCTCTGTCACTGGGTCAAAGGCTGAGAGCAAAGGGGGAGAGGGAAGGGTATCTATGGGAGAAGTAATAGGAGCTATGGGACTTTGGGGCTGGGAGGTGATATCGGAGCGGAGAGTGTCAATTTTGGTTTTAAAGAAGGTGGCCAGGTCTTCAGTGCAGATATATACTTCCAAAGCACTTCAGGATGGAAATGATCAGGTCTGTAACAGCTTTCTTACAGGAGAACGATTGGGCCGCAACCTTGGATCTCAAGGATGCATATTTACACATCCTGAAAGCCCATTGCAGATTTCTCAGAGTTGCTATATGGCAAGGGAACACTTTTCGGCACTTCCCGTTTACTTGTATCCCGTTCGGGATCTCTTTGGCTCTGAGAGTCTTCATCAAAATAGTGGTCATTCTAGCTGCGCACTTGAGACTCCAGGGAGTCTTTGTTGCCCCCTACTTGGACGATTGGCTCATCAAAGCCCAATTAGAGGAGCTTCTCCGTCAAAATATCAACTTGACCATAGCAGTCCTCCAACATCATGGCTTCATTCTTAGGGCCCTATTCCACAGGAGCGATAATCAGCTGATTCGGACCCATTCGGCCTGATTCAGCCGATTTTTGCTCCGTGGAATAGAAAGAACGATTAGCCGATGATCGTGTCATCGGCTGATCGTTCATTTAAGCTTTTTTACATCGTTGCTCGGCCCATGGAATAGGGCTCTTGATCTGGAAAAGTCCAACTTACAGCCCTGCAGGAGATGCAAGTTTCTAGGTTTTCGTCTAGACTCAGTTGCCATGAAGATTTTTCTTTCCACCGAGTGGGAGAACAAGCTCTTCAGCAGCATCATGGATCTTCTCTGCACGGAATATCCTTCAATTCGAGTGGGAATGAGAGTTTTAGGTATGATGACCTCATCTCTGGAGGCAGTCTGTTGGTCCAGGGCTCGAGTTGAGCGAACCTGGAGCATGCTCGAGTCGATCCGAACCCGAACTTTCGGCAATTGATTAGCGGTTGCTGCTGAACTTGGATAAAGCCCTAGGGCTATGTGGAAAACATGGATATAGTCATTGGCTGTATCCAATGTTTTCCAGACAACCTTAGAGCTTTATCCAAGTTCAGCAGCCCCCGCTAATCAAATACCGATCGTACGGGTTTGGATCGACTCGAACCCGGTTCAATCATCTCTATCCAGGGCCCACATTAGACTCCTTCAGCAGGACCTGCTCTCACAGTGGGATCGTCGCCAGTCTTCTCTGGACAACCCCTTCTCTCTCTCTCCTGCAACCCAGAAAGACCTAAGATGGTGGGTAAGGTCAGATAAGATTTCATGCGGGAAGAGTCTGGCCAAAGCTCCCCATCTGATACTTACCACAGATGCCTCCAAACTGGGGTGGGGATCTCAAGTTGCAGATGTTTGGGTTCAGGGGTCTTGGTCCATAGAGGAGTCTGGGTGCTCGTCCAAGCTGAGAGCAATCGACAGGGCTCTAATCCAGTTATCTCACAGTCTCCAATCACAGTGTGCTAATCCAGTCGGACAACTTGCTGCTGTTTACTATGTAAACAAGCAAGGAGGAACAAGATCTCCCTTGTGGAAGGAGTGCCAAGCCTTGATGTCTTGGGCAGAAGATCACCTCCTAGAGATCCATGCAGTCCACATCAAGGGGTCCACTAATGTCACAGCAGACTGGCTGAGCCGTTATCAGTTTCAGCCAGCAGAGTGGAGTCTGCATCCGGAGTCATTTACCTGGAAAGTGAAAAATTTCGGTCTTCCAGAAATGGATGTGATGGCAACTGTGAACAACAGCAATCTACCAACATTTGCTTCGCTTAACAGGAGGGATTCACCGAATGTCCTGGATGGCCTCTACTTCAGCTAGTCCAGCCTCTTCCTTTACATCTTTCCGCCTCTCCCGCTGATAACCAGAGTGTTGACGAAGATCCAGGAGGACCAGGCTCATGCGATTGTGGTTCTCCCAATTTGGCCCAGGAGGGTGTGGTTTCAGCGCGCGAGGGAGCTATTGAGAGGAAGATACAAAGAAATTCCGCTAGGCAGAGACCGTTTGAGTCAGAATGGCTTACTCTATCCGTCTTTGGAAACTTTTAGACTCACCACCTGGGAGATGACAGGCAGACCTTGAGAGACAAAGTTTTGGCTGAATATGTAGTTGATATTCTTATGTCTTCCAGAAGACCTTCCACAATTAAGGTCTATGACAGAATTGCTGGTATTTTCAAGTCCTGGTGTTCTCAAAATAATGTATCTTCACCTACAGTTTCGGTGGTGCTAAAATTCCTACAAGAAGGGTTTAAGAAGAACTTAAAGTATAATACCTTAAAAGTTCATTTTTCAAGAACTATAAAATTGTGGCGAGATGGTATTATTGTCCCACCCGCTTACACCAAATGTTTCCGACGGCCTCTGATCAATGTTGGAGATGCTTGTCCGACGGGCTCGTTGCTACATGTTTGGTGGGGATGCCCACTAATTAAAGCTTTCTGGGACAGAGTGATATCCCTGATTCCGGGGTCTCTGTCACAGATAAAGAAGGGTATGCTGAGACACATGTTGACAGCGGCTAGGATGGTAATTCCACGCCATTGGAAAACGACTACTGTGCCCTCTCTTACAGATTGGGTGGCAGAGCTTGGCGAAATTGGGCGCATTGAGGAGATAGTGGCTGAACAACACGACAGGTCTCCCAAATTTGATGCGGTATGGCTTCCGTGGCGACCTTTCATGGAATCTGCCGATTTTCAGATTTTCATCTGCCTTATTGCGATGACGTTTCTGGAGTCTCTTCCTGGCCACATTTGTTCTCAACCCTTTTGCTCGGAGCCCTCTCCCCCTTTCCCTTCCCTGTGTTCCCCCCCCCCCCTTTTTTTTGTGGGTTGGTTTTTTTTTTGTTGTGTGTTGTGTGTCTCGTCTCATACGTTTTCCCCTCTCTTTTTCTTTCTTTCCTTTTTACTCTTTCAACTTTGTTTTTTTCTGGTGACCATTGAGAAATAGGGTTTTTTTGTTCCCTATGTTGGGGATTCTGCATTTCATGATCAAAAACAACTGTGTATTAATGTATATTATTGTATACCTTGTTAATGTTCTACAGCTTCCTATGTGTGAGATCCGGCTATGCCTTGGCGCGTCGGAAACACAAAATTATTTTATGGACTCTAATGTGTCTTCTTGTATTGGGTTTTCATGACTTCGGTCGATTGTTTGTTTTGTGAACCAATCTTTATAAATAAAAACAGATTGAACATGAAAGTTCATTTTTCAGCCATTAATTATCTGTTTCAAGGTCAGTTCTCCAATCAAGTCCTAATTAAAAGTTTCTTCAGGGCCGTGAAAAGAAGCCCATCGCGTTGTGGGATCTTTCTCTGGTTCTAGATGGTTTGACCCTACATCCGTTTGAACCCATAGAGGAATCAGACATCAAGCTTCTCTCGTGGAAGGCCTTCCTGGTCGCCATTTCTACAGCAAAGAGAATTGGGGAGATACAAGCCTTCTCTTGCAAGCCGCTGTATCTCAGAGTTAGCCAGGACTGTGTTATACTACATACTTCGCAGGGATTTATTCCCAAAGTACCGTCATTATCCAATATTTCTCAAGAAGTCTTCTTGCCAGCATTATGTGAGCATCCGCAGGGAGTGGAGGAAGAGAGGTTACATTGTCTGGATGTAAAAAGAATGATTTTGTTCTACCTTCAGCAAATTTAGCCTTTCAGATTCATTGTTTATACAATATTAAGGCCCAAACAATGGTAAAGCAGCTTCCAAGGCCTCTCTGGCTAGATGGGTGAAATATATTATATCCTTCTGTTATTCCAACCAAGGTCTTCAACCTCCTGACGGGATGAAAGCCCATTCTACCCGATCCACTGCTACTTTCTGGGCTCACCTGGCTCAAATCTCGCTGGATGATATCTGCAGGGCAGCCTCATGGTCAACTCCCAATACCTTCGTCAAGCATTACAAGTTGGATGTGATCACCAACAAGGAGTTGTAATCTCTGCAATCCTCTCATTAGCCTGCTGCCTTTTAACTCAATGCCGCTCTCAGTGCTGAGAAAAGCTAATCCATTCCTGGTAGGGATGGTCCGGTAAAGATTCCCGCAGGAGGACTGCCTGGAAAACTGGGATACAGCCATAGCCATAGGCTGTATCCCAGTTTTCCAGGCGTTACTCCAGCTGGATCCGCCCGCTCCACGGAGTGGGCAGACAGCGGGAATCTGCTGCCGAGCGTTCGGGTTCATACGAACCCGAACCTCTGCAGGTTCGGACCATCCCTAAGTCCTGGGAAACTGGAAGAAGTTATGCAACGCTAGGTTTTGTTGGAACATATAGTTCCGCCTGGAAGTTTGGGTAGCTTTGTTTAGCTTTGAGTGTACATTTAGAATAGGTCCTTTTCATACAAGTGTTAGTGGCCTCAATTGCAGACACCACACTGCACTATGTTGCCCGATAAAATGTGAGACACCATGATGAAAACCTGACAGGCCCCATTAAAGTCAATAGAGCGAGTTGTGACAAGCAACAAGACCACCGGCACTTTTTTCTTTGTTCTGCTTCAATGAAAAATCTAAATGAAAAAGACAAAGAAGATGTAAGCACAGCCTTCTAAAAATGACTCCTGTATATGCATCTACTTATTGCTGGGATCAGTCATGTGATTGTTATGAAACTCAAGATCCAGTGCACTAGACGCTCGCCCAAACATGTTTAAAACAACAGAGCAATGCAGTGTAATAGGTGATTGCCGGTGAGAAAGAAATATTACAAGTCTGGGACATGTTCAGACATATCATTTACACAAGAACATGTTCTAAATCTTCCACCATTTCAGTTTACATAAGTTATCAATTTACATCAAGAGTGTATTATAGTCTAGAGCTGTATTCATAATTCTGCAGCCTTTTGAATTGGTGAATTTACAGTAGACAAGAATCGGTAGACAGCGGGAGTCAGATGCCGAGATTTCTAGTTTGTATGAACCAGAAATCCGGCAGGTTCGCTCATCTCTAATAACTATGCAGCTACCTTACAGCTGATATGGATAGCTGATCATAGTGTGGATCAGCTGATCATGCTGCGTAGCTCAGGGCTCTTTGGGAATAGAAGTTTCTGCCAATTAGTCTCACTTTCGCTATCCCTGACTATTCCCGTGTGGAGTGTAGAGATGATTGCAACTCGGGCATTTCAACATTTGAATACCGGTGGCTAAAGAAGTTAAATGCAGCCATAGGGAGCCTATGGCTGTCTCTATGTTTTTCCAGGGCTGCATTCAACTTCTTCAGCCACTGGTATTTAAATGCTGAATAATCGGACTCGAGCATGCTTGGGCTGCGCTAGTGATGTGGATTATAGTGTATACAGACAAGGATAAAAAGGAGCTGCTGCACCTCACACCTATGGCTGACACTAATGCCACTCAGCTACATTTAAAAACCAACGCCAGGATGTTGGTATATAATTTGCTCAATTTTATAATTTGAGTCAGTTTCACTTTATACCATGTTTGATAATTCTCCCCCTTTATAACTCTATTACACATATTGTCCTCCTACTTTTGGACCACCCTTTATATAAAAATTTATTTGAATGAATACTATTTATTACACACACCAATTAGCCAACAACATACATGGAATGAAAGCAATTTATTTTATTTAGTAAAACCATCAAAAATTCCATAAAAAAAAAAAAAAAAAATCACAAAGACTGGGGAAAAAACAGAACAAAACAAAAAACGCTTAGCAGAAAACTTGACAACAAAAAGCAGATACAAGTTGGGGTAAAATGATGTATTGTTCTCAATATGAAGATGAAAGGTCACACACAGAGAACAGAATGCAGACCTATCATCATATAAACAGGTCAGGTATGGTTCCCTATAAACCAATCATCACTCAACCAGTATGCACTACCTGACATGTCAATTCTTTAAGCGGAGTCCACTAGAGGTTCCGCTCGGAATTTCCACCTGTTTTTACTCAGTGTGAACATACCCTAAGGAGGCATTACTTCATGTCCTAGACACCCCAAGCTTGCATACCAAGCCCACACTTGGGGCACAAACCAAGGGAAAAGCAGCAGCAAATAATGCAGCTACATTCCCTAGTTTATCGCAGTCAGATGCAGCTTCATTTTATTTGGTTATTAATCCTGTCTTTGATAATTTTATAAGCACTGCTACTAGCAACATGTAAATACTCAGCACTACATGCGGATTTACACTTTTATTTTGTAATCTTGAGAACCTTAAATGGTGCAAAGTTTTATAAGAGTTATAAAAGTTTTATAAGTGCCACCGAGGCTGTCAGACCATTTTTGCTATCCTATGAAGGTATCCAGGAATGGAACACAGACCACGTGTTGACTAACGTCACAACAGCGATATCATATTCTTAGTAGGTGGAGGAAACCAGTGACTTGGTGCTTTAGCTCCTGCTGTATTTCACTCTATACAACATTTTCTGCTTTCTACTATCTATAAGGTGCAATCAGGCATCAGATCAAATAACTACTGCATTACTACAGTCTGAGTGGTAAAGTCAGTGACTTCTTTCAGTATCTGGTTAATAGTAGATGCATCTAACCCTGTGAAAAGGAACTCCCTTTATTGCATCCCGATAATCCCGGGCATAATCCCACAGAAAGTGATCAATTAAGACAGGATTAATTTCTGTGCTCATTTTCTCTCCTTTCTTCTCAAACAACTCTCGCAGGTGGTCACAGACCAGTTCGACAGCCCAAATTGAACATCCACGGATCTCCATCTCTTCACGATCACCATTTTGGAAAAGCCAATCTAGAAATAAATTAGAACATAGGTGTAACTAAGTACAACTACTTGTCCAAGTTATAGTCACCTGCTAGATATAAATACTACAGTTTATTTGCCTATATAGAATATATTGTTACTGGAAGTTGGCAGCCTATGTTAGGGTGCCTTTACACAGAGAGATTCATCTGACAGATTTTCAATGCCAAAGCCAGGAAAGGATTTAAAATCTCAATCTTTCCTTTATGATCTGTTCCCTGTTTATAATCTGTCCCTGGCTTTGGCTTCAAAAATCTGTCAGATAAATTTCTATGTGTAAAGAAACCCTTAGAATCGTTGACACGGAGGAGCATGTGACCTTGCCCCACTTCCAGTGTCCACCATCAGTTGCGGATTATAATGTGGGCGGTTTGGGCGGCCGCCCAGGGCCCATGCCACGCCACCCACATTATAATCCGCCATATGTCCCCCGGCTGATGCACGGCTGCCGGGGTTGTCCCGTCCTATCCCCGGTAGCGCACGCATCAGAGAGCTCCCCGTGGCGCCTGTGGCTGTGACTTCCAGCGCACGGGGAGCTCTATGATGCGCGTGCTGCTGGGGATAGGACAAGACACCCCTGGCAGCCGCGCATCAGCCGGGGACAGACCAGGAGGCGAGAGGCTCGATGGGGGAACGGATGGCAGGTGAGTTGTGTTGTGTTTTTTGTGTTATCTGCTGACTGCTGTGCACAAAGGGGGAAGAGGGGGGGAGAGGGGGGACCATCTACTATAGGATTAGCACCCTCCTCCCCTGACATCCTCTGTGCTGCTGTGACCACCCCTATAGATTAGCCCCCTTCTCTCCTGACATCCTCTGTGCTGCTCGGACCTCTCCTATAGATCAGCACCCTCCTCTCCTGACATGCTCTGTGCTGCTGTGACCTCCCCTATAAGATCAGCACCCTCCTCTCCTGACAACCTCTGTGCTGCTGGGACGCTGTGACCTCCCCTATAAGATCAGCCCCCTCCTCTCCTGACATCCTCTGTGCAGCAAGGGATCAAACTTTATGTTTATTTGGGCCAGCAGGGAGGGGAGGCAGGCAGTGTTAATTAGGGACAGAATGGGGGGGGGGCGGCAGTAGTGGATTATAATAGAAGCGGATTGGCTGGGGGGGACAGGTTGGGTGGACACCCCGGGGCCCAGGGTACATTTAATCTGCCACTGTCCACCATAGGCATATACAGGCTCAGTGGTGGACACGGGGGGGCGGGACATGCTTCTCCATGTTGGCCATCTTATGCATAGACTTACTACAAAGCAGGACAGCACAGCCTGAAGGAGGGAAGTCTAATTTTAACTCTATGAGGTACACAGGGAGCTACTGTCAGTATATACAATGAGGAGACAGAAAGAATATATAATTATTATTATTATATATATATATATATATATATATATATATATATACACACACATATACACATTAAACAGGTGGAGGTCACAGATCATAGGCAGCACTCCTACTGGCATCCAGAAGCTCTGAAACATCTGGTCTCCCATTCAGACCAGAACCCTGACATGTTATGCTTAGTGTCATTTGTCCTCACATATATTTATTTCTATTTGTACTATAGTAACAGGACAGCATTTTCCTGTGACGTGAGTAGGAGTGCTTTACGCATTGCAACCTCTGTAGAGCGAGCAGTGATTACTAAAGACATACAAACCTTCCTTCAGCTTTTTCAGTAGGCCTTCTGAATATCTCATAGCACCAAAATGAACGAGGGCTTGGGGAATCCTGTAGTCAGCAAACATGGTTATTTTATCAATATCATGGAAGCAGCCATCATTTTGTCCTTCTAGTACTCCCCAGGTGTCTCCTACAAGAATCTGGGCACGCTTGTAGAAGGCCACCTTCTGGCCCTAGAATCGGAGAGGGAAAAAAAAAAAATAAACCTTGTTAATGTGATTTATATGCAGCTCCGTATAGAATAGTATAAAAAGTATAGATTAACTTTTATAGACATACCTATACTTCCTAAAGCCTATATACCTAAAGTCACCTTTGTAAGCTTTTAGATCAAGAAGAAAAAAAAAAAATCATCAGAACATGCAAAATTGCCAATGCCGATAAGGTTTTCAGCAACAGTACAATATTTGTAGTTCGTATTGAAGTGTGGCACCTAACCGGTAAGATAAAGCCATACAAATAGCTTCAATTAACAAAGTAACAGGATAATTAGAGATTATTGATTTATACCAGAGGCCAATTACACTAGTGTAGCAATACCTTTAACCCATTGATGAGATAAATATTTCACAACTTAGAAGACAGAGACATTTTGATCCGCAGCAGATTTCATTTAAAGGGGTTGTCCGGTGATAAAAAATTATTCACAGAATAACACACATTACAAAGTTATACAACTTTGTAATGTATTTTATGTCTGTGAATGGCCCCCTTCCCCGTGTTTCCCCCCACCCACGCTAGACCCGGAAGTGTGGTGCATTATACTCACCGCATCTCGTGTCGTCCACGGTCTCCGATCGTCAGCAGTGACGTCTTCTTCGGGAGGCCGGCGGATCTTCCCGAGTGCCGGCCACCCTCTGCAGCGTCATCCGAAGCTCAGCCGCGATTGGCTGAGCATAACTGTGCTCAGCCAATCGCGGCTGAGCTTCGGATGACGCTGCAGAGGGCGGCCGGCACTCGGGAAGATCCGCCGGCCTCCCGAAGAAGACGTCACTGCTGAGGATCGGAGACCGTGGTCGGCACGTGACAGGTAATGTATAGCGCACCACACTTCCGGGTACACGGGTGGGGGTGGTGGGACACGGGGAAGGGGGCCATTCACAGACATAACATACATTACAAAGTTGTATAACTTTGTAATGTGTGTTATTCTGTGAATAATTTTTTATCGCCGGACAACCCCTTTAAATAACTGAACACAGCATCAAATCTGCACCATCAAATCTGCTGCGGATCCTGTAGGTGTGAACGTACCCTAAGGGTGCCTTCACACACGCCGGATCCGCAGCAGATATGATGGTGCAGATTTAATACTGTGTTGTTATTTAGATAAAATCCGCTGCGATATGGTGTGTGTGTGTGTGTGTAGCTACCCTAAGGGTATGTTCACACTGAGCAAATGTGGCGGAATTCCCGCGCAATCCCGCCTGTGACATTTCAATTCTTTGAGCGGAGAGCAGCAGGAGTGGAGGCACGCAAGCCCTCCCATAGAGAAACAGTGCCATACTGAGGCAGGAATTCTGCCACATTTGCTCAGTGTGACTGATGCTGTGGGCGCGCTCACCAGAGATGAGTCTGAGGCCCATAGAGAATGACTGCTCTTGTCGGGTCAGGGTCCGTGACTTCGAGAGCGGGCTCCACCGGGGGTGGGGGCGGCGGTCGGGCGGGCTTCACACCTGGTGGGGAGGACTGCTTATGTAAGGGTTTCAGAGGCATTCCGCAGAGCACTATACCGCTTCATTTATGATCAGCTTTCTTTAGAAACAAGTGTTCAGTGCATGGACTGAAATCTCAGACTGACTACAGGGTATGCTTTTCCATAGTACATCTTCTGTGCACAGACAGTAATCACGGAACACGTTAATGCCCCAAACACTTTAGACTTCCTACAATGAGGTTATCTATATCTGCTGTGATGTCTCTAAAATAATCTACAGTGGCCTAGCCATGGCACAGAAAATGTGTGATGGACCTAAAGGATCACAAAGCCTAGAAAAGTAGAATAAAGGCAAACAGAAATAGATTATAAGCCCTCCATTTAGCAGTCAGCCATTTGCCTTCATGTAATGTGTTTTGATCTTGTATTGTTCCTGTTTGTACTCCCATCGCTTGTATAGCACTCTGGAATTAAGGGCGCTTTTATAAATAATAATAATAATAATAATCAACAGAAAGTATGCAGACTACATTGCTTTTACTTCATTTTCACTTTTTGGCTTAAAAGCAGGGTTTTAATACAGGGGTGGGGTTTAAAGGGGCTGCCCAATGATGAAACATTTTACATTGTCTAATAAATAAACAAACTTTGTATATAAAATTAATTTACTTTGGTCTGTTTTTTTATATGCTTTCCTTCTGCTTTTCATCCAAACTGTCTGCTCTGTTGTCTTCATTAACCCAGTCCAGTCTTGACATCCTGTAGCAGAAGTCACAATACTGCTGTACCCCCCCCCCCCCCCCCTCTCATAATCAAGAAGGTGTAGTTGGAAGGAGTTGGCTTAACTCTTGGTTACAATGTAAACAGGAACAGATTTTTTTTTTTTTTACAGGATATATAGGCACTAGAGATGAGCGCAACTTGATTCTATGGCTGTATCCATGTTTTACCAGACTCTCTAGGGCCGCATCCAACTACCAGTATTCAAATGCCAACCGACTGGCATAATGGAGTTGCGCTCCTCTCTAATGGTCTCCGTTGATCTTCACCTCCTGGTCCTATTTTGACACACAGAAAATTACTGCTCAGCCAATCAATGGCCTAGGTGGGTCACTGCTGTGGCCAGTGATTGGCTGAGCAGGTACTTCCTCTGTGTTAAGACAGGATCAGGAATTGAAGATCAGCTGTTAACTGGGAAACCTGAGAATGGCAGCATCGGGCAATGTGTGATCAGTATGCTTTGTTTATTTGGGCCACACAGTCTATTAAAACAATTTTTATCCCAATGGTGGACCCTTGTAAATGGAGCTACATATTATTATTATAGACTGTTTTATAACCTGGAAGACTCCTTCATCCTTATAAGATGGGAAATTCTCCACCACCAGCTGCATCAGTTTCACTGCACTTCTCTCGCTCTTTTTCACACAGTTTAGAAAAGATCCGCCAAATTTCTCCAAGAGAATCTTTCCAGTCTGGTGAAGAATCTCCAGACGTTCCTCAGCCATTGGGATAGGAAAGTCAGAGTCACTACGCAGCACATGCTTCAGCTGCTCCATGGTTATGTGGGAATAGTAAGAGGCAGAGGTGAGCGGTATTCCTGAAAAGGAACAGAACAGTAAAAAAATAAATTATGTGTTATGTCAGTCTGGACATCTACAAGATGGCCATCTATAGCCAAAACTGATAATAAGACTGTTCTAACCAAGTTATGAGATAAAGTAGTGAACATGTGTATATCTGTTCTGTAAAACTACTAGAGACCTTATTACATGGACCAATCTGGAGGAGCAAGAAAGTGCCGACCTGTCACATTAGTGCTCACTTGCTCCTCATTCCCCGCTCGCTGCTAGCGTTATTGCATGCGCCAACAGCAAGCGAGTAAGAGCAGGGGGGCCGAAGGGAGCTGTCTGGACGATCTTTAGATTGTCCAGGGAGCCCATAGGAGAGAGCGGCAGTCTGTCGACGCTGCTGCTATTGCACAGAGCGATGGCCAGCAGACCGGCCAACTACAGCCAATAATGGCTTGGTGTAATAGGGCCTGGGGATTTGGATTCACTATAGCTTTGCTAAGGTAGGTTTTGCATTTCGTTACGAGTTTGAAGCTCGGAAACACCCCAAAAATATACAGCAGAAAACACTGTACACGTGAATGCATCCTAAAAACATGATGAAAACCCAGCAGGTCTCAGGACACAACCGCTTGGCACACGGTCACTAACATTTCTCTTGCACCTGGTGAAGACAAATAGTTGTTACAATATAATTGCCCACAATTACTCCTCTTATCACACCAACCTCCGCCCCAATCACATCATTACTGAAGATGAAAGCCTCCGGGTCGGTGCCCGTACAGTACACGTAACAGACATTTTTTATTACAGCTCAATCCCTTTCATTAGAATTGGGCTGAGCTGTAAAACCAGATATGGCCCATAGAAAGGAGTGGTGCAATTTTTTGTTACAAGCAAAATGTGGAAAGCCCCAACACAAATGTAAATGTAACCATGCACATAAAACAGCAGCTAAAGTAATTTCTCCTGATCCCCCATACATATGAATGCTTGACCAAGTATACAGCTATTATACAGGGACGTCTCTGACAAGAGGTTCTCAGAAAACAACCAGATCGGCCATTGAAAATCCAACATGTCTGATCCTTTTCTCCCTGACACCTGCTGGCGGGGGACACTCACAAGGCTTCCATACACTATATTAGATGATCATACAAAAATTAACGGGGTGTAACTCAATAAGTCAACCCCTCACTAGCGCTGCACAAAAATTGCTGCTAAGAACGTCCACAGTTCAGGTTCACTTGAATGGAATGATAAAAGATAAAAAAGGTAACGTTCAGCGCAAAAGAGATTCCCCTATATTTCTACTAGCAATAATATTATGTTACTGTGAGTGTGCCGTACGTCGTTGAATAATGCTATAAATGACTGTTCCTTTTACATGGCATATATGTAGTGCATGTGAAGAATAATGAACAACCAGTGATAAATAAATTCCTATTACCTGTTAGTAGCCGCTGATTTCCTATTAGTCGTCGCTGGTTATTTTTTGTAGTACTGTCCGTGATGCCGCTGTTGCTCCAGGATTCACTTCTTTCAAAATTTTTTTTTTTTTCTGCAATGTGGATTCTGAATACAGGTGAAATGCGGGTGATATGCAGATCCCACTAGAGGCGCCCTGGCCGGTGGCGCTACTCCGCAGTGATCTGTGCTATCAGTTCAAATTTCAAGGGAGTTTCAGTGACGTCACTATTGCTATGGGTGCTTGGTGAAGACAAAAAGATTATCAACGCATTTCAGCAACAATTCCGGTTGCCCTCGTCAGGATTATGGCGCAGCCCCGTATTCCTCCCTTATTTATGGGTTGTCTGAACCGATGGCTTGTCAGGTGCAGGTTGATCGATAAATTTCTTATGACTCATATAAATTGCATTACACAATTAGGACTATTCTTATTCCATATAGGTCCTGTTAGTGCCGAATAATTCTACTAAATTTAAAACCATCATAATGGATTCATCCAAGTACGGTAGTACTCATTGACATATTAGTCATGATTTACTATTCATGTTTAAGTGCAACAGCGGAGTGTTCGGAGCAATGTATCAGTACAGCAGCAGGGTGTATGGAACAGTGTGTCCATTGCAAAGAATAGCAACAATGTGTTTAGTACAATGTTCGGAGCAGTGAATTCCAGTGCAACAGTACAACAATTCCAGAACAATGTGTCAGTGAGTTCCACCTATTCATATACTGAGCATCTCTATAGCTATAGCGGAAAAAACTGATTGACAAGTAATGTTAAAACTGATTGACAAGTACATTATCTGCTTTAGTATGTTTTGCTTTTGATTTTTTACTTAATAGTTTTAGTGGTTTTAATTGTTTGGTAGTGTTGTATGTATTTGTTTCATATGTATATTGTTTTGTGTTTTTGTTTCTTTATATACATTAATCTGTCTGCTGACCTGATTTTATTACTTTGATTTAGGTTGTTAATGTTTTATGTTCTTATGCAAAATAATTTCATACATGATTCACAGGAAGGCAAACAATTCCAAGTCAGCATTTAAGCCGTTCGGGATCAGTGTATTTAGGTGAAAAATCCATTTTGTTTCTGCCCTTGATAATAGTTCAATATAGTCCCCCCCTCTCCAGTGGGGTCTGATGTTTTCAATACCAGCGAATTTGGATCCTTCAAATTTACCTTGATGCCTCTCTATGTAATGTCTTGACAATGGGTGTCCGTCATATTTCCTATTAACGTTATATATATGTTCTTGTATTCGCGTGGTAAGTTGTCTTTTTGTTCTTCCTACATATAATTTATTGCAGGGACATTTGATATAATATATGACTCCAGTAGTTTTACATGTAATGTGTGTTTTTATGATATACTTTTCTTTTTCTCCACTTTCTATTTCAAGGATTTTTTGCGGGTTTTGCACTTTACTGCAGCTTCAGCAATGCATGTAGGGGTGAAAGCCTTTTTCCAAAGGAGTTAGTACAGTTTGACTATTTTCTGTCTTTTGATGTTGTTTGATGGTGGGGGCCACTAGTAAGCCTAAATTACTTGCCTTTTTAAAGATGAAATGTGGTTGAGGGGGTAATAATTCCCCGATTATTTTGTCCTGTCTTAGTATTTCCCAGTGTTTCCTTATTATACTCTTAAGGCGTTTGCGGTTTTTATTGTAGGTGGTAACAATAGGGATGTTAAGATCCACCTCATCCGGGTTGGCAGTATCCCCATCTTTATTTTTATTTTGCAGTAATGTCTCTCTTGGGATATGTTTCACCTTCAGACAGGTGTCCATCATTTGTGTTGCATTATATCCCTTTGCACCAAACTGTTTTTGTAATTGTTGTGCTTCTCTTTCATATTCCTCTATTTCTGTACAATTTCTTCTGAGTCGAATGAATTGGCTTTTAGGTACATTGGTCAGCCAGGTAGGTAAATGACAGCTATTTATGTTTATATAGCTGTTACTGTCTGTTTCTTTTTGATATGTTTTAGTGTAATTTGTTGATTTTTAATATATACAGTTAGGTCCAGAAAATGTATTTCAGTCGTACTATATGTAGGGGTAAAATTTAAATAAAATTCATTTTTATTGATATATTCTAAAAACTCCTTTAGGCTTTCTGGACCCCCTTTCCAAATAAAAATAATATCATCGATAAAACGGTGCCATACTAGTATACCCAGTGATATGAAATGAGCAGGGTTATGGCACCCTCCTCCCTGCCAGCCAGCTAATCGCAGAGGCCACGGCACTTGCGCAAGCCTCTTAAATGTTTACTGCTGCTTATTCTGCAAGTGGTGTACTTTTAGTAAAAGTGGTGCAAGGAACAATACAGCAGTTCCTTGCACTACTGCCACAAAAACACAACAGCCTCCTAACACTATTTTGCTTAGTTTCTCTTCTACAGTTTTCTATCTATACTTTCACACAGCCTATGGGAGGCCCCTCTGCAATCTGCCTTGTAGCTACTTTCCTCTCTATTTACAGCCTGTGTGAACTGCCTTCCAGGGATTTTATCCCTCTGTCCACAATCTGAGGTGGTGTGTAACCTTCTGCAGCTATCTCTGTCACACAATGTTGTTTGATCCAGGTTTCCTATGGATTAGAGATGAGCGAGCATTCTCCAGTCAGATTGTTCGGCATTTGAGTACTGGTGGATGAACAAGTTGTATGCAGCCATAGACTGTATCCATGTTTTCCAGGACTCCAGGTTCAAACAAACTCAAGCATGCTCCAGTTGCGCTCATCTCTACTATGGACACAAGTGTTGGGGAACAGCCAGGTGTCAAATACATAAAATTGGGGAGAATACTCCAAAAATCTGAATGAACCACCAATCAAGTAGCATGTAAATCATTAATGGTGAAAGGAGGATGAAATATTAATTGGAAAAAACAGCCACATACATTCAGTGTGTACTAACCTTCATCCAAGGCTCTATTCAAGGCGGCACAGAGGGACCAGTAACCACTGTACTCCTTCCCTTTATAGTTCACCACAAACTTTTTATCTTCATGTTCAGACCAGAAGGAGAAATTTAATGTATCTACGAAAAACACCCAATTGACATCATCTTCCCCTGAGCCCTGAGGATTCAGTTCATGAAGAGATTTCCATCCTTTCAGGGTGATCTCCTTCCGCCCAATCTTCTCAAATAGTTTTCCAGCGAGGGAGCGCACACCGTCCATGTCCACAAACACATCGGTGCTGTTCTCTGTAATGAACTTGCCGGCATCTCTGGGTGGAAGAGGAGCTGCCATCCTGCACCACGACTGGTTATAAAGAGAAAGTAATAGTGTTTCTTTATAGGTTTTTTTACTACACAATCAAGATGGGAAAAGAATACACAAACCTATATAACAAGGGAGGAAGAAACCAGTAGGCTATAGATCTGTATTAATATTTAGACTATGAAATATTTAGACTATGAGATATGGTCTCCTACATGGAAACAGTCACCGCTGTACGGGTGAGCTCACCGTGCTGCTGCTCTATGTAAACAAAACCATGGCTACATGGCAGGGCAAAAGACTGCAACATTCAACACTTTGCAGACATATTGGAAACATTGTGGGACGTTTCTGAAGCATTCTTCCTGCAAGACCCTTTCAAATGAGTGGAGTAGTTGCAGAAATTTCCGCAACAACTCTGCTGCATGTGAACAGATCCTTAAAGGGGTTGTCCAGCGAAAATCTTTTTCTTTCAGATCAACTGGTGTCAGAAATTTATATAGATTTGTATTTTACTTCTATTAAAAAATCTCAAGTCTTCCAGTACTTATCAGCTTCTATATGTCCTGTGGGAAATGTTTTATTTTCAGTCTGACACAGTGCTCTCTGTTGACATCTCTGGCCAAGACAGGAACTGTCCAGAACAAGAGGGGTTTTCTATGGGGATCAGACTGGAAAGAAAACATTATTTCCTGCAGGACATACAGCAGCTGACAAGTATGGGGAAGACTTGAGTTTTTTTAAATAGAAGTAAATTACAAATATATATAACTTTCTGACACGAGTTGATCTGAAAGAAAAAGATTTTCACTGGACAACCCCTTTAAGGATCTGTTCACATGCACTGGGATAACCCCTTTAAGATGCTGGGGTAAATCAGGGAGAGTCTGGATTTGTTGCACTGCAGGGGGTCTTTTGACTTTTATATACTCTGCTAATCACTACCTTCAGGCCACTTTCTGCATACATACACAGATTTAGTGGTAATAAATAGCAGATCATATTATTGATGAGATGTCAGTACAAAACCCAGCCTTACATTAACACGTTTACTAGTGTGACTATTATACAGCATAGAAACATGTCTTTCAATGTCAAAGATCACCCGGATCCCTTACATATCACTGCGCATGTGCAGCGTCAGATCAGTACCATAATCACACACGCTGCCTCCTTTCACGTTCGAAACCAAATATCTTAAAATCCCATTTCTACTAAAGTGTCAAGAACCGCACGACACCATAACAAACACCACAGCAGCGCTCACCTACGTAACTTCACAATATGGCGCCGCCCACAAGCTACACGTGTCTCCAAGCCACGCCCTCTTGCGTGAGCACGCATCGTCCTTGGATAACGTATTCCCTGATTGGTTCTTACGGTTTGATGAAGGGTTCTTTTTTATTGGCTTAAATGTTTTGACTGTTTGATGATTGGCTTCTGTAATGTCATCTGTTATCTGATTGGTCCAAAGTGTGTGCCTGTGACAGCTAGCTGGCGGGAAATTGGGGACAGCGCGACCGGTAACGGAGGTTAGATTCATACGCGTCACTTTTATACTGTACTGACTGTTTCATGTTCTAATGCTTAGTAAAGAGGAGCGCTGCAGCTGCTAATCTATGGATACAATGCTTGTGCCTACACAGATGTAGCAGAGCTGTATGGGTCAGAGTAGAGCTAGTTACTCTATTTCCTGGGCGGGCTATGGAAACCACTGATAAATACATTATTACAAGCGGTGTGCCATGATACAACTCAGCTCTGCTATATGACTGTACTGCAGAGCCCACACTAGAGGTCATAGGTCATTTTCTTATACACTAGTCACCCTGCCCACAGTACACACCTCTCTGATGCTGACAGGGAGAGTTGCACATGCTCACTATAGTAAACGGCAAGATAATTCTTCTCTATCTTATGATGCATCCACGGTGACGTCACATCCCAAAATCTGACAGAAACGAACGCCACGTTGTGCGTCAGATACTGGACATCGCCATCATGTGACTTTGTTACGGATGAAATGTCGCCATTGTGACGTGAAACAGCAGGAGAACAAAGGGAGTGTTATTATAAAGGGAAAGTAGAAAAGTCAGGTTTGACTTAAAGAGAATGTATCGCCCAGATAATATTTTACTGATTGGAGCAAGATACTGGAACATGTTTTTTTTTTTCAACAAACTTTTCGGGGTACTACTGATAGGATCAAGTCAGATGATTCTAATATCGTGAGCCATTCATGTCTTTTCATGGACACGACAAGAAGTCTCTCGACTCCTTATCAGATTTGAAGGACATTCTCAGAACAAAGCTGACTGTCTGTTACATTGGGTTCTGGGAATCATGTGAAAGTATCATTGCAAAGAATGTTCTGACTGCCCAGAACAGGATGCAGCTGACCATTTATGGATTTGACCTATCAGAGGGTGACATGTATGTGTCTTGTGATTTAAGACCCCTCCTGCGTTGAGAGTTTACGTATTTTAATTGAATATACTGCGCATGGGAAGTACCGCCCCATATTCTGTCTATAAAAGTTAACACAAGTTAATAAAGGGGGCGCTTCCCAAACTTGCATTACTGATGCGGACATCAGATGTCTGTGATTTTAAGGTGTAAGCAGAACTGCAGCTGCTAACTTCAATCTGAAACCATCCTATACCTGGGTAGTGACTTGTCTCCATAGAGTCAGGTCAACATCAAAATTTAACCTTATCATTTACAGAGGTAAGCTCCCGGGGTCCCGATCGGTAAGAGACACGAGCTGCTCCTGTCACTTACACTTAAACGCGCAAACAGTGTTTAAGGGGTTAATGGCGGGCTGCCTCACAATCGCATCATTGACAGTGAGGACTCGACTGCTCATAGCAGTCAGTCTTCACCCGCTATACAGCGAGCTTAGCTCGCTAGCTTCATAGTGCAGTAGTTGTTTACATCAGCTGTCTGGAAGGGAGGGGGGAGGAGGGGTTGAGAGCAGTGTCAGACTGAATAGGTCAGGGAGATATTTCTATGTCTTTAGCAGAAATTAGAAGATGGATAAGGTAATGACATGTATGGAATGAATTATTAGTCTCCAGGAGGGGGGGATGATTCAGCATATATTTTACCTAACGAGATAACCCCTTTAACAACACCAGCATGACCAAAGATCTGACTGCACAGAGGAAGGTAAGAGACCCTCGGCAGTCAGGCCATGCGATCGGGACCCCCGCAGACATGTCACTTACACTTGAACGTCGTGGCGTTTAAGGGGTTAATGGCGAGCGATCGTGGCGGCCCGCCACTGATAGCAGCTGGTCTTTACCCGATCCGAAGTGAGCTCAGCGCCTGAGCTCGCTCCAGAGCGCGCCGCCCCCCCCCCCCCGGCAGGGCGTACATGTAAGCCCTGATGGGCAAGTCCCAGGCGGCGCGGACGTACTTGTACGCTGTTCTTAAGGGGTTATCCAGAGTAAAAAAATATTGTAAATTAACTGGTTTCAGAAAGCTAAATAGATTTGTAATTTACTTCTATTTAAAAATCTGAAGTCTTCTCATATTTATGATCTGCTGTATGTCCTGCAGGAAATGTTTTCTTTTCAGTCTAACACAGTGCTCTCTGCTGACATCTTTGTCTGAGACAGGAACTCTCCAGAGTAGCAGCAAATCCCCATAGAAAACCTCAAACCTCTCCTGCTCTGTAGAGTTCCTGTCTTGGACAGAGGTGGCAGCAGAGAGCACTGTGTCTGACTGAAAAGAAAACATTTCCTGCAGGACATATAGCAGATCATAAATATGGGAAGACTTTAGATTTCTAATTTACTTCTATTTAAAAATCTGTATAACTTTGTGAAACCAGTGGATTTGAAATAAAAATGATTTTCGCTGGATAACCCCATTAAGGTAGGGCCACAGTGTAAGGCAGATTACCTGATCATGACAACCACCTTACTACACAATGGGGCAGAGCCTTATAAATGTCTGATGTTGCTTAATCTGGATGCAATAAATAGTAATTTATCTGCTTGTATATCCTATATCTGCTTGTATATCTTATTTTGTCTTTTTAGCTGTTATTGTTTTTAATTCTATCTTTTCTGTAAATGTTATGATTGAGTTCAATCTGTCTCTGTTACAGAGCCAGCAATGAGCTATGACAAAGAAAAGGGGAGCAAGAACCTTCAGGTGCAGTTTGTGCCGGATGAAGATGTCCTGCAACATATCATTGATAAGGAAGAAGGTGGGTGACTTATTCCTGGCAGAGTCTGAGGATAGAACAATGTGCGGCCAGGCAGGTAGCCCCGAGGTGGAGGAAAGTCTTAAGATGCTGTATGTCACTATCTATAATATAAACACAAATATCAGGTTATTACATGTCTTCTGATAACTACCGATAACTATTGGATTGGTGGGGATTCAGCAGATGGAAGGACAAGAATTTTGGTTCTGCTCTTCAGAATTGGGGTCCTTGCTCAGATGAAATACATTCTTCTCTCTCCTTACCATCCCCCCTATTCCTGCTCAGTTGGCGGGGATTCCGGCTGACTGGCAATAAAACAAGGTCGATGATTGGAAGTGAGGCAGTATTCCAGCTTGCAGCAGATCAGGGGCTCAATAAAGCCTCTGTCACTGCTCTAGAGCAGTGTTTCTCAATGTGCGGTACGTGTACCACAGGGGGGTACTCAGCACAGGTTGAGGAGGTACGTACAGAGCTGTATCTGCCACAGGTGTCGGGCACACTTGTTCAGTTATACTCACAGCAGACAGACTGACAGCCGTGCGTATACCATATCTAGCCTAAGGGTGCCTTTACACAGGCAGATTATCTGACAGATTTTTGAAGCCAAAGTTGGAAACAAACTTAGCAGAGAACAGGTCATAAAAGAAAGACTGAGATAGCTCCTCTTTTCAAATCCATTCCTGGCTTTGGCTTCAAAAATCTGTATTTAAATCTGTCTGTGTAAAGGCACCCTTATTGCTCCGGCCTCCACTCTGCTAGGGGACAGCAAATTAGTCATGTCTTCCTGTTTAGGAACCTGTTCTGTGTGTGAGGCCTCTAATCCCTGTGCTGCCAAAACGGGACTTCAGCAGTCTGCAAATACAACAAATCTACAGACTGCCGAACTCCTTGTATGACAGTGTGGTGAGAAGGAGAACACAGGCTGCTCAGGTACACAACGTCCTCCAGCATCCTCACCAACACCTCCCATCCCCCCTCCTGTCCTGCTCTGTTCTGTCAGATACTCTGGATTGTTGGCTGTAGATAAGATGGAGGTCGGGGCAGAGAGAAGGGGGAAGGGGGTCTGCAGAGCTGGGAGGGGAGGGCTGACTGCAGGACACATACAGGGGGCTTTCATTGTTGCTGTGTCCCCCCACCTGTTGCTGTGACTGCTGTACTGCCTCTCCCTCCACACACCCTTCCAGCAGCTGTGTTCCCTCACCACATCTAGCTGCTATGTACCCCCCAAACCTGCTGTGCTTTTCTCCTCAGGCAGTTGTGGGGACCGGGCTGCTGTGTCCCTAGAGATTTAGTGTTCATCTTTGTACTGGAACAAATCCAGCTGTACTGTGAGAATGTGACTGTATATATGACTGTAATATGTATGTGTCTGTAACATATGTATGTGTACATGTATTGTATGTTTAATATATATGTGTGTCGTTGTAATGTAGCATATACGTGCGTCTGTGTGTAATGTTTCTGTGTAATGTATGCATATACTGTATGTAGGTATATAAGTAATTTTATATGTGTAATGCATGTGCATAGATGTGAAGTGTTTATATGTATAAGGCTTGGTTCAAATTTGTGTTGGTTTTTTGTATGTTTGCTCCAGATCATTGGAGCAGAAGAATGGTAAAATGAAGATGCTGTTAACCATACAAACCATAGACGGTAACAATATGGTGATAAAACGGTTTTGCCTCAGGCAGCACAAATGCCAGAATCAGCCCTGGGTATGCGTTAAAAAAAATAAATCTGGGTACAAGGGGCATACATGAGCACAGGAAGCATATCTGGCTGCAGGGGCAATATGGCTCATATCTGGCTACAAGGGGAGTTTCTAGTTACAAGGGGCATACTTGATCACGGGGGGTTATATCCGGCTGCTAGGGGAGCATACCTGACTACAAGGGACGTATCTGGCTGCATGGGCACACCTGGTTGTATGGGTCATACCTAGCTACAGGGAACATACCTAACTACAAAGGGTATGCCTTTTTCTATGGGACATACTAGGCTACAGGGGCTTATATTGCTACACGGTGCATACCTGACTATATAGGGCATTTCTGTCTTAAGGCTACCGGGAGCATTGCATCTAGCTGCGGGGGCATCGTATCTGACTATGTGGGTATTATTACTGGCCACAGGCGACATTATTATTGGGGGAAAGGGGCATTATTAATGGTTATAAGGGCAATTTTCAGGCTGCAGGGAGAATTATTAATTTCTATGGGTCATTATTTTTTCAGATTACTACTGGGACATACAGGTCAGTCACATTGTTATGAGGGGATTTATTTAGTTATTTTTTATAACCAATCACCTCCTTGGGGGTACTCGGCTGGAGCATCTAGTCACATGGGGGTACTTGGCTTGAAAAGGTTGAGAAATACTGCTCCAGAGAATAAAAGTGTTTTTCTTTTATGGAAGCACGGATTGATATAAGAAAGGCATGGTGTGTATCCTTGACCTAACAGCTATATAACATTGTCAGCAGGTTGGGATGTAAATTGCAGCTGACAGATATAGAGAAAATATTTTGCTTGTATGTATCACCAAAGAAAAAACTTTTAGGACTGGTCCTATTGAACCCAAGAATGAATCAGTATGTTCTAAGCTACGCCTAGTTATAAAATTCAATCTATATGCAAAAAAGAAATTGTGTCACTCACCCCAAAAAAAGCAGTTTAAAAAGCCTTTATTGCAGAGCGGCTCTGTGAAGACGCTGACAAGTGACTGGGCTACAACTGTTTCACGCGCATGCGCAGCGCGCTTCCTCAAGGCCCTGAGGAAGCTCGCTGCGCATGCGCTTGAAACTTCAGGGTTTGGAGTAATTAAACAGGGAAATATATGCAATGGGCTGGCACAGAATTCTGGATTTAGTGCTAAAATAACTGAATAAATGAAATCTTAATATGCATCTTTTAGGGGGTGGGGAATAAGGAGGAGTAAAGTGCTGGCAAATCCAGTTACCTCTGGAGAAAGGACCCGGAATCTGCCTCCAGTGCCAACAGCTAATGTCTATGGCTAGTATGATTCATTCAAAGCAGAAATGTTGTGGCCCCAGGGCTGGTCTAGTGAAGTAGTGGATGGATAGATTGCTTACATCAGTAAGAAATCATATTCTTCTATTAAAGGAGAGAAATCTCCAGTCATCTAGATGCCCTGTAGTACAGATCATCAGTCTGTCTAACACACATCATCTCAATGATCATCCCATGCAATACACTTGTCACAGTGCCACATAGAGTGATATGGCTGGAGAACCATTCATACATTACCGTAAATATGTCAGAACAGTCTCTTAATTTGTGGCCGTCATTTTAGGTGTCAGGCTTAGGAACAGCACCACTGCCCAGCGTATATATAATGTGAAGAACCTGGCTAAGAATCTTAATGGACACTGTGCAGATGATGAAATGTTGGAGGTCTGGAAGGAAAAGGATTATGTGGATGTATTGGGAACAGATTCTGGAGGTACGTTGTATATCTGTAAATCTTTCACCGTTCATGCCCAATGTTATTGAGATATATGATATTGTTCTTACTTTTTTCTTATTTCTGACTACAGACGTTTTGCAGGATGGACCTGGAACAGGAGGCGGTGATGTGTATTCGTTCCAGACAATAAAGCGCTCCAACAAGATGGCAATGCTTGGTAACTTTACATTAAATGTCTTTTCCTATAGAAAGTGATAAAGCCTCTGGGTTGAACACCTTGGAGATTTATTAAACCTAGAGAAATGGAAAATTTGGATCACTTGTGTCCTTTGTTTAGAATTGGTTGGCTTGTGCACCACTACTCTCTTTATTCTCTATGAGAGCTGTCAAAGGTAGCTGAGCACTTTACTTTACTATCACATCTAGCAATGTGCAGCAAGTGGGTAATAATTTTAAAATTTTTAAATGATGTTTAAAAGAGAACGATCAGCTGATGATCGACTGTTCGGGTGATTGTTCCCTTTAAAACACTCAGTGGTAATCTGCCAAATCTGCCTAATTCAGCAGATTATCACTCTATAATAATGCTCAAAGAGAGTTTTTACACAGGCTGTGTGTGGCTGCAAACAAGTGCTGATTAGTGAGATTGGCGCTCATTTGCAGTGCCTTTACACTGCACAATCAACTAGGCTGCATGAACGATCGCTGCATTATCATCTGCACATCTCCATATAACATAATCAATGATCGTTCCTAGCAATGCTCATCAATGATAATGGGCCTGAGACTGATAAAAATCTGAGACTCTTTTTTTTTTTTTTAATGTATTCATTTTATAACTATTCAAGAAGCAAGAGTCTAATACTCAGTGAAGCTGTAGAATGGAGTTCTTAATACCTTAATACTCTCCTTCATGAAATAGTTTAGTAATTCTAAACGTAATAATAATTATTCTTTCACATTCTTTCAGCTTCTGAAATGGCCCGAACACCTGGTAAGACTGTGACGTTTTCCACTAGTGATGGACCGGAGGAAGCCATTAGTCCGCCTGCAAGCATAAAGAGTATGTTTCTGTAATAAATTGTTGTATGAGAGAAAATGGCTTGTAGACCTGTCCGCACAGCTCATGTTTCTGTTTGATTTCACAGAACAATCCGCCAATAAAACCCCCTCTAAGGTAAGAGATATGCTGCCATATCCAAAGTATGAAACACCAGCGGTTATCTACTTTTTAGAGTGCAGCTTCACTTACACCACACTTTCCTGCTTAGGTATCAGAAATTCAGTTTCTCCTTAGTAAAATACTACAACAGTAAACGCATAATGTTTAATATTGAAAGTGATTGGAGCGTCCAACATCTTTACTGATCCTCATAATGTGTGTGTTGTAGAAATATATTCCATAGAGACACTGATCTTGACTACTTCTGTGTATTGTATATGCTGACCGTTGCTCCTATAAGTATAAGCAATATATGGACTGATGCAAAGATTCTTTATGCTTTTTATAAAATGTCAACTATTTGCACATCTTATATGAGGACAGATGATTTATATAGCTCAGCTCTTGCGAACTGCCTATGAGCAATGTTTAGTGCCTAATGGTGCGTTTACACAGAGAGATTTATCTGACAGATCTTTGAAGCCAAAGTCAGGAACAGACTATAAACATGGAACAGGTCATAAAGGAAAGACTGGGATGTATCTTTTATTCAAATCCATTCCTGGCTTTGGCTTAAAAAATCTGTCAGATAAATCTGTCTGTGTGACTGCACCATAAGTGTGCTGTCCTTGTCCATTGGCATTTTTTTTTGTATATACAGACTGCCTTGATGATGTCCAGTGAGTAGGGTCAGGGGCATACATAAATCGTGTATATTGCTGTACATCTACACCTGGAAGATGTGCTACCTTGTGCTATTTGCAAGATTTAAAGGGGTACTCCAGGCGCAAAATGTATTTTTAATTGTTATTACATAATGAAAGTTAGACAAGTTCCTAATGTACACTAATTATGGGAATTGCACACATACTGCTATTTTCCTCAATTTAGTAGATCAGGCAGGCTCCCAAGCAACTTCCTGTCGCAGCTGCTTGGGGGAAGGTGCAGGAGTGCTCAATTTGCCGGGACAGGGCCGCAGGTGAGCGCTGAGGCGCAGGGGGAAGACTGTCTGAAAGGATGAGCGGCTAGTTGGGGGGAGGTGCAAGAGGGCTCACCCCGCCAGGACTGGGTGGGGGGAAGACAGGCTGAGAAAACGGGCAGCTAGTTAGGGGAGAGGCCTCCACAGCGGTGTGCGCATCAGATAAGGAGCGCTCACCCCACTGCCTGGAACCGGGCAGCTGGTGTAATAGGACCAGGGAGGGAGACAGGCAGTGGGATGGGACAGAGGGAGGGGGGGACATTACAAGCACAGGGAGGGAGGGAGAATAGACGTCTATTCTAATTCTATACTTATATATGCGCCCCCTGCTGGAACATACACGTTTTTTTTTGTTTGTTTTTTTTTGAGGAATTGAGCCTGCCTGATCTACTAAATTGAGAAAAATAGCAGTATATGTGCATTTCCCACAATTAGTGTAATTTTGTCTAACTTTCAACATGTAATAACATATTTAAAAATACATTTTGCCCGGAGTACCCCTTTTAAAGTATCCCTGTCATAAAATACAAAACCTTTTGATATGTCACAGAGAGATGTCAAAAGTTTTTATTGGTCAGGGTCTCGGGTCTGGGACTCTCACTGATAAGTAGAACCAGAAGGGAGAAGCGAACACTTAAAGGGGTTATTCTGGATCAGAAAATCATAGCTGATTTGTTCCAGAAACAGCACCACTCTTTTCCTTAGTTTGTGTGTGGTATTCCAGCTCTGTTCCATTGAAGTAATTGGAGCTGAGTTGTATATCACAACCTGAGGAGAGTGTTTTTTTTTTTTTAATCCTGAGTGCTTTTGCAGTGGTAGCACAGGACACATCTTTACACCTGATATCAGAGAGAAGCTATGGCAGGATTTTGGTAATAAGCCATGTGTCATGTTGGCATTTTTTTTCTTTAGGGAAAGAAACCCCAATTTATTTCCACTACTCCCCATAGACTGAGAAAGAGACTGTCAGGTAAAGTTTGTTAGTTTTTTCCTATTATTATTTTCTTCCTCTTTTAAATTCTCATTAAAGTTTTTCAAATATAACAAAAACAAACACCAGATAAGGAGCGGGCAAGGTGATAGCCATCAAGCTGACATGTGATAGACAGAGAAACAACCCATAATGGGTACAACAGGTAACATCATAAGGTGCAGTACCCAGAAAGGGCCAAGGCCCACACATAAGAGGAAAAAAAACAGAGAACAGAAGAGATATAAGCAAAAAAAAAGAGTGAGGAGGGAGGGGAAGAACAACCACGTCTGGAAGAAGCTGGCCATAGAGCTGTGCCATGAGATCCTCCAAATATTTTACCTTACACAACCACATAGAAATATAGGGTGGTCTGGGCAGCGCCTTATTGTCTTTTTCTTTGTAAAATTCAATTTGTTCCTAACCATTGAAGTTGCAACTAAAGTGCAGATGGCTAGCTGAAGTCATCCTCTACTTTTATGCAAAAGAACACTGCAGAGACACCATCACATGTCTCACCGTCAGTGAACTAGACAAACCTTCCGCCGGGAAGGAACAGCCAAGCCAAGGAATGTCTCCAATCAAGGAAACCATCCAAGCAAGGTATTTGCCCCTCATCAATGTGGAGTAGGATTCTGGCTAGTGGGAACAATGCCTAGTAAGTGCATGCAAAAAGACGCTGGTTGACTTCAGGGAGATCAACCAAAACACCGCAGAGACACCATCTACTTTTAGGCAGCTTTTGTCTAAAATCTGGATAAATATAAAATTTGGTTACAGTAATATTAGACTATGAAGCTGAGAGCACAGAATTTAAAGTGTTACTGTGACTTTTGATTGGTTGCGTGTGATTCCCTACTTTATTCGACTCATTGCAGGAGGTGGGTTTTATAGTAAATCTATGGAACCTGTCTTCTGCAGTCGGGGAGGGAAGCACTCAGCTATGCACTTCTCTCTGCTTTATCTAGCAATCAAGGGGAGTCCAACTGATCAAAACTATTAGCATGTCCGTCTGATATGTTAAAAGTTAACAAAATGAGAGTTATACTTTGAGGTACGTTTTTACAATGAACAGAGAGGAATGTTGTATTAGCTTTTCAGGGACAGGATGCAGTGGGACTTAGTTTAGGATCAGGGAGATACAGTAAGTCTATCTGAACATGGTATTTCCTGCTGTTGCATACATTTATACGCACCCAAAGCTTTATTGTGTTTGTCGTGTGCCCACAAATATATGTACATGGAAATGTCAAACTTTTGACAATGCATCTAGTAAAAGTATCCTTATATTATATCTTTAGAGCCAGATCTAAGATCGGACAGTGAGAGTGACTACTCTGCCTCCAACTCGGATGAAGATATGGATGACAGGCCGGCTACAACCAAAACGCCAAATAAAGTGTCACAGATACCAAGCGAAGCCTCTCAGACCCCTGGTAAAACACCTTCCAAAAAGGGGAGGAAAAAAGAAGTAAGCATTTTTTTTGCTTAGATTTAACACATAGTAAGAACCCAGGATTGCTGTGGCTTGAATTTCTACTTTGTAATTTACAGAGCAACCTGGTAGAAGAATACTTTGAAGCCCACAGCAGTTCTAAGGTCCTGACCTCAGACAGAACATTACAGAAGTTACAGACTCCCATGTTAGATCAGGTATGATGATGGTGGCATTCAAGTAGCATTTATGAGAAATGGATGGTCAGAAATGACAGAATGCCCGGGTACATGTCGCCTGGGTACACTTCAAGAGTCCTGTGACTACTGCAGATTCTTTACAGTCATCCCCTGGCTCTGGGGTATTAGGTTTAGTGAATGGTAGTCCTATTGTAGGCCATGCTAATAGAGGCTTTGTGATCTTTTAGAATGATCTATTTATCCATCATAAAGTTGGCTGCTGTCAGTGAGACACCAATTTCATCTCCTTGCTGCCATTTTTGATGCCCCTTGACCACTTCCCTATATTGACTACTGAGGTTGTTACACAAGGGCCCTCTTTTTTTCTGTGTGACAGAGATCTGTGGATAAAGGCTGTACACTCAATATACTCACTATGAAGTACAGTAAGATTTGTGTCCAGATGACGACTGCTTGGCTCAGTAAAAAAAATTGCTGCTCCGTGGTGTGAATTAATACTGTAGGTTTTTGCTGTAACCTTTGCACCAGTATTTTAGGGTATTGCTGCATTCATTGTATCACATGTGTAGGAAACATTACGGAAGCTGCTGGACCAGTCCCCCTCTGCATTTGCTGCTGATCTTCAAAATCTGATTGATAAACATGAGGCCCTCTTCTATAAGTGGATGCTGCAGCTTCAGTAAGTGTGAAATTGTGTGGATTTAAAGGGACTCTTTCACTTACTACCCCCCCCCCCCCAAACTACAGAAGTCTGTGAAAAGCTTAAAGTGACACTGTCACCCCCTTTTTGCATTTTGTCTGCTCTCCACAGGTGTTGGAAGGGTATATTTTACAGCTTTCATTACTTATTTTATACATCATTGTGCTTGCTCTGGTAAAAAGTGGTTTTATTATCTGTGGATCGGGATATGTGGGCGGGGCTTCGTGGCATAAGCGCCACATCACCCCGCCCCCTAGCTCCACTTAGCCCCGCCCCCATCTGTGACGTCATCGCTGCATAGGCCCCCTCCCTTAGTGGCCGTTAGTGTGGGTAAATCTAGGGGGATGGGGCCTAGATCTTTAGGCTGGCCCTTCCAATGGCTGTTGAGGGGGCGGTTCCTATGCGGCGATGACATCACGGATGGGGGGTGGCTAACCCCCGCCCACATATCCCAATCCACAGATAATAAAAAAACACTTTTTACCAGAACAAGAACCATGACGTATAATATAAAATAAGGAATAAAAGCTGTAAAATTTACCCTTTACACCTGTGGAGAGCAGTCAAAATGCAAAAAGGGGGTGACAGTGTCACTTTAAGGCCTGATTCACATGTACAGGATTTGCAGTGGATTTCACGCTGCAAGTTCCACAGCGATTCTGTGTCCTGTTCCGCTCAGGCAGTCAGTAGCTGCCGTGGGGCAGCGCACCGATTGGCTGAGCAGGATGCCAGGGAGCCAGAGAAGCAAGGAAGAGTGCTGGTAGGTAATGTATTAGCCCAGCAGCTACCGGGTTAAGTGGGATGAGGCTTTACATACTCGCAGCAGACTGAAACATCCACCCCAAGTATGTAAAGCCTTAGAAAATGGCAGGACACAGGTTTGCAGTGGATTTCGCTGCAGTGTGAAATCTGCTTTTATACTGAATGTGTGATACTGGCCTTAAAGTCTCTGATTTAAGAACTCCACTCTAGCATACACAAGTCCTAATAGTCCCCTCCATTATATTGTTGGTTGAGTCTAGTAGTCCTCCTGTGTATTAGCATGCTCACTTTGTAGGTATACAACAAGGAAAAGGTGAGTGAAAAGATAAGTAACAGATGCTGAATCGGCTTCTTTTCTGTGATCAAATGCACCAGATGCCTATGTACGTGCTAAGTATGGGATATTTATGAGAGATCTCTCCCTTGCTATGCATAGAAGGGAAACAAGGCTCTGTTCACATTGTATCATTGTGATTGCAGTGCAAGTATATAATGTATTTATTTATATTCTCTCATATACAAAGTATATGACACTGTATATATTTTATCCAGGCCATCTGTATACTTAAAAGAGACATGGTTAGGGTGTTCAATGCAAAAACCAGGATGCTGGTTTGTAGTGCCTAAACGCATGAAAAAAAGGACACTTCTGGCATTTGTTAAAGAGTTGTTTCTAACTTTGAAAGTTACCGCTATGCAAAGGATATGGGATAACTATGTGATTGCAGGGGTCTGACTCCTGGGACCCCCCTTGATCTTGATAACAGGTGCCTAGATACACCTCTCCATTCAGTGTCTGTGGGAGACAGTTGAACGCTGTACTCAGCTATCACTGGCAGCTCCCACAGGGTCATGGCTTTCACTTCTTGAGAGTGCAGGGTCCCCAGCAGTTCAACCTTACAGGAGTCAGGTAGTTATCCACATCCTGTTAATAATTTTCCTAATTGGGAAACCCATCTAAGGCTATGTTCACACGCTGTGAACATCTGGCCGTTCCGTGACCCCGGCTGGGTCACGGAACGCCCGGTCTTAGCCCGGATCATCCCGGCCGGTACTTAAGTACCGGCATCAGCGCGCGCCCGCATCAGAGCTTCCCATAGCCCACAGTGAAGCAAGCGGCCGGAGCCGCTTGCTTTACTGTGTGAACTGACAGGACTTTCTGCGGCCGAAATTCACTGAATTCCAGCCGCAGAAAACTGACATGTCAGTTTTTTCCGGCGCCGCATGGGATCCGATACGATGTGTGTACGCTCCGGCTGGGATGCCGTTGAAAATAAGGCTATGTTACACACCGCAAAACTACGGCCGTAGTTCTGCGCCGAGAACTATGGCCGTAGTTTTACGTAGTGTGAACATAGCCTAAGTCTGTAGTAGTATATGGATGTAGATATTAGAGCATATGCTTGAATACAATGTGAACATAGCCTTACGCATTATTTTATTTCCTATACAATTGCTCTCCTTACTTGTAAACCCTGAATATATTACCTAGGATTCCACCATATAGAATAATGTTTTGGATTTTTCAGCCTAGGCTTTAATATCGTCCTTTTTGGTCTGGGCTCCAAACGGAACCTCATTGAAAATTTCCGGACCACACTACTGCAGGACTCGCTCCACATTGTCATCAATGGGTTTTTCCCAAGTATCACAATCAAATCTGTAAGTTGGTTTGTTTGTACTGTGCTGTTAAGAACATTCAGGCAACTACACCTAATATATTGTTTTGTAATAAGGAAGGGAGTCAACATGTTTGAAGTGTACCTCTGTAGGTCATTGAACCATCCAGTCCTGACAGAAATGTAAATGTTACAGCAGAAAGTGCAGCCAAGAATCCTGAGTAATAAGCAGTATTTTAGCTATAGTAGCTGAAGGGTGTGTTTTACTATATATATATATATATATATATATATATATATATATATATATATAATCTGTAGAGAGACTGTATTAGCAACCATTGATGGTACCATAAGCACTTTGAAACCAATTGTTTTATACATTTTTTTTTTGTGCATCTAAAAAAGAATTTCTAGCAACACTACAAATCGTCCTAGTCACAAATATTCTGCTTTGTAGCAGGTAACCCACCCATTATACCTACATGCAGGTCTTAGAGTATGTTCACACACTGCAGGTTGCTACAGATGAGTTGTTGAATATGACATTGTTTCTGCACAAAACAAATGATTGTATTTAAAATCACTTGCAGATCTGCAACTCTATGATTGTAGGGTGCCTCCTTAATGACTTATGCATCCCCCTCCTCCCTAACCTACCTACACTCACTTAGTTGCCCCAACTTATGGTGCTTTTACGCACAAAGATCTTTGGTCGTCCACAAACAAGCACCAATCAGCTTGTTTGCCTTGCATTTACAAGGCATGATTAATCACATGGCCAGGCCACACAAATGATCAATGTATCGTTTGTGGGGTTATTAATATTCACTGTTCTTGGACCCAAGTCCCCGGTTTACACAGAGAGATGTGAGGCTAATAAAATTTTTTACCATCGAACAAAAGATGCGATCAGCAGACAAGTGGTCGTTTTCCTGACACTTTTACATGGGCCAGTTGTCTGCCAAATTATCATTTCTAGAAATGCTCATCAATGATAATTGGTCTGTGTACAAGGGACCCAATACATGGCCATATTTCGAGAGCACTAACCCAATAAGTCCAGGCCATCCTGTCAGCCTTTTCTTAAAAGCTGTAGTTGGGTATGATGTAAACATATTCCCTGTGTTTCTATCCAGATCTTAAACGCCATCACAGAAGAGGCACTTGGTCACCCTGGAACGTTTCGTAGTCCTTTGGATCAAATAAACTTCATAGTGGAGAAGTTTAAAGAAGGTAAATTAAATAAGACTAAATTACGTTGCCTGCATTAGACGTCTGCACAGAACCAGTCATTTAAATGGACTTTAATCCTGAAAATGGTAACATTCTACATATTCCCAAGACCAACATGGTGCTTAGAATTGTTTTTCAATTATAAATATTAATTGCCTATTCTCAGGATAAGCTATCAATATCTAATTGTTGGGATTCCGACACCCAGCACCTACACTGATCAGCTCTTTATCGAGGCTGCCACAGCTTGAACTGTGCTGTGTACCGGCTGAATGCAGTTGCCCTTTGTTAATTGACTGCAATAACCAGTTACAACCACTAAACAGTGAGGGGAGCTATCTGCTTCTAGCCCCATTCACACCATAGATCTGTCTGTGGCAGCCCTGCAGAACAGCCACTTTGCAGGGGTGCCAGGAAACAAACTTTTTTTAACGGTTCTTAAAGGGGTTATCCAGCGCTACAAAAACATGGCCACAATTGGTGCAGCACGAGAGAAGTCTTGGAGGTGGGAATGAGATGTTGTGATTATGGAAGATGTTCAGGTTAGATCATTTGCAGATCGCAGAGCACGGGAAGGATGATAGGTGGAGATGAGGGAGGAGATGGAGGGGCAGAGTTGTGGAGGGCTTTATGGGTGAGAGTGAGGAGTTTGAAGTGGATTCTGGATTTAATGGGTAACCAGTGCAGTGACTGTCACAGAGGGGAAACGTTGGTATAGCGGCTGGAGAGGAAGATTAGTCTGGCTGCTGCGTTCAGGATAGACTGGAGAGGGGAGAGCTTAGAGAAAGGAAGACCAATTAGTAGGGAGTTACAGTCAAGACGGGAATAGATCAGGGCGAAAGTCAGAGTCTGAGCGGTGTCAGTGGTGAGAAATGGGCGGATTCTGGAGATGTTTTTGAGATGAAGATGACAGGAGCGTGCAAGAGCTTGGATGTAGGGAATGAAGGATAGATCAGAGTCTAGCATAACCCCCAGATATCAAGCCTGATGCACAGGAGTTATGCTAGTACCACAGACTGAGAGTGAGATGTCGGGTTTAGGTTTGTTAGAGGGAGGAAATACCAGAATTTCACTTTTGGAGAGATTAAGTTTGAGAAACAGAGAGGTCATAGTGTTAGAGAGAGCGGATAGACAGTCACTGGTATTTTGCAGGAAGGCAGGGGAGATGTCACAGGAAGAAGTGTATAACTGGGTGTCATCGGCATAAAGGTGGTATTGGAAACAAAACCTGCTGATGGTCTGTCCGATGGGGGCTGTATAGAGGGAGAAGAAGAGGGGACCCAGGACTGACCCCTGGGGAACTCCGACATTAAGAGGTAGGGGACCGGAAGTAGAGCCAGAGAAGGATACGCTGAAGGAGCGGTCAGAGAGGTAGGAAGAGAACCAAGAGAGAACAGAGTCCTTGAGGCCAAGAGAGCTGAGCATGGAGAGGAGAAGCTGGTGGTCCACAGTGTCAAACGCTGCTGATAGATCCAGGAGAATCAGCAAGGAGTAGTTTCCTTGTGACTTGGCCTTCAGGAGGTCGTTTGACACCTTGGAAGAGAAGTTTCAGTGGAGTGAAGGGGTCGGAAACCAGACTGTAGAGGGTCAAGAAGAGAGTTATCGGAGAGATAGCAGGTTAGGCGAGAGTAGACAAGACGTTCCAGGAGTTTAGAGATGAAAGGCAGATTAGAAACAGGCCGATAGTTGGCTGCAATGGGTCTAAAGAAGGTTTTTTTCAGCAGTGGGGTTATAATAGAGTGTTTGAATGAGGAGGGAAAGATACCAGAGGAGAGGGAGAGGTTGAATATTTTAGTGAGGCGAGTAGTGACAGCGGGAGAGAGGGACTGGAGGAGGTGTGAGGGAATAGGGTCAGTAGGGCAGGTAGTGGGACGAGAGGAGGAGAGGAGCTTGGCAATTTCTTCCTCTGTCACTGGGTTAAAGGCTGAGAGCGAAGAGGGAGAGGGAAGGGTATCTATGGGAGAAGTAATAGGAGCTATGGGACTTTGGGGCTGGGAGGTGATATCGGAGCGGAGAGTGTCAATTTTGGTTTTAAAGAAGGAGGCCAGGTCTTCAGCGCAGAGGTCGGTGATGGGGTTCTGAACTTTGGGCTTCAGAAGAGAGTTAAAGGTGTTGAAGAGGCATTTTGGATTATTTGAGAGTGATTATTTGTAGTGCTGGATAACCTTTAAGCCATCAATACTTTGAGCCCCCCCTTAGTGCCCCTTGAAAAGGTTTTCAGAAACATCACATCAACACTTTATGTGGATTATAGTTGGTGGTCTGCGTTATATCAGAGGGTAACTTTGAATAGTCTGAAATTCATATAAAATAATCTGGTTATGGCAGCAGGAAACTCCCTGACATGTCCCCTTTAAGTGTTGATGTAAGAGCACTCAATACAGCTGGGCAACATCAAGCCATAGCATAAGTACAAAAAACAATGCTACAGTCTTGTGCCAGGTATGCCAGCCTAATGTATGGCATGTGTTGCTGTGCACAATAGTAATGCTGTGGGTTAAATCTTTTTTTTGCACCCCCAGAAACCAGTGACCTGGCACATTTAGTATCTTGGTGATCACCTCCAGGGAGGAGCTTCCCTTTATTCTGATAGGGGCAGAGTGGGATGTTCTACATTTCATAGCAATTCGGACACCATCATTCCTTGATTTTATGAGCACTAGTGTATATCATGAATTTAATCTGAATTTTCTATTCGATGGCACAGTTAGTACAAGAGGTGATTTACCCTAATTATGATCCAGTACATTTTAGAGCATTTAGTCAGATACGTAACCTGGGCAGTTTCCCATCTGATGAATGGCGTTTCCATAATGAGTGTTCCTCTATTAGAGGTGTATACAGCGAATTGGTGCTCAATGACCTGTTGATGTGGGAGGCAGCTGCACTTCCTGCCTCCGCTCTGCTATCATTGTCAGCTCTCAAGTCAGACATATTTATATTTCTTCCAATATAAATGTTATATATTTTTATTTGTATTTAGGAGGGGTTGTATTTCATAAGCATGACCTACATTTATTAAGCCAGGGGACCATTGGCTTAATAAATGTGCCCTCCATATACTAATAATGCCACCTGCTGTGTACCCCCATGGATTAATAATGCCTCCTGTTGTGTCTCCCATATAGTAATAATTCCTCCTGTTGTGCCTCCCATATAGTAATAATGCCTCCTGTTGTGCCCCCCATATAGTAATAATGTCTCCTTCTGTGCCCTGATATAGTAATAATGTCTCATGCTGTGCCCTCCATAAAGTAATAATGCCTCCTGCTGTGCCCTCCATAAAGTAATGCCTCCTGTTGTGCCCCCATACAGTAATGCCTCCTACTCTGCCCTCCATTTAGTAATACCTCTTGCTGTGCTCTCCATATAGTAATAATGCATCCTGCTGTGCCCTCATAGGCAATAATGTTAGGACGGGGACTGGGAAGACCAATAGACAGTGCAGTCCCTGTCGCTGACACCCGCCCCAGCTGTCCCTACCTGCTTTCCACACTCTGCCCTAGACGGCAGCGGACAACTCACCTGCGGTAAGGTGTAACACACAAAACAAGACAAGACGAATACACACAATAAAAGTGTAGTCAGCAGTCCAAGTCGGCAACGTTCAGTATAC
The DNA here is from genome assembly GCF_027789765.1 of Dendropsophus ebraccatus. NCBI lineage: Eukaryota > Metazoa > Chordata > Amphibia > Anura > Hylidae > Dendropsophus > Dendropsophus ebraccatus. Next base: position 53,958,823 of record NC_091462.1, read on the forward strand.
TCTGGTACAAAATCAGGGTGCAAAAAGAATAGTTGAGGTGCAAATGCCAGAGGTCAGGAAAACAGGATAAACAGGTCTGAGGAATGCTAGCTCAAGATACACTAGGGTTACTAGGCTCTATCACAGGCAAGGAACATGAGAAGAGTGAAGGTACTTATGGAACTAGAAGGCCCAGCCCAGATACCGACAGCTGTGAATCAAAATCACAAACACCTAATGCTAATCGGCCGGGGGAGTGAAACCCCGGCCACTGCTAGATCAAGGTATAGCAGAGCAGAAAAGCAGTCTGGCTGCTATGGACGCCGTCGGCGCACCCATAGCAACCGGTCTGAGCAGTTGTTACGTACAGAAGTTCTAACAAATAATGCATTCTGCTGTGCCCTAATACAGTAATAATTCCTCCAGCTGCACACTCCATACAGTAATAATTCCTCCTGCTGTGCCTCCATATAGTAATAATGCATCCTGCTTGTGCTCCCATATAATAATAATGTCTCCTGCTGTGCCCTTATATAGTAATACTGCATCCTGCTGTGCCCGCCATATAGTAATAATGTCTCCTGCTGTGCCCGCATATAATAATAATGCATCCTGCTGTTCCCCCATATAGTAATATTGCCCCCTGCTGTGCCCCCATACAGTTATAATGCCTCCTGCTGTGCCCGTCATACAGTAATCATGCCTCCTGCTATGCCCCCATACATTAATGCCTCCTGCTGTGCCCTCATATAGTAATAATACATCTTGCTGTGCCCTCCATATAGTTATAATGCCCCAATATACCCTCTGTGTGTTAATAATGCCCCCTGATGTCCCCCCCATAGTGATAATGCCCTGCTGTGTCCTCCATAGTAACAATGCCCCCTGATGTCCCCTCCATATAGTAACAATGCCCCTGTAGTGCACCTTATAATAAAAATGCCAACTGTTGTGCTCTCTATAGTACTAGTGCCCTCCATAGTAATTATGTACCCCCTACTGTGCCCTTCATAGTAATAATGCCCCGATGTGCCACTGATAATACTAAGCCTCCCCATCCACTGTGCACTAAAAAAAAAAACCAAAAAACCCCATCATACTTGCCTAATCAGGGATGGATCCTCCGGCAGGCGTGATGACGTCACATCATCACTTCTGCTGCAGAGATCACGCCCCTGCGTCCCATAGGCTGCAGGCATGAAGTGCTGAATGTAGGAGCAGGACGCTAACAGTTTCTGCTCCTACATTCTGTTCACTTCAATGTTTATCTTGCTCACCATGCATTACAGTGAGCGAGCAGAATATCAAAGTGAACGGTATATCCCTAGAAGCTGCTTGAAGAGAACCTATCACCTAAAACTTACTGTCCCTATTATGAAAGTTCATGTCTCCCTAAGTCTATCTATGAAGATACAGACTGCCTTTGCAGTCCGTATCTTATACTTTACCCAATCCTGTTTTTCGGTGTAGCAAGGAAGAGCGCCACCATCTTGATGACGTCACTTGCGTTCCACAGCTGCACCGCAGGATTGGGTAAAGTATAAGATACAGACTGCAAAGGCAGTCTGTATCTTCATTTTGTCTATTTATGAAGATACAGACTGCCTTTGCAGTCTGTATCTTATACTTTACCTGATCCTCTTGTTTGCTGCAGCAAGGTCGGTGCCGCCATCTTGATTACATTACTTGCGTTCCAGCGGTGGAACGCAAGTGACGTAATCAAGATGGCGCCGGCCTTGCTGCAGAGGAAAAGAGGATCAGGTAAAGTATAAGATACAGACTGCAAAGGCAGTCTGTACCTTCATAAATAGACAAAATGAAGATACAGACTGCCTTGGCACCGCTGGAACACAAATGACATAATCAAGATGGCGGCGCCCGGCCGTGCTGCCGCTGTGGATGACGGGCGCTTCCTGTCAAGAGGCCGCGCGAGACAGTGAATTAAAAAGTGAATAAAATAAAAACGCGGACGAAAAAATAAATAAATATTTACAAATGTTAATTATAGTGCTTGAAAAAGCACTATATTGTAATTCTTTCTCCTTGTAATTTTTCTGCGATTAATACAGCCTGAACCGCTTTGCGCACGGACTCCGTTCAAACTGCGTTTTGAAGCCCTTGGCGGTGTGTGGTGTGCTATCTATTTTTCGTTTCGATCGGATTTGTCGTTTTTAAGAAATTTACGTTTAAAGACCCCTAATTTCCCATAGAAAATAATGGCCCATTGGAAATAATGGCCACACTCTAAACGCTAACAGCCAATCACAGCACATATGCAAATAGCTGAAATATAACAGCCAATAGAAATTTTAAGGTCTTGTCAGTCAGTGTATCACAACATCCACACAGTCACGTGTCCACTATTGGCCAATAGAAGATGTAATATATGGAAGGTCCTTAAAGAGGACCTGTCACCCCCCGTGTCGGGGTGACAGACTCCCGACCCCGTTATATCCCCCTATACTTACGTGATCCGGCCGGGTCCCGGAGATATCAGCGCCCGAAGCCCGGCGCGCGCGCTGACAGCAGAGTCAGACGCCTTATAGAGAATGAATGGGGAGTCCGATGCTCCGTCATTCTCTATGGGCATCAGACTGATCTCTCATCGCGCGCGTCGGGCTTCGGGCGCTGATATCTCCGGGACCCGGCCGGCTCAGGGAGCGGGATCACGTAAGTATAGGGGGTTTTAACTGGGGGTCGGGAGCCTGTCACCCCAGCACGGGGGGTGACAGGTGTCCTTTAACGATTTTGTCCCACTGACATGAGTAAAATTGTCCTGGTAACCAAGCAATGATCTTTACCAGTACCCATGTCGCTCTTAAAGGGACCCATGTCGCTTTTAATGGGACCCAAGTCCCTCTTAAAGGGACGGGATGCATGTTGCTCTTAAAGGCCCAAGTCGCTCCAAAAGGTACGGGACTCATGTCGCTCTTAAAGGGACGGGACTCATGTCGCTCTTAAAGGGACGGGACTCATGTCGCTCTTAAAGGGACAGGGACGCATGTTGCTCTTAAAGGGACCCATGTCGCTATTAAAATGACCCAAGTCGCTCCAAAAGGTACAGGACCCATGTCGCTCTTAAAGGGATCCATGTCGCTCTTAAAGGGACGGGACCCATGTCGCTCTTAACGGGACCCAAGTCGCTCCAAAAGGTACGGGACCCAGGTCCCTCTTTAACGGATGGCACCTAGGGTTAAAGTTTCTCTTAAAAGGAAGTCACTGTTAAAGGGGCGCTCTTTTCAAGCACTATGTATTTCTCTGGAAATGCAAATCTAGTTAAATAAATAATTACATTGAATTAGGGAATACATTTTTTTTTTTATTTTGTCCGTGATTGGTTCTCTTTAACGTGACAGTGTCACAATTCCCACGAGGATCTCGCGGCACCCTGGTTGGGAACCCCTGCTGTAGACATTTATGGAAAGTTCTCTTCCAATTTTTTTCAGAGTCAACTCTAGAACTTTATCTTCTTATCCATAACCTGGACAGTCATATGTTAAGAGGAGATAAAAGTCAACAGATACTTGGACAACTGGCATCTATCCCCAATATCCATCTTCTGGCTTCCATTGATCACATAAATGCTCCTTTAAGTAAGTGTTAAGGGTACAATGTTTAACAGGTTACTGTCAGTATTTTATATAGTTCTCTGTGTATTGTAATACGTTTTTTGATCTATTGTATGTAACTTGACCTATGTGTGAGCACAAATGACAACCGTATAAGAAGACTGTTTTTTAAAAAAATTTTTTTACCCATGTCAATTCTTTCTGTGGAATGCAGAATCCGCCCGTGCATAGAATAGTGTTTATGGCACGGGTGGAGATACGCGCCGCCGCGTGTGGATACGAGCGATGGAATCTGCCGCGGGTCATACGCACGGATTCCGTAGTGTGCACCCACCCTCAATGAATACTGTGAAGTAGCTGGGATACATTGTATACTGAATTATAAATCCTAATCGGCAATAGTTATGACAGTCTAGTAGCTATAAAATAATTATATATAATTTTTTTTTCTTCAGTGTGGGACCAGTCAAAGCAAAGCCTGTATAACTGGCTGTGGTATGAGACGACTACTTATAGTTCCTATATAGAAGAGACATCCTATGAAAATTCATTGCTGGTGAAGCGCTCTGGAGCACTGGCCCTCAGCTCTCTCACACATGTACTCCGCAGTCTCACACCCAATGCCAGGTACATAGTAAGGACTCTGTGTGCAGCAGCTGTCTCTGTGACTCCTTGTCCTGAGTGTTCACTAGGTTGCGGTGACGCTCCATTCATAATGGGGCCACCTGTGGCGGTCATGTCATTACTGTACTGTATGCTATGATAATAGTAATATAGCTATGATGAACAGCAGAGATAAAAGAACATATCATAAATTCTGGTGGATTGACCTCATTTTTGTGTACGTTTAAAAGTATCCATTTAAAAATGGATCCATTAAACAAACTGCAAAAATGCAGTGTGAACCAACCCTTACATGAAACAGAAAAAAAAGAAATACACATTATATTAACCAGCACATAATAACACAATACATATTATGTCACGGGAGTTAGTTTCTATTTTCAATATGTGAGTGCAGGTAAAGACCATGACTTCCAGTTTTCGTCTGGTGTAAGATACATTAGAACATAGTTGAGCAGCCCCTGTCCTCTCCATAGTGAAAAGTCAGCCAACCACAGTGATTTTAGCAGGACCAGCTGACTCTCTAATGTGATCACAGATGATGTCGGAGGAAAGAAGGACTGGGGATGCCAACTTCATGCCCCTTTTTATCTTAAATAAGTAGCCATCACGGCTTTCTGGCAGAGGTACACCTCCCCCCATTCACGACATCTAAAACATTGATGCTTATGGGGTGAACAGGAGAAATAACTGATGGCTAAGGTGCCCAACCCACTTATTTAGCGGATATATCTTGTATACAAACACAAATGAATAGAACATTACTGCTTGTAGCTGATTTTGAAAACAAATGTAAGATATAGATATTATATAGTTGTAATGGACATGAGTATTCTTAGTGGAGAAAGACTTTTATACCAGTAGCAACCATTCTTATAGAAGAAACCGTAAGGTAACTATAAAATATCTTGCTCTTTAGGGGCATTTTCCGCCTGCTTGCAGAGTATCAGATGGCCAACAAAGATAACCCTTCATATACAGGTATATATATATTTGTTATCCTATATATTCTTCCTTTGTTAAATGCATTATCTCTTTTCTTTGCTCTCCCTTATTATACTATTCTCAGCCTGGATAACCCCTTATCTGCCCTGGTGTTTCAAGATATTTTTTTCCCATTCATATAGGCAAACTTGTGCCTGATTATTTGCTTGTTTTAAAGGTGTTATCCAGGATTGGGGAAAAAATGCAGATTTTCTTCCAGAAACAGTGCCACCCTTGTCCTTAGTTTCCATGTGGCATTGTAGGCTACTTCTATTTAAAGTGAAGAGAGCCTGTAATACCATGCACAACCTGACGATAGGTGTGGTGCTGTTTTTAGAACATGTTAGAGCTATGTTTTTCTATTCTTGGGTAACCCCCTTTAGTGACTCTTTTATAAAAACCATTACTGTGAGGTCCTGGCTGCATGAAAGATTGGAGAACCATTCATGTTACCCTTCACTAACATTATCACCTGCTTGCACAAGGAAATATGTGCTTAACCAAAATTAATTTTTAGAGTAGCAGAATTCTAGCAATCAGCCTGATAAATTCACTACCAACTAGTGAATGCTTGTTTGTCAGCTGGTTGCTTTTATATATAATATATAGAAATATTTGTCTTGTTTAACCGATAATTGCTCTGCACAAAAGGCCCTTAAAGGGAATCTGTCACTAGGTTTACACTGCCGTAAATGAGGGCAGCGTAAACTAGTGACAGAATTGCTAAACAGATTGCAGTATTACTTGTATAATTCTGGCCATCTGTTCTCCTGGTATGCAGGATAATAGAATTCTTGCCACACCCCTCCCCCTGCCCTCCGGCTGGTGAATGACAGTTGACTGTCTATACACAGCATAGATAGATAGATAACCGCCAATTAGCAGCTGGTGGGTGGAGTTTTCTGCTTCTCATGAATATCCAGGACTACTGGACTCATGCACATAATGAAGAGGACTACTTATTGTCCAGGTTATTCAGGATATCTCTGGATCAGCTGCAAAGAACAATGTAAGTGATACATCATTCTGTAGGACAACATAAACCTACTGACAGAGTCTCTTTAAGTCTAAATGGTGAAAGTGACCAGGAGGCCAGTGTTGTCAGACATGGCAAAATTATCATTTATGGGTCCATGCTGAAAATCCTATCATCCTAAATCTACTTGTTTGGATCTGGTCTTCCTTTTATACTTCAGTTATGTTTTCATAATTGTTCTTTAGGTCTATCATTTCAAGATTTTTATCAGCAATGCCGTGAAGCGTTTCTTGTCAACAGCGACTTAACGCTAAGAGCTCAGCTGACTGAGTTTAGAGACCACAAGCTGATACGAACTAAAAAGGTATGTATTGTGAAAGTACTCTGGAGAAGTGGCTTTTATAATACAAAATAGAGATTAACGAATTTACAGTGCTGCCGAATCAGTTGGCGCTATACAAGTAAAAGCATTAGAAGTGAACTTCCAGTAATAGCAAAGCGCTTCGTTATCTCTGCAATCTGCTCATCAGCCTGCTTCCATTTAAGTGACTGCCGCTCCCCTTCCCCGGGTGCTGGGAAAAGCTGGATCCAGTCCTGGGAAACTTCTCCCTGTTTCCCAGGACTGGATCCAGCACCTGAGGAGGAGCGTCAGTAAGTTAAAAGGCAGCAGGCTGATCTCGCTCATCTTTAATACAAAATATTGTCCATCAGAATTTAAGGGGTACTCCGGCACTTAAAAACGTTTTATATAGCGCTGCCTTTTTACAATAAACATCTTATTCTTATCTCATCTGGCTTGTCCTGTGTCTTCCTGCGGTGTCTCCTGTCCCCTGCTGACCACTGCCATTTCAGAGATTATGCCACGATATTGAGACTGAAGCAAGCGCCAACCTGTAATAGGGCTTTAACTTTTCTTAGCAGTGACAGTCCTCTCAGCCAATCACTGACGGAGACAGGACAGCGATGTGGCCAGCAGTTGGTCGAGCAGGCTGTCACTGCAGAGACGAGTTTGCTTCGAAAGTGGCAGCAGCAACCTGGGAGAGGGGGGGGTTAACCTGGAGGAGTGCGGTAAGGTAAGAATAAGATGTTCCTTTAAACACTTTTTTATATATGCTACCCTTATATATTAAAAAAAAACATAAGTGTCTGAGTTCCCCTTTAAAGAATAAATGTAAAAAAATATGTTTTACCTTGTGGGATTTAAGGAAGGGGGCTATAAAACACCCCCACTATCTTTTGATGGCAGATTGTGCTGGTCTTGTGATTTAGGCCGCATTAAAGTAATGACAGATTCCCTTTTAAGGAGAAGTTTGGCGGAAATTTTTATTAAAGTATTGTATTGCTCCCCAAAAGTTATACAAATCACCAGTGTACATTTATTACGGGAAATGCTTATAAAGTGTTTTTTTTCCCCTGCACTTACTACTGCGTCAAGGCTTCACTTCCTGGATAAAATGGTGATGTCACGACCCGACTCCCAGAGCTGTGCGGGCTGTGGCTGCTGGAGAGGATAATGGCAGAGGGACACTGAGCATCCCTCTGCCATCATCCTCTCCAGCAGCCACAGCCCGCACAGCTCAGGAAGTCGGGTCGTGACATCACCATTTTATCCAGGAAGTGAAGCCTTGACGCAGTAGTAAGTGCAGGAAAAAAACACTTTATATGCATTTCCCATAAGTGTATATTGTTGATTTGTATAACTTTTGGGGGGCAATACAATACTTGAATAAAATTTTTTGCCGGACTTCTCCTTTAAGCAGCTACTGAAAACCACTCCACACTAGTCTGCAGTAATACTGTGTGTCCTCCAAGTGTTTGTATTGTTGTATAAAGGTCCTAATAAATCATATAGCTATAATTGTAGTAAAGCAATGGTAGAAATTTACAAAAGTATGTTGCTTTGTCATTGGCAGGGCCCCGATGGTGTGGAATATTTGATCATTCCTCTAGACTTAGGAACCTTGACAGATTTTCTGGAAATGGAAGATAAAGAAGGATAAGGACTGAGCCATCAATACAAGAGCAGCAACTGTGGACTTTGCTTGATCTCAAGGATCCCTAGCTCAGAAGCTGGCGACACAACAGCAGAACTTGCCTTGCAGATATATCCTCATTGGGTATAACTGGCTGGCACAGTATTCAGCATTCCTCATTTTTAATTTTTTTTTTTTTGTATCTCAAGAGATGTCCTCACGTCACATGATCATGTTGTAATGCAGCTGGCCACAAGATTGGTGTCCGAAAAGCCAAATCATTGAAAACTGCTACAGACATCAGTCATCTGGGAAATGAAGTAAAATCTGATTGTTGTTATGCGTATCATGAACTGACAATATTAACTTGATAATTGTCCCCTGTGTACTATAAATGCATTTGTATTATTATTCTGTATTACATGGTGTAATAAAATTCATATTTTTTTGTACTTTCTAGTTTTATGGAACACAGAACTAAGACCCCCCAAAATAAATTTACTACCTTAGTTTTCTATGTGGACATTCACACATGAAAACTTTCAAAACTGATCCATGTGTGGCCGGTGATCCATTCAGCAAAAAGTAGGACCTACACTTATACAGTCCATTTTTGCAGAACGAAGGCTCCCATAGAAGTCTATGGCTCAATTTTTTAAAAGATGACATATGGTTGCACCATCTGTGGGTTGTCTGTATTGATTGATGCATTGCCTGGTAACCCCTAGGTAGGCTCCTTCCAGTGGCCATTTATTATCCTCCTATGCATTTTTTGCAGATCCACAAAAAGGATACATCACTGATCCTGCTTTCTGAGTGGATGAGGCCTAAAGGTCACTGGGTATGGCCATGTTGTTAAACGGCAAGATGGCAGACCCCATAATGATTAATCAAAACAAAGGGGTACTGGGGCCAAGCTTACTTTGTATGCACTCTGCCGCCGGAAGTGTGATGTCATGGTGTTGCGTTCAAGCGCCGCCATTTTGTGCCATGATGCCAGCTGCAGTGGGCTTCTCTGGTTCCAGGTGGTGCCGCCCTCGTCTTTAGACAAAATGCTTGTGTGCCGTACTCTCACGATAAGCAAGAGTACAGCTGACGGAGCAGAGCCGTACTCTCTTATAGTGAGAGTACGGCACTGCGCTGTGTCTGAAGAGGAGGGCAGCATAGCCTGGAACAAGAGACGCCCACTGCAGCTGACATCACGCTGCCGTGACATCACACTTCTGGTGACAGAGCTGCACACAAAGTAAGCCAGAGTACCCTTTTAATATGGGCTGTACTCACACACTGCAGTTCCTTTACTGTACTCCCATCATTTTATTGCAGTACTGTGTCACAGTGCCACAACAGTACTGCAATGAATTTTTGACAGGTTGCAGGGGAGAAAATAACAAGCTAGCAATGCTTACCTCTCCTGGTTCCTGTGATGCTCTGCTTGACCAGCCCTGGGACCCCCACCAGAAGGCATATTTCACGACTTGGGGGAGAATGTCTGTCCCGGCTGATGGACAGCCCACTCAGCCAATCAATGGCTGAGCCGCCATTCCATCAGCCGGGTCGTGACGTCTGTTCTGGTGGAGATTCAGAAGCCCGGTGGGGGCCCTGGAATGGTGATCTGATGCTGGAGAGGCAGAGGAAGAGGTTTAAAAAAAAAAATCCTATAGCCGGACTTCTTTAAAGTTGCACAATCAATAAAAATGTTAAAATGTCTATAGTGAAAATCTGCAAAAAGAGATACAGTTGTACGTTGGTTTAAGAGTTACTTGGATTAAAAGCATTTTGGTTTAAGAGCTCACAATTTTTCAAAATTGTAACTTGGTTTAGGAGCATTGCTTTGGTTTAAGAGCTCCCTGTACTGGGTGGGAGCGGGAGTGAGGGAGGGGCATGACCTGCATAGCATGGTCTACAGCCTTGTACTCTGACCCAGGAAGTCTCCCTCACCTTCCAAATTATGGAAGATTCACTTCAGGCTGGGGCTTGCATCAGGGGACAGGACTGTGGAGGTAATCTCTTCATAGCTGTAACCTTCTCTCCCCGTAGAAAGAGTGCTGCTATACTGTGCTCACCCTATACCCTGCTAATTCCTCCCTGCAGTCTCTGTTAGCCCTTGTATTTCCCATCCTTGCCATTATGGAGATCTGCAGTTCCATCCTGTGTCTACAAACTGCTGCTGTTTTTCAGGTTTATGCACTTATTATATTCCACATGCTGATGGCTATACTGTACAGTAACTTATAATTTGACATTGAGCTGTTTCTAAATCTTTGTTTCATTTGTTCTATATGTTATTCAGAATGAAAAAAAATCATTTTTGGGGTGTGGAACCAATTGTCTGCATTTCAGTGATTTCTTATGGGAAGTTTTGCTTTGGTATAAGAGTAGATTTGGATTACAAGCACGGTCCCAGAATGAATTATGCTCGTAATCCAAGGAACCACTGTATATACTATTAGCGTGCGTTCACATGTACAAGATCTGAAACAGATTTGATGCTGTGTTCAGTTAGTTACATTGATATCTGCAAATCTGCTGTGGATCCTGTACATGTGAATGCAACCTAAAGGTCCATTTGGTCTTGAAGGAAAAACCTGTAGTTTAGAAGTCATTATAATCTGCAGTGAACCACCATTTGGTCTCCCTGGACAGATTTCACCAACATACCGATCAGCTTTTATCCTTTGGTCTATGGGGCTGGTTGAGGCGCCCAGATCTGGCGAGACAATACCATGACAGCTGCATCTAAACTGCTCATTAGCGGGCGCGGCAATCGTTTTCTTTACTTCCTGGATTTCAATCAGCTACCAATGTGGCAGAACCGTACAGATATGGTAAAACCTTATATAGAAACATCCATATTCCCTCTTAGGGTACAAACCCACACGACGTATACGCAGCAGATCTGCTGGTGCAGATTTGATGCTGTGTTCAGTTATTTAGATCTAATCTGCTGCGTATCGCAGCAGAAAATACGCTGCGTATACGGTGTGTGGGTTTGTAACCTTAATGTACTTTTATTAGAAAAACAGTTTTCCTTATGTGGAGTTCCCCTTTTAATACGGTTGAACAAAGACGTGTCCCTCAAGGAGGGGATTGATGAAGGGATGGGGGATGGATAAATTCTACATTCTGCACATATACAGGTTCTTAGACCAAAGTAACAAATGCATAAGCCTGTTGTGAAGCCCTTCGCTGTTTTTGCTGTGACCAGATCCTGGGGTAGGCTGTGCCACACATTCCCCGTTGTTACCTTATTGCACATCTGAAGGCTATCATAACCTCTTGTTAAACCAGCAACCTTTACAACTCTCCCCTACATACACCACCTTTACAACTGCAAGAGCTTAAAGCATATATCCTAACCATCCCAGATCTGGCTAGACATTACAGATTTTGGGGCAATGTTCTGATCCCCTTGTGCCGGCGTTAGCTGGGTGCTGCGAGTGGCCCTTTAACTGTGAGCACACGTTAAATGCAGCACTAACACTGACAGTGCTCCCCTCTCTGCCAAGTACTCAAGCATTCTGCCTCCAGCCACAAGAGGCCGCTCCTCCCCCAGCACTCTGGTGTACAGTGTCCATATTAGGACTTAGAAATTAGAGTGAAAAATCATTTATACACAAGTCTGACACCTGACCCCTGATTAGGACATAGTCGGAAGTCAAAGTCAAGAATCATTGAGTATTGACAACTAACTTCTGATAACTGACTTATTACTTTGACTACTGACTTTTGATTACTGACTACTAATACCTGACTTCTGATCAAATAATGTGTGATATCTGATCTCTAAAATGTCAGCAGTTAAGTATTACAAGTACCTATTCAGTTTGAGGTTCAGGGAAGAAACAGAGTGCTGCACCTCACACCTATGGCTGATACTAGTGCCGCTAGGCTAAATAAAAAACACATCAGAATTTTGTGTATGAATTGATCAAGCCATACTGCCCCATGTACCTCGTGCCAGTATCTGATACACATGGGTCCCTACACCGTGCCAGTCAGTGGCCACCAACCCCGCAGGCGTGCACAGTCAGGGAACGGGGGCCATGGGACGGCCCTGCGACCCCCATGCCACAGGACCAGACCCAAAAACACCACACCAGAACCCGGCCAGCACCGCCGGCGGAGAAGGTCACCCCCAAACAGCACAAGTCTAGATGAGGTATTACACTCACCATAGCTGCAGCACTCTCTGAACAGCTAGCACTCCTTTATAAGACCCACATGACCAAAATTAGCAGGATATGCCTGTGCTCACATGTCTGGACCCTATGTCTTCCCCATTCTGTGAGAGCAGCAATGGTAAGTGTAATACCATATCCATACTTGTGTCGTTTGGGGGCAGCCTCCCCCGCCGGTGGTGCTGGCTGGGTTTTGGTGGGGCTTTTTGGGTCTGGTCCTGTGACATTGGGGTTGCAGGGCCGTTCCATGGCCTCCCTTCCCTGCACGTGCACGCTTTGCGGGGTTGGCGGTCGCTGACCGACACGGTGGTACACGGGGCAATATGGCTTGATCAATTCATATACAGACACTCTGGTGTTGATTTTTAATATAGGCCTAGCGGCATTAGTATCAGCCATAGATGGGATGTGCAGCGGTTCCATTCTCTCCAGTTCCTATTCAGTTTGAGTTTCACTTTCACTTCAATTGCTAGGTAGTCCCTAGCTTGCAGTATTTAGGTAACAAAATGGCCCTCCACAGACACTTATTTTTCATGCAAGCTTCAGGGCTCCACACATTAAGTGTCTGTGGAGGGCCGTTTTTACAGCCATGGGAGACTGGGGACTGCACAGGGTGCCGGTCGCATTGATTCACCTTAAAACAAAGTGATGAGCAAATTTTCTACCTCCGGCCAGCAGAACCTAGCTGTAGAGCAGCAGGTCCAGCCGCACACATGCCATCTCTGGCAGCGTCATCCGCGCAGCTGCAGACAGAGCATTGGTGTCCGTATGCAATCACCACAACCCTCACCCGTGAGGTCCCCAGTCCCTGGAAAAAACAGCCCTGCACAGACTCTTAGGCCTTATTCACACGTCAGTATATTTTCCTGAATGAAAATCTGGGTCCTCTATTTTTCATCTGCAATCCGCAAAAAACTCACCTGTTTTGCATCCGTTTTTTGCGGATCCGCAAAAAAAGGTGTAGTGAAGAAAAAAGACGGGATGGCAAAAATGATGTCATTTGCTGTCCCAACCCCCAAAAAAAGGTGACCTGGGGGTCATTCTACAGTCATTTCTATCAGGCAGGCTATTTCTGGCAGGAGGAGCTTGGTGATGTCACAAAAAAACAGATCCGTGATACGGATGGTTTTGTGGATTGCAATGTGCTCTCCATAGACTTCTATTGGGGTGTCTATTCCGTAATTATGGACCGTATTACAACATGTCCGTTTTTTTGTCACGGATTGTGGATTAGCACCATTGAAAATAATGGGTTGTAATAGATTCCGTTTTTCCTGGTCCGGGAAAACGGATGAAAAATACTGACGTGTGAATTAGGCCTTATTTTTCATGCAGGGAAGCTTTAGGGCTCCACACATTGAGTCAGTGCTTCTGCTCCAGGTCAGCTATTTGCAAAACTGAAACAAATGCAATGTTTCAAAACTCAGATCTGTATCACTTCATTTTGTTACCTAAATACTACAAGCTAGGGGCTGCCTAGCAATCGAAGTGAAACTCGAACTGAATAGGGACTTGTAATACTTAACTACTGACATTTCAGAGATCAGATATCACACATTATTTGATCATAAGTTGTCAATGATCAATGGTCAGAAGTCTTATCAATACTCAAGTGTCACACTTGTGTCAAAATGATTCTTCACACGGACTATGCCTAACATGGTGATCCTATTCTACTGGGAGGGATAACTAAGAGGAGCATTACCTAAAGTGGGATGCTTACAGCATTGGGGATTATTACTAGGTGGGGTGACTAACTTCCAGAGGAATTACTTACAGGTAGATGCCAAAGGCGGCACAAAGTGGACAGTGTTACAGTGTGGACCAATACGGATGGGGCCTTTGTATAGAGGTGAGGATAGTGCTGGAGTGAAAAGCAAAAATGTTTGTCTGCAGATTCTGTTGAGATGAGGCATCACCAGGAAAAGTCTTCATGATGGCTGGTCCAGATAAAGAAATGGTGGCCAACTATGACCTATGAATCACTGGATGTAACTGCACTATAATCACTTATACGGTGTGCAGAGCCTATGTACCATGCGTCAGTGTATGTGGAGAGAATTGTCTTTGCATAGCGGATGTCATTTAGTAATGGTATGGTGGTATTAGTCACTGGTGGTCACAGTATGGCAATATATATTTTTTTAATATATACTGGCATTAATACTGGATTTTAGTAATTACACAGTAGTATTAGTCATGTGGTAAAGATGGTGATTTTTTTTATATATTGGTATTCTGCATTTGGTCAATAAGTGTGACAGTCCAGTATGAATCCTTGTTTTTTTTGCCACACTTTCTTTTGCAAAAATACGCAGTATATTGCACTGCTTTATGATTGTGTGGAACACAGTGGAAAAGCGTATGGGCATGGCACATTTTGTTGAATGTCCCTTTTGCTTTCAGGGGATATGCTTGAAGAGGTACTCCCGCTCACATATGCTGCGGTTAGAGAGAATAAGAGCCTTTGTTTACCTCTCCACACTCCCCCACTGACTACCACCGCCACTTCCGAGAGACTCATCCCTCGGCAGAAACAGCCCCCTCAGCCAAGCAGTGACTGAGACAGAACAGCACCACAGCCAGTGATTGTCTGAGTAAGCAGTCATTGCAGAGAGAAGTCCGCCTCAGCAGAAACACCAAAGAAAGCATAACATCTTATGTTCTCTAATCCTATAATTACTAGGACTCAGGTAGACTACCATGAATACCTCATATGACCTCAATATAATCTTTGTTCTCCAAATTGAAAACCCAAGATGTGAAATACTCTTTCTTGCATTTACTTTCAGTATCCGATATACTCTTATTAGCTTTCCTACCTCCCCACCCCCATTTTCATTTCTGTACTCCCCATTATATTTGTAATTCAGTAAAAAAAATAAAAATAAAATAAAAAAAAAATTCTGCAGTGAAAGTTCATTCCGCGTCAATTCTCTGCATGCAATACCCTTAAGGGTGTGTTTACATGTACAGGATCTGCAGCAGATTTTAAGTTGCAGATTCAAAGCAAATCTCCAGCTTAAATCTGCTGCAAATCCTGTACATGTGAACGCAACCTAAAGCCATTTTTAGTGCTGGGACTATAATACACTATTTTCTGCACTCAGTTACGTCAATGTGACTTTAAGGATTTAGTCTAGGCTGCTAAACAGCCTATTCAGAAATAAGCAATAGTAACTGCAGTGAGGGCTCTGAGCATCAGTCTCGAGTAAGTCTCATACCACCTAATACTGAACTACCAGCGGGATGAAATCTGTGTTCTGGTATTTTTTGTGCAAGTTTCATGTGGTCCCATAGTAAATAAAAGGCTTTAAAAACATTCCCTTTTTTTTTTTTAAACTGTTTATTTTTCAAAAATTTTACCATTTTACAACCATATAACGTACAGGCAAGGAGTATCCACAGAAAATCAACGCAAACAGGAGCCATATAGCAGTCAGTGCAGAAAATGCATTATAAAACACACGCTCCTAGAAAAGAGGGGACTCCAGCATGCTACTTGTCTGTAACTGATCCATAACACGAACATCAGAAGCATAGTAACAGGGATTCTTAACTTGAGTCAAGAGCTCAATCTGAACAGTACAGACCAACAACATATAAACCAAACAGGACAGGGGGAGGACACACAAGAAGGGGGAAAGGGAATAGGAAGAGCTCACTCCTCACCAAACTATACAGGTAGAGGAAAGGCACCATCCCAGGGGTCCCATATCTTCTTAAACTTCTCCATTCTAGACTCGTTAAGAGCAGTCAGGTATTCCATGCAGCGAACATCCGCAATTTTAGCCAACAGTCGCTCTCGGGTCGGGGGGACCGTTGATTTCCAGCAACTTGCTATTAAACATTTGGCAGCTGTAAGAATATGCAGCAGTAGCTTAGCCGCAAGTTTGCTTAAGTGCTTAGGAGGAACATTAAGAATATAATGAAACGGGTCAAGCGTCAAATCTATGGATAGGACTGATTGAACAACCTCCTTGACTGACCTTCAGTAGGTCTGTAAGATCGCACAGTCCCAGAATATATGGGGTAGGGTCCCCCGGTCCCGAGAGCAACGCCAGCACACCATGGATACCTGAGGGAAAATGCGATGTAGTAAATCGGGGGTATGGTACCAGTACATTAAGATTTTGAACTGATTTTCTTTATAGGACACACAGGAGGACGATTTGGCTGCTCTAGACCAAATAATACTCCAGATCTCAGGGGACAGCTCCCTCCCCAGATAGGATTCCCACCTGGTCATATATGTATGTTTAGAAGAAGGAGCTTCCACAGAGGGTGCAAGGAGGTTGTATATGTCTGAGATCAAACCCCTAGTAGACCTCGTACATTTACATAACCACTCAAACGGGGTAGGCTTGGAGACCGGCTCTGTCCCATGGAGATCCCCCAGCCACCGAGCCAGTACGGCATAGTAGGGGTACGCCCGTGGGGGGAGAGAGTATCTATCACACAACTTATCAAAAGGCAACAATTTCCTTTGAAATATGTCCACGACATCCGCCAGGTGGAAAAGTTTGGCCGCTTGCCAGGGCCCAATCATGTCCCCCCGCATACTATCAGGGATGTCAGGGTTATAGAGGATAGGGACCAGTGGTGTCCTGGAGGATCTCAAAGGGAAAAGCCACCCAGCTGCAACCCATACATCTCTAGTGAGCTTCATAGGGCCTAAAAGAGTAGGTCCAGAACCACCTGCTAGGGGAGACCAAAGTAAAGCACATGGGTGGGTTGGAGCTATCCAAAGTTTTTCTATCTCAAACCACCTCGAGAAGGCCTGGAGGGTCGTCCAGGAGGGGATTCTACGCAAATGAGTAGCCAAATAATAACGGTATAGGTCAGGGACCCCCAAACCCCCTCTAGTGGTTTTAAAGAGCATAACCGAGTTAGGGATCCTATGGCGGCCCTTATTCCATATGAACCTGAACAGGGTGGACTGAACACTCTTAAGGGCAGATCTAGCAACAGGGATCGGGAGGGTCTCCATGAGATACAGTATCTTAGGTAAAATGGACATTTTCACCGCCGTAATCCTACCAAAGGAGAGAGGTAAGAATGCCCATTTAGTAACAAGGCCCGTGACTTCCTTGAAAAGAGGAAGGAAATTAACCTTGAATAAAGTACAAAAGGAAGGTGTGATGTTTGTCCCTAAGTATCTAATCGACTTATCTCGCCATGTGAATGGGTACGTTTGTTTAAGAGTCTCTACAACTGCGGTAGGTAGGTTAATAGGGAGGGCTTCAGTCTTTGTCTGGTTGACCTTATATCCCGACAATTTCCCATAGCAGTCGAGAATCCTATGGAGGTTGGGGAGAGAGACATGGGGATTACGCAGGGTCAGGAGTATATCGCCAGCGAACAGGGATAACTTAAATTTCCTATCTTGTACTAGGACACCCTGTACATCCGCGCATAACCTAATCTGAGCTGCTAATGGCTCTATGCATAGATCAAAAAGGAGGGGAGAGAGGGGCACCCCTGCAGAGTCCCATTTCTGAAGGGTAATCTAGTAGAAACTGCATGTGGGAGACACACCATCGTCTCAGGGTCAGAGTACAATGCAGTAATGGCCGTAAAAAACGACCCTGATATACCAAAGGCTGTCAAGGTAGGTCGCAGAAAAGGCCAACTCAGCCTGTCGAAGGCCTTTTCTGCATCGAGACCCAAAAGAAGGCCCGATGATCTAGATTTGTGAAGGACCTTTATAAGGTCGATGGTGCGCCTAGTATTATCTCCCGCTTGCCTTGAGGACCCAAAGCCCACTTGGTCCTTATGAATGAGAGTCGGCAGGAGGGCCCCCAGTCTGTTTGCCAATAATTTAGTAAAAATCTTCAGATCCGCATTAAGCAAGGAGATGGGTCTATAGCTACTACACTCTGCCGGGTCTTTCCCTGGTTTTGGCACTACCGTCAGAAAAGATTCCAACATTGTACGGGGGATAGGAGAACCAGACAAAAAGGAATTGTATAAGGGCAGCATATGGGGGGACAGTTCAGTCACCAGTGTCTTGTAATACGTGTATGGTAAGCCATCCGGCCCAGCAAGACGTTGCTGCCCAGCTTCAGGATCTGACGGCAGTTCAGAGGGTAGGGAATATAATTTCGTGTAGTAGTCAGCGAATAGAGTCGCTATCCGATCAGGGGCATAATGCAAACCCCCGGTAGGATCCTTCACCGCCTGGGGAGAGGCTTGAACTTTAGCGTCTCGTAATTGAGAGGCAAGTAAGTTGTGGGCCTTGTTAGCTCTGTCATAATATTTATGTCTGGTATATACCAGCAATTTGTCCACGTGAAGTACCATCATATCCTTCAGCTGGGAGCGCACTTCCACTAGTTTACGCAATACAGAAACCGAGGGTGAGGATGCCAGGGCACGCTCGAGCTCCCGCATCCGGGCTAACAGCTCCTGTTTTCTAAGACGAGCATCTCTCTTCAGTTTAGAGGATAGAGATATACAATGCCCTCTAATCACCGAATTCTGGGCTTCCCAGAGAGTGGAAAGGGATGAAACACTCCCCTCATTTTCTGTGAAGTAATTACGGATACACTGTTTTAGAGAGTCTAAGTGGGCCGGATTTTTTACTAGGAATTCATTAAGTCTCCAATGACACACTCTACAAGGGGTACTTAAGGTTTTAAAAGTAAGAGTTACCGGTGAATGATCCGACCAGGTAATCCCCAAGATCTCGGAGCAGTCCAACAACCTCAGGCCCAGGATATTGCTAAAAAGATAGTCAATACGTGTATGTGTAGAATGGACCGGTGAGTAAAACGTATACGTTTTGTCTAAGGGGTTGGAGATCCTCCAGAGATCATAAAGATGGTACTTGCGGATGAGTTGCCGGAATCTCTGAGAGTTGGACCAAGGATGAGGAAGGGGACCCATCACAGACTGAGAGCCTATCCATTCCCGGGGAAAATGGTACATTAAAGTCTCCTCCGACTAAGAGTATTGGAGAGGACACAGATTGCTGGACTCTAGAGACTTCAGCCAATACACGGGTAAGGAAGGGGATCTGACCCGTATTAGGGCAATATAAATTACATACCACCACAGGAGAGTCTCTAAGGGCACCCACTAAGATCACATACCTCCCTTGGGGATCTAGATATGACTGAGAGACAGTGAATGGGCAGTCCTTAGCTATCAGGATAGCAACCCCCCCTTTTTGTCTTCTCTAAAGGCCAAATAAGTTGTGGGAAAGAGGTGCTTGATAAATTTAAAAAAGCCTGAGCCATCATAGTGCGTCTCCTGAACATACACAATATCCGCTCGGGACGCCTTCAACTCTTTCAGTAGAAGTCGACGCTTACGGTTTGAATTCAAACCCTTAACGTTGAGTGTTAGGAAGCGCACCATGACTGCCCATGAGGGTAGAGGATACCAGTGTAATACTGCAGACTAAAGGGGAAAGGCCGAAGATCAAACCGTAAGGCCTCCAGACCCACTCGAGGCGAGAGTACCCATTTGAAGATTCGCTCTGAAGCAGTACGATACCCCTGGTCTGGTCTGGAAAATAAAATGCAACAGGAGAGGGAGAAACACTCAGGAAAAAACATTAGGGTAACACACAATGACAACAAATACCAACAGGAAACAATAACCACAGAAAATCTTTCTATATAGCTGCAGGGATGGATAGATGCATCCACCAACACGGCACCCACAGCTCCCGCTAGGGTAAGAACAACATAAGGGCAGAATGTAAACCTAAGGAAGTGAGAAAAATAGCACAAGAGGAACCAGAGAGTAAGAGAAGGGAAGGGAGAAGGAGCAGGGATTCCACTCCACAGAGAGAAACTAGCAGAGAGAAGCAGAGATAGAGTACAGCAATCCTCCCCAAGGCCTGTAAACAAACCTCGAAGAGACATAGCAATTCCTAGCAGTAGGGGGAAAAGACGGGTCAGGGTCAACAGTGACATCATAACAATCATCAAAAACAGCAGCGCCGGGGGAACGCCCAGAAAGAAGCATTATTAACTAAAGATTATAACTGAGGAAGACATTGTAAAACATTGTGCAAATACTCAGTAATAGACCATAAGGAGGAAGGAGAAACAGTGTGGTATGTCCCAACAGGAAGCACTACTTAGAACCAGTTCAACGTGGGCCCGAGAGTCAAGACTTCTGGCGTCCGGGAGACTTAGAGACATGCTGGTTTGGATCTTTAGGTTGGGTCCTCTTGCGTCGCGATCTAACCTGGGACCAGACTGGGGTCGGTGGAGGAGGGAGGGGAACCATTTCCAAGTGGGGTAATTAAGGAACTGCCAGCTCCAGGGTATCACAAAAACTCTGAAGGTCCACACCATAACGGAGAGTAGCAGAGCGACCATTTTTGCGAGCTATGAGACTAAACGGAAATCCCCAACGATAAGGGATGTTAGTCTCTGAGCAATTGCAGGAGTGGCCGCAACAATCTTCTCTTCTGTAGGGTGACCCACGACAAGTCAGGCATCAATTGAACCACTGCATCTGCATATTCAATTCGATCTAGTCCTCTTGCTTTCGCCATTATGGCCTCCTTCAGGGCGTAATCGGTAATGCAACAGATAATATCTTGCGGTTGCATTGATCTGTCTTTGGGTCTCAAAGCTCTGTGAGCATGGTCCATCTTTATCACATGGTCTGCAGGGGTCGCAAGGATGCTATTAAAAACAGTCGTAAGGGTGGCCTGCACGTCCTCTTCCCCCTCCACCTCAGGCACCCCCCGCACTCGAATGTTATATCTGCGGTCCCGATTATCCAGATCTCCTAGATGGCGCTGGTAATCACATAAGGCCTCATGTTGAGCCACAACAGTAGTATGCAAGTCAGCTACATGGGCCCTAGTAGCATCGTGCTCCTCCTCAATATTATCCACTCTGAGCCATATGCTGTAAGTCCTTATGGACGCAGTTATTTCAGACCTGCAGGCACACATTTCTTGGATAAGGGACTTAAAGTAGTCTTTAGTAGGGATATTTCGTAGGTATTGACGCCAGGCAGGCTCTGCAGGAGGAATAGGCAAGGTGGATTCCTCAAAGTCTAAGGCAGATGATCTATTAGACCACCACGAGTCAGTCTGGGCCCTGGAGACTTTGGCATGTTTAGACATATGTGGGCCATCCCCTGTGTCCTGTAGAAACCAATGTGGCAAAGGGGAGAGGGGTCTGCCTGGGTGGACCACTGGGGCCCCCTTACTGGGCCCTTGCTGTCGCTGGGGGAGAGGGGGTCTCTCCATACCTGTAGGTGCCCCTGCGCGAGTCAGGGTGGATAAGCAGGGAGGCTCTGCTGTCCGCTCAGTCTCTTGTGAGGCTATATGCTCGTCAGCGGCTAGGCCCGACCGGACCGCCACTGAATATGTCTGCCGCTCCGGTGCACAGGGCGACTGCGCCGAGGGGCCCTCCTGATCTCCCCGTCTGACCATCTGACCTGCGGGAATCTCGACTGCTGGTGGAGTGTGCAGGAGATTAAGAGGGAGAGCCATCAGGCTGCTGTGAGGTGCGCCATGCTGCCGGCGCCATCTTGGATTTCCTGGGGCCTCCGTCTCCGGCCAGAAGAGCATCCAGGGGACCGGCGGAAACTGGACCGGGACCTCTGTGACCCGCTCCTGGACATCTTTGGGGCCAAAAGGAATGCGGATGGCTGCGGTATTCCCGGGATGGCGGCGTTCCCCCGGCATCTGGTCTCGCCCCTCAAACATTCCCATTTTTGCTGTAGTATTATTTACAGCTGCTGTGTTTTTCAGGGGTAACTGAAAGGCTGCAATACCCTGCACAACCACTGGGAATTAGAACAATGCTGTGTAATATAAAGCAGTCTCTCCTTGCACAAACTGACCCAAATATCTGTACAGCGGTGGTACCACATCTCCTAAGGAAGAACCATCAGTTTTTAAATAAAGCTTTAACTTTCTGTATTACAGTTGCAGTACAAAACCACTACTAGAATATAGGGTGTGATTAGTAGGCCAACAAGGCAGGATTTGTTGCATGTACAGAAGTAACCCATTTTCCAGTGTTGTGCAAATAATCACACAGAGCTACCATCGTCGAATATGGCATTTAATTTGCAAATAGTTTCCATAACAAATATACCAAATCAGAGCAATTTTAAACTTTATTTCTTTAATAGAAAACCAGGGGATAAAACGAATTGTTAAGTTGTGAAACGTCTTAAATTACATATTACAGTAGAAAATACAGGAGGTAGAGGGTAACAAAAATTTGAAACATGGATCTAGACATAGCAATGCTATTTAAAACATGGTTATTAAAACTAAAGAGTAGGTTGACCGAAATAAAAGGGGAGAAAATAATTATGAGTGATGAAAGCCCTTATATCATGCTTGATACAGGAGGTAGGATGGAAGAATAACCAGAAAGACACATAATTGAAGATGAGAAGTTTTTATCTACAGCTCCTGTGTTTGCTCACTGACAACTCAGTCACCCTCCTCTGTCTCAGACTCAGATTCTGCAAAACACAAGAGATAAACGTTACATATTACAAAATCTGTTCAGGAGAAGTGGGCATTAAGCAGACTGACACCCAAAGCTTTACTATGTGACCACAAGTCTAGTAATGGAAGTCTATGGCACTCTGCATTACCATTGCGAGAGTAGCCCAATCACTCAGGGTCAAATCAAACCTTGGCAAACAAAGTTTTTTTTTTTTTTTACATGTCTCTAGGACATGTCATTGCCCATTGCCATGTTCAATCTGTGAAACTCTGTAAGCTGCCTGCATTTCTTGGCTGAAACGTGCTGCATTCATAGTTCTCCCAAATGGGTAGTGCCAACTTTAGTGAGCAGACACTAAGGGGGTATTCCAATGAGTGATTAGCCACAGGACAGGCTATCTATAGCTGAACACTGGTGTGCTACCAGCCAGCACCCCAATATGTGTTTTTTGTTTCTAGAAACCCCTTAAGTGGTGGTTTGCTTAAGTTTCAGATAATGAAGTGTTACCTTCTTCTGCGTTCTTGAGCCACTCAACAAATTTTTTCATCTGTTCCAGAAAGACACTCTTTCCTTTTGCAACATGTGCATCTTTGTACCACTTCAGAATGGGCTCTTCACTTAGAACTTCAGCTGAAAGACAGAATAATGGATGAGTGTAAGCAGGTCACATTAAGAGAAACTGCTGAGGAGACTTGCTTCCTCCTGGCAGCACTGCAAGTTAGTACAGAAATATAACTGGACAAAAATCAAAGCAAACCAGTCAGGATATGCAATGTTTTTTTCCTTTACCATCTTTATGTAATTTCTCATCTCCTGTCAAAGCTCTCAAGGCAAATATGTGGTGTAATGCATAGGAAAGCAGTCTCCTATCATTATGATATAGTCTCATCCGCAACCAATCAAAACTTTCGGAGCAAGTCTGCAGAAATCATGCACTTTGTACCATGGAGAAGTTACATTGTGTACCTTACAATAATCATGTTTGTCAAATAGCCTTTGCCCTGTAGGCCAAACTAAGTGTGTATAGCGCTCTGTGGTTGCCCTGATGAGATGACTAGCTTACAGAAGTGAGCTAGAGTATATCAGGTAACTATAGAAGATGCATGCAGTTTACAATTGAGCACCGCCAAAGCCCAGGTCTGCTCCAGCACATATGTGCTAGTAACCCCCCCTTCCTTTATAAGTCATAAAGTTTCTTTGCCCTGCACAAAACCTTTGTAAGAAACAGCTATGTAAACACCTACCTTTGTAAAAAAGCACCACGATTTTCTGGAAGGATTTCATGAAGTGAATGTTGTCATAACAATACTCCTGAATTTTCAGCAGCAAAGTCAGTTCTGACTGACCTTGTGTAGAAAAGGCAGCAAGGAGAGGGCTGTATTGCTAAGGAAAGAAATGGGAACATTATACATATGGACTTTACAGCAACACCATCCCACAACTATCTGCCCGGAGTTCTCCCTGAGCCACTTAGTCTATGGTTCAATGACCCCACCAGCTTTATAGTTATCAGCTTGTACAGATGTGCAATTGGTCATTCATTCTAATCTGTGTCCTACCATAAGCAATTTAGGAACCCAGCTTCTTTAACTCCACTGTCCATCCCACTAACAGTTTCTTCCTCCCTATTTTACCCAGGAAGGGAAAAGTCTGATCTCAACACAGATAGCTATATGGCATCTAAAAAAGAAAATTTAGAAACTGCACTCATCTCTATGGTCACTATTCCTGTAACTTACAGCAGCATTGCAACATTTCATTCATCCAGGTGATGCCAATGGCCTCCAGAAGAAACCTGGTGAGCTACCTAGCAAACCAAAGTATTTGGAGGGGGAGAGAGGTGGTGAGCAACTCATTGGAATGGTTGGATTATGAATACCAGTGGTTGTCAAAGCTGAAGACTCCACAGAATCACATTTTCTATAGCTTATGTGCACATTCCCTACAATAGGGCAAGCTCTGTACTATGTCACCTTCTGCACAAATTTACTGGGAACAGGTGCGGTGCTTTTTTGCACAAAAACAGCTGTGCTTTTTCTAATCCAAGACAACCCCTTTAAGCAAAACCAGTCAGGAGATTGTCACCTTCAAGTGTTTGATGGCTTGCTCTGTAACCAGCTCCTCCTTTTTATTCCATTCCACACAGCTCATAACACTTGACCACAGGATACCAATAACAGTTTGCTCTGAGATGTTGCTTTTCTTCATTTCTTCTTTTACATATATACTAATCTGGAAAGCAAGAAGGGCCACATTTAATGCTATATATTGGAGACACATTCTAAATAACCAGAACACGCAAAAATTCTCGATTACCTCTTTGAGCGGCTCTCCTCGGGACATCATCTCCTGCAGTTCTTTTTGAAGTTCCTTGCGGGCACCGATTGTTTGTTGATTCCTGACATATTCAGAAAGCTCTTTCAATCCCGCATCGGTGAAATATTTTGTGAAGTGTTCTAAACTCTGCTTGTTTGCAGGGAAAAGTTCCTGAAAAGTAGTGTAGAAATTATATCAGTAGGACAGGCACATAAAGTCACCCACCCTCCATGCTGTATCATGGACTGTATGCTCAGCAGCAAGGTAGGGAAACCTAATTTACAGGCGATGTGTCTGGCCACTGAGCCGGGCAACCTATCCTTCTTACAGGGTCACTAAAGCAGTAGCGAGTCACAGTTAAAGACTAAATGTAAGGTATATGCATAATGCTCAAGGGCTTATCAAGTGTTTCCCCGTGAGGTGATAATTACCATAAGCCTGTTGTCCATGTTAACCTTGCGAAGACTAGCAGCCACTGCATTGATATCCTTTTCATTGATCCAGGACTTAAATAATTTTACTGCAAACGCAGCTGACACACCTGTGGAAAAGGGAACATTATTTGCTATAGTATGGATGCTGCACACCATGGACAGATTATGGGTGGCTAATAGTCTATATCACACATGTCAAACTCAGGCCCTCCAGGTTTTACAAAGCTCCAATTCCCATCATGCCTGGACAGCTGAAGCTTTGGCTTCCCAGGCATGCTGGGATTTGTAGTTTTGCAACAGCTGATGGCCTGAGTTTGACACTCCTGGTCTATATCATGAAACAAGTTAGTCTCGCATTACAGGAGAGATGCCAAACAACAACTTAAAGGGAATCTGACATCTGTAATTCATGTAGCAAACTGCAGACACTGTTACACAGCTGTTAGGACATGGAGACAGATGGTATCTTTTATATATCCAGCCAACCCTCCAGGATGTAGAGAAATACTTTTATTCTTTGGCTCAAAGAGGCTTTCCCAAGCCCCTGATCTGCTGCAAACTCCTCTCCTACCCCCTACCTGCTTGACAGACACCTGGAGTCCCAAGCAGGGTAAGGTATGGGAGGGGAGTGTAAGGAGGTCCTACAGCTTAACTGCACTTAAGGAAATACGAGAGATACCAGGTGTATGACATAACCACTAATAAAAATGTCAGCAGTCGAATGTGCATGTTAGCTGACAGATTCCCTTTAATACAAAAATACATAAAACATGTTTTGACCTACAAACAGGAACCTCATATTTACCCTTCTGAGAACATTAGTGACAGATGCACAGCACCTGAATCAGTATCACTATTTTTTACAGTTTTACAAAGCATGAATCAGGTTCTCATCACTTTCTATAGTTTAGTGGCTGCTTTTAAGTTGTAAAAAACAAAATAAAAAAAAACACCCCCATTAACACGTGTGAGGGTGAGTGCTCAGACACCCATGAACTCTAAAACGAACCAAGAAAAGCAGGATGTTATGCACTTCACAAGACTAGCGCCATTAAAAATCTATGAAGCTTGTCTTTGGCAGAGATGTAAAAAGGCAGAAAAAGAGTGAATAGCTTAGCCACATGTTTCTCCTGGCTAGCTTTATAGATCAGACCCTGATCAATCACTTTGTGCCGCTGCATCATGACAAATGTTCTTCTAATGACAGCGACACTAAGCTTTCTCTCTGCTGGCAACATTTATATTAGAGGCTCCAGGGAAAGCCGATAATTGTACTAAAATATATTGTTTACCAATCTCAACCAAGAAATTTAGGAACATTCTGGATAATTCCTACCTTCTTTAACCAAGTTCTCATTGTAGAGACTGTTGAGAATTGACGCAGAAAGATGCCCATTGGCCAGAAGTATACCAGTCAGCATGGCCAATTTATTCCTCTCAGACTCTGAAAAACCTTTCAGAAACAGCAACAGCTACAAAACAAGATTAAGACATTGTGGGTGACAATACAAGAATAGCAGGTCTTTCACATCAATAAGCAGGGCTACTGCAAGAAACAAATGTGTGCATGCTTTTCAGCAACAAATGTGGTGTGAACCCAGCCTAACGTGCACTGGAAAGTATATGACACCATAGATGTGTCCCTACTGGGGATTTTCCCCAATACTTGTTTCTTGAGGCCCATTATCTTTATATAAGGAAAGTGTATAATACCTTCTTGACCTCGTCTTCAAAGCCTTTTTCCAGGTATTTATAACGTCTGATAAGCTTGTTAAAAACCTAAACAGAAAGAAAAAAAAATAAAAAATAAAAAAAAATGAACTTTTTAAAACGTTACAAGGCTTTATCCACGTCCTGGTCAAAGCTTGTCAGATTTCTCCAAAATCCAAATTGTGTGTGGTGAAATGCTGCTCACCACAACAAAAAAGGGGGACAGATCCCCATTATACACAAGGTGGTCTGACACTTAGTTTCCTTAATGTTACAGAGTGGACACTGCTGTCAGTTGAAAAAAACTCCCTACTTACCTGAGCAAATGCTTGCATGGTCTCTAGATCCTCCTGTGCAGAAAACACACAGACGTTGGTACGGATCACGTCGTCGGCCAAAGTACCGCCTGGTGCTAAAACAAAAAAAAACATTAACGCTTAATTATTGTGGAAAGGCAGTAATACAGACGTATCAGGTACAGAGTGAAGAGAAATGCTGCAGGACTGTATGAGCAGCTCACTTACCCAGCATCCCACCGGCAACCAGGATGTCAAAGAGTGTTTCTGCATAGCGACGGTAGTCAAGCTTCGCTCCTGAAGCATCAAGAAACTTTGCTACTGCTTCCAAATCGTTGCCAGTTTCGTTTAAGCCTTGAATAATGCAGTCTTGGAACTGTGTAGGGTCAAACCTCTCCTTTTCATCTAGAGAGGAAGAAGACAAACATGAAACCAAGAATGAACAGTCATTCCGAAGCTATCCCAAGAATATTCTATCCCAAAAATCAGTTGTGGATAAAAGATGTCTGTCAGCCAAAAGTGTCAAACATGGCCGACTTCTCTGCAGATGAAAGTCATGTGGGCTTGGTGTCACAGTTTCACAATTGTTCTGGTTGCCACTTATAGTTTAAAGGGGTTATCCAGTGCTACAAAAACATGGCCACTTTCTTTCAGAGACAACACGACTCTTGTCTCCAGTTCAGGTGCGGTTTGCAATTAAGCTTCATTCACTTCAATGGAACTGAGCAGCAAACCCCCGCCCAAGCTGGAGACAAGAGAGGGGCTGTCTCTGGAAGAAAGTGGCCATGTTTTTGTAGCGATGGATAACCTTTACTACTTCTGGTTTCTGTTTGTTGGAGGTAAAATGACAAGCGCCAGAAAAGTGAACGGAGAGGGATCTATTCATCTAGAGCAGGGATGGGGAACCTCAATCCTTCCAGTTGTTCCAAAACTACAATTCCCATAATGCCTGACAGCCAAAGCTTTAGCTGTCCAGGCATGATGGAAACTGTAGTTTTGCAACAGCTGGAGGGCTGAAGGTTCCCCGTCCCTGGTCTAGAGGATCTATTCATGGTGGTTGGTGCTCAACCATACAGGATAAAACACATTACCTCTTTTTCGGGTCTTAAAACGCTGGCCAGATAGCGTTGGCTTTTGTTGCTTTTGATTATTCATAAAAAAGTTGCCCTGTAAGAATGAACATTTTTATTAGCAAATGTCAATGAAAAATTGAAGTCTAGCAGTAAGAATTAGACTACATTCACACATCGCAGACTACACTAAAAAAAACTAAAAAACAAAAACGATCTTCAATAGTGCTCCATGCTACACAGAGCACTACGCTGAAGATAGCGATCCATGCCACAAATGTGGTCCACACACACTACCGCCTGTGCGGTTTTTCACGCCATGGATTGCGTCCCTATATGGACGTGTGAATGGGGCCGTTGCTATACATTTGTGTGCCGTCTGCAATTTGGTGTCAACAACTGTGGAAGTGTGGATAAGGCCTTAGGTCTGAATAGGTTTTTAGGCTTCTATTTTTAAACAGAAAGTGGAACGTCACAGACAAGCAGAGATGTGTCAGTGCATGATTACATGTTGGTGCCATGGACAGAACTAGCGTTCATCAGAAAGGGCACACTCAGGACTCAAAGTATTACCAGCTTAAAGGGCATGCATCACCTAGATTTTATTAAACTGATTAGAGTTAGATACTAAAACTTTTAATATTCATTTAAAAAAAAAAAATACTCTGTATAGTTTGCCATCTTGCCAGAGTTGTTTTTAACAGCATTTAGTCACATGCTTTACAGCAAGGCATAGACAATAGTCTGTCCCCTTGAGATGAATATAAAACATTACTGATCGTGCTCTGTGACCTTTGAAGAGGTCATTCCACAGGGAGCTGTTATCTCTATCTACTGGTGTCACATGTCACTATAATGCTTTACAGCAGCCTCCTCTTATCGCTAGAGACACCACAGGAAGTCTCAGCTTAGTTTTAGACCTAGTGGTGAACATGAAAACTGCAAGACTTCAGAATTATATTATAATATGGCTAGTAAAATGGAAAGCTAGAAAACATCACCAATAATTTGTTCAACATAAAAATAAATTTAAGCAAGTCATTTCCTGATGACACCTTTGTATTCAGACTGCAGACTAAACCAGGAATACTGTGGCCACCAAATCACAACTTTCCTCTCCTATAGAAGTCGATGGAGAGGGAATACATTTTTTATCAAACCCAGAGTCTCTTCAGTGGGGCACAAACCTAGAGATTTCCTCCTCTACTTTTTCGATTATAACTTCTAGGTCACACGTACATAAGTGTTGATGGCAGATCACCACAGTTAAAGCCAGAAATAAATAATGGATTTCTGAATCTACTAGTGGAATTGGTTTTAAGCGTGTTGCACTTAATCACCATTAAGACTTCTCCTATATGACTGCCTCTTTTGTGCGGCCATTTATATTATCGTACCAGACGCACGTGTCCTTGTGTAAACTAGTGATCTGTAGCTGACAATTTAAAGGGCCACACAAATGACCCAGCAGTTGCCAGGGCAGCGTGGCTGCACAACTGATCAGGCCAGCAAACAAGATCAGCACTTATTATCTGCAGTCAGACAACCCATCTAAAAGGCGGCTTTAGGTACTGCCCTGGGCAAAAATACAGATTTTGTAAGGGGGGGGGGCTTTGTATTTCACAACTACCAGACAGATGAGTGGGTGACCATATATCAGGACACTCAAGTCAATTTAAAGCTAAAATGACTGGAGTATGGGAACCCTTGTGCTATTAGTTACTGTATTCAAGGCCTACCATAGCCTTTGCATAGCACGTACATGTCCTCTATATGCATGATCCTTAAAGAGGTACTCCACTTAAGAAAAAGTAACTGTTGAATTCCTACCCGTAATCTAAACCTGTTTGTAATAGGTTTCTATTACATGAATTGGACCCTTTGTCTGCTCTACATCCTAACTTACACCCTGTAGCTGCAGAAAATCCTCACTTCCTGGTCTCCAATCCTCTGCCCTCCCCTTCTGAGACCAACATTACCTGATCTGTCTCCTGTTGCCAGGCAATCCGTAACACCACCCACCAGTGAGCCCCTGGCCAAGGAGGGGGATCAAGAAAACAGTTACAGCCTGCTGAGCAGTGTAGGGAAAAGGAAACACGTTTGTTTATTCTCTTTCTAATCTATGTAGATAGATACAGGCAGGATAAATATTTTGTTTATAGTGGAAAGCAGAAGACTACTGAGCTAGCTAGGGGCAGATACTACAAGAGGAGGTGGATACTTGGCAGCTTGCTCTGCTTGGAGATGTGATTTCCTGGACGGCGCCATCTTGGCTCTAGTTTTTTTTAGAAAAACTTGGAACTCAGGAACGGCAGCAGCCAAGAAGACAGTGAATGGCTCAAAATACTCAGGGAAACTTGATGAGTAAGACCAGCTAGGTTTGGGAGCATTTTTTTTTTTTATCTCTTGGGTGGAATACTCCTTTGATCAACCTCTGAGAGGAGAGTGAAGAAAACTCACAGGTACATAAAATGGCTGGCTGGCCCTACCTGACCTCTATATGTTTATGGCTACAACCGGGTAAATAGAGGATGTGTAGAGGCCTTTACCCTGTTGAAAGAACTCACGACAGTGGATGTTCCAGCATGAAATAGACATGGAGCCTCAGAAGAGCTGAATAGGTGAGGCACGTCACCTTACCCTTCACATTCAGTCTGATTGCATTACAGTATATCTGTTTCATCAGATCTGATGACAAGTATGGCCAATAGGCAGCGCTACTGGTGCCCACCATGGACCCATGCAGCGCTGCAACTTCTATTACTGGCACAATCCACCTAGGAGACTGTTCAGTCTGTTACAGGTGTATTTTTCTAAGGCAATAAAAACAAGTGGAGAACAAACCCGTAGGTTATAGGCGTGGACGAACCCAACAAGGACTGGTATGAAGACACACAAAGGTGCAAGGGAAGTTATTTCTCCCGCAAATATTAGGAAATCGCATTATAGCAACTGAGAATCGGTCCAGAGTTCCAGCAGCTGCAGGAATCTGACAACCTGCGCCAGGTGCTGTCATAAGACCATATTCACACAGCACGGATGTGCCACAGGTAAATCCACCATAGATTTTACCATGGTCTGGTCAGTGGATCTGCAAAAGTTACCTCAACTAACGCCTTTCCACATGGAACTGATGGAGATTTATGGTGCTATGGGCTTTCAGATGTGAAGCACATTCACCATGCCAGGTAAGTTGTTTTTCTGGTGCGTGTAAATGGGATACAGACTAATCAACATATTGACATATCATGGATAGGGCTGCAGCAGATCTGGTCATCCACATTGCAGCAGCCACTAACAGGCTAGATAGCCATAGGGGCTTGGGTTTCCTTTAGTCGCCGACTATTTATTAGTACCTAGTATTGATCTATTATAAGCTTAGTCCACTACTGATAAGCGAACCTCGAGCACAGGGCACAGATACTCCCGCTTGGCACGGGCTGCAAGTTTAAAAGTTGTTTTTTAGAACAATAACTGCATCACCTGCCCAACAGACCACAGGACAGATCTTGGATTAAAAGCAGCTATCCGAAGGTACAAGTGGTTTGGGGGGGGGGGGGGGGGGGTCAGATTGTGGGTACAGAGTCGCTTTAAGAGTCTGTCCACACAGCATAAATCTCACTGTGAGTCTGGCAGGTCCCTGTCACTACATACTCGCAGCGTGTATACATTACCTATCCTTGCTGCACAGGATCCCGGCGTACTGCTCTACCGCCCAGTCAATCAGTGGCTGCGGCTGGGCAACACACTGATTGGTTGGGTGGGAGAGCAGTATGCCGGAACCTCAGACCGCTGCGAGTATGTAGTGACAGGGAACTGCCAGACTTGTAGCGAGATTTAAGGTGCAAGTCTGTACATGTGGACAGACCATAAAGGGGAAAAAGTTTCTCTTTTTTTTTTTTAAAGTGACACCTGGCATCAGCACTTTCTGTTCTCCATCTGTAGACTTTCTGTAGGAAATGTCTGCTCAGCCAGTTAGTGGCCACTACTGTTACCCTCCTTTTCAACTGCAAAGTCCTTTTTCTACACATTAGGATGGAGAAGAGGAAGTGGGAACTGGCATGTCAGCTGATCAGAGGCAGGTGAGTACAAGTTTCTTTACTCCCCCATTCCTAAGCAGTATTAAAAGGGAAAGAATCAGCTAGAAGAATCTAACCTGACAATACCTCCCTGGGGATAAAGGTTAGTTTCTTATCTTCATCCTTGACCCGATTTCTGGGATACTTAGGGCGCTATTCCACCAGACGATTATCGTTCAGATTATCATTAAATCGTTCGAATCTAAACGATAATCGTTCGGTTGAAATGCAATTAATGACCGAACGAGAAATCATTGATCATTTAATAAGACCTGGACCTATTTATCGTTGCTCGTTCGCAAAACGTTCGCATTAAATAAGACGTCGTTCACAGTAGATAAGAAAAAACTATCGCAAATACGATCATAAGTAACGATTATCGTTCCATGGAAATGAGTGAACGTTTTCAAGTCTTTCACAAGAAGTCGTTTGAGATTGTTAATCATTAACAATTATGCGAGCGATAATCATCCGGTGGAATAGGGCGCTTAGAATTTAATCCATACGGAAATAGATTGTTTTGGTGCACTGATACTTCTAACCTGCTTCTCTTTATAGGGAGAAATATTTTTCCTGCTGGCAGAGATACGTCTAGTGGTTCTTGCTGTATAGTAGCAAGGATGACCTTTTTGAAGGTGTGTGCCATCAGGAATACAAGGCACCTCAGGGCTTGGCTTTGGCTGTCCAGGCATGATGGGAATTGTAGTTTTACAACAGCTGGAGGGCTGAAGGTTCCCCATCCCTGATCTAGCTGGTCGGCACTATGACCACATCACACTTGCCCACTGAAGTCACAGCCAGCAGGCACCTGGCAATTGATCTGCATGGGGCACAGGATCAGAGCTCTATAATGCAGCCCTATCCTACAGGGGGCGGCTGGACGTCTGCCATCGGCGCTCCCTATCCTACAGGGGGGCGGCTGCCATCGGCGCTCCCTATCCTACAGGGGGGCGGCTGGACGGCTGCCTTCGGCGCTCCCTATCCTACATGGGGGCGGCTGGAATCGGCGCTCCCTATCCTCCAGGGGGGCGGCTGGACGGCTGCCATCGGCGCTCCCTATCCTCCAGGGGGGCGGCTGGACGGCTGCCATCGGCGCTCCCTATCCTCCAGGGGGGCGGCTGGACGGCTGCCATCGGCGCTCCCTATCCTCCAGGGGGGCGGCTGGACGGCTGCCATCGGCGCTCCCTATCCTCCAGGGGGGCGGCTGGACGGCTGCCATCGGCGCTCCCTATCCTCCAGGGGGGCGGCTGGACGGCTGCCATCGGCGCTCCCTATCCTCCAGGGGGGCGGCTGGACGGCTGCCATCGGCGCTCCCTATCCTCCAGGGGGGCGGCTGGACGGCTGCCATCGGCGCTCCCTATCCTCCAGGGGGGCGGCTGGACGGCTGCCATCGGCGCTCCCTATCCTCCAGGGGGGCGGCTGGACGGCTGCCATCGGCGCTCCCTATCCTACAGGGGGGCGGCTGGACGGCTGCCATCGGCGCTCCCTATTCTACAGGGGGGCGGCTGGACGGCTGCCATCGGCGGTCCCTATCCTACAGGGGGGCGGCTGGACGGCTGCCATCGGCGGTCCCTATCATACAGGGGGGCGGCTGGACGGCTGCCATCGGCGCTCCCTATCCTCCAGGGGGGGCGGCTGGACGGCTGCCATCGGCGCTCCCTATCCTACAGGGGGGCGGCTGGACGGCTGCCATCAGTGCTCCCTGTCTGTGGCTGGGAGGCTATTGCACAACCACAAGTCCCAGCCTCAGAACACAATGGGAATTGTAGTTTGGCAATAGCTGCACAGCCAGAGATTAGGTAACGGTGATAGAGAGGCCGGTCCTGGAGGAACAGACCAACGTGAGCAGGCAGGGAGGAGCCGAGGTCACCGAGCACACTATCGATCCCCCCAGAAAGAGGCCTACGTGGATCCGCCCGCCCTCTTCTTACTAGGAAAATATATACAAGACAGATAGAAATAAAGCACCGTCCATAGAGTAACACGGGGAGGGAAGCAGAGGCTGCTCCGGCACACAGGCCGGGCCTACACCAGCACGCATCCACACCGGCACACACACGCCGCCCACCCGCTACCGTGTACACAGCTCACCGAATGTAAGGCAGGCAGGAAACGGGCCAAAGACGGGGCGGGTGGGTACGGAAAACAAACAACGGAGGCCTCTTCCGAGAAATTCCCCTGTACTGTTCGACGACCAGGAGAAAGAGAGGCCGGAGCACGTCATGGTTACGTCACTAGAGGGCGGGAAAAGTGGACGATTGTACCATTGTGGCTGAACAGGCGGGGGAGCATAACGTTTAATATTAAACTGGAATGAACATTTTTGCGTCTCAGGGGAAATATAAAACGTATATACATGTTTTATAGAGGAATCCTCGTTATTACAGCCTGTAATGACAATAGCTAGGACGGGCGGAGAAATTAGAGATGTTTGATCAGGAAAGAGCCCCCTGTCTGCAAGGCATTTACAGTCGCCGCTAGGTGATTGGTGCCGAGGGTGGAGGAGGCGGGGCCAAGGCGGGGCTATAGAACCGGGGCAGCGAGTATTGTACTTGATGGGACTGGGTCCAGGAGTGCGGGTTCACATTGTCTGCCACCATTTTGATGCATTGTTGTTATGTGTTAGGTCCTGTTCACACAGCGTGATTGGTCAGTCTTTTGTATCAGTATTTAACCCTTAGGGGACACAGCCAGTTTTCATTTTTGCGTTTTCGTTTTTCCCTCCTCGTGTATATAAGGCCATAGCGCCTGCATTTTTCCACCTTGAGACCCAAATGAGCCCTTATTTTTTGCGCAACTAATTGTACTTTGCTATGGCAGATGTAATTTTTGCCTAAAATGTGTCGGGAAACCAGAAAAAAATTATATGTGTGGTGAAATTGAAAAAAAAAATGTTTTTTTTTTATTTGGGGGGGGTTGTTTTTACTATGTTCGCCCTGGGGTAAAACTGACTCGTTATATATGTTCCTTAAGTTGTTACGATTACAACGATATGTAACATGTATAACTTTTATTTGATTTGATGGCTTGTAAAAAATTAAAACCTTTTAAAGAAAATATATGTTCCTTAAAATCGCTCCATTCCCAGGCTTATAGCGCTTTTATCCTTTGGTCTATGGGTCTGTGTGAGGTGTCATTTTTTGCGCCATGATGTGATCTTTCTATCGGTACCTTGATTGCGCATATATGACTTTTTGATCGCTTTTTATTACAATTATTCTGGATTTGATGCGACCAAAAATGCGCAATTTTGCACTTTGGGATTTTTTTGCGCTGACGCCGTTTACCGTGTGAGATCAGGAATGTGATTAATTAATAGTTTGGGCGATTACGCACGCGGCGATAGCAAACATGTTTGTTTATTAATTTATTTATTTATTTTTATTTATAAAATGGGGAAAGGGGGGTGATTCAGACTTTTATTAGGGGAGGGGGTTTTGTGTTATTAAAAATACATTTTTCTTTTACTTTACACATATACTAGAAGCCCCCCTGGGGGACTTCTAGTATATGCACTCTGATCTCTCATAGAGATCCATGCAGTATAGTTATACTGCATGAATCCATGAGATCGGTGTTCTATTACTTTTGGCTGCTGCAGCCAAAAGCAATAGAATGCCGAGCCGGGATCAGCGCCATTACGGAGCAGACCCCGGCCCGGGATGGATGCGGGGATCGCCCCCCCGCAATCGCGCCGCAGGGGGGCGATCCCCCCACTAGACCACCAGGTATGCATTTGAGCAAGTATTTAGAAGCAGCTGTCAACTTTGGACACGCGCCTTTCCACCGACTCCATAGACATCATTCTATGGGACAGCTGATTCCGCATTCTGCTGAAAGAATTGACATGTCAGTTCTTTCGGCGGAATGCGTAATCATCCGGCCCATAGAATGGTGTCTATGGAGCCGGCGGAAAGGCACAGAAGTAATCCGTGATAATTCCTCAGTGTGAACCCACCCTAATACAGTGTTTCTCAACCTTTTCAAGCCAAGTACCCTCATGCGACAAGATGCTCAAGCCAAGTACCCCCAAGGATGTGTTCGATTATAAACAATGCCTTAGGGTTGATTCACACGTACGTTTCACAGCGAAATCTGCTGCTATGCTCTGTACTGTTATGGCCTATGGCTCTGCGCTGTGAGAATGTAGCCACTGCCTATTACACTCATTAGCTGCTGAATAGATGATACTTACCTTCCCACGCTCCCACCTGCTTCTCAGTCTTGCAGGTCCCTAACGGCTGCTAAGCCAATCAGTGGCTGCAACAGGACAGTGCACTGACTGGCTGAGCGATCATCAAGGAGCCACAGAAGTAGGCTGGAGCACAGACAGGTAATATGTCCCTTTCAGCTAGGTACGCCCCTGGAGCCAGATATATTCCCTGGAGCCAGATATATTCCCTGCAGCCAAATACATCCCCTGCAGCCACATATATCCCTTTCGGGTAAGTATGGACAGATGTGCCCCTAGCCACATATGCCCCCTGAAGCCGGATATGCCACTAGCCAGATATATCCCTTTTAGCCAGTTATGCCCCCTGCAGTCAGATATGTTTCTTGATGCCAGGTATGTCCACTGTAGCCAGATATGTCTTTTCCAGCCAGATTTGTCTGCTGAAGCTGGATATGCCTCTTACTGCCAGATCTATCCCATGGAGCTGAATATGTCCCCCTGCAGCCAGATACCTCCTCTTATCATAGGCAGATACCTTCCCCTATCATAGCCAGATACCTGCCCCATGGAGCCAGAAATCTGCCCCATGTAGTTAGATACCTCCCCATGTAGTCAGATACCTCCCCCATGTAGACAGATACCTCCCCCATGTAGTCAGACACCTCCCCCATGTAGACAGATACCTCCCCCATGTAGACAGATACCTACCCCATGTAGTCAGATACCTCCTTAGACCTCCCCATGAAGCCAGATATCTGCCAAAGTAGCCAGATACCCCCTCATGTAGTCCGATACCTCCCCATGTAACCAGATACCCTCCCACATTGCCAGATACCTCACCATGTAGTCAGATAACTCCCCCATGTAGTGGTACAGTGTACAGTGGTACCTTGGTTTAAAAGTAACTTGGTATAAGAGCGTTTTGGTTTAAGAGCTCACAGTTTTTCAAAATTGTGACTTGGTTTAAGAGCATTGCTTTGGTTTAAGAGCTCCCTGTACTGGGTGGGAGGGCAAGTGAGGGAGGGGCATGGTCTGCATACCAGGGTCTACAGCAATGTACTATGACCCAGGTAGTCTCCT
The DNA here is from genome assembly GCF_027789765.1 of Dendropsophus ebraccatus. Lineage (NCBI taxonomy): Eukaryota > Metazoa > Chordata > Amphibia > Anura > Hylidae > Dendropsophus > Dendropsophus ebraccatus. The sequence goes on from NC_091462.1 coordinate 53,996,713, forward strand.
TACCTTCCAAATCATAGCAGATCCACTTCAGGCTGGAGCTTACATCAGGGGACCGGACTGTGGAGGTCATCTCCTCATAGCTGTAACCCGTCTCTCCCCGGACAGAGAGTGTTGCATGAATGCGCCCACCAGGGGCGTAGCTAATGTCTCTTGGGCCCTGGTGCAAGAGGTCAACTTGGCCCCCCCCCCCTTACCACATACTGACTAACACCACCGCTGCTACTGAATAAAATCCTCTGTACATAGACCAATATCACCTCATCCAGTCATATAGAGGTGGCCCCAGCTCTACACAGGCTCTATACACCATATACATTACAGTGCAAATATATCAGGTGACTCACAGGGGACGTCTTCTCTGATCGGAGTTCTTCCCTTTTCATCTTCTCCATCTGCCCAGGGCCGTTATGAGAACTTTTTGGAGCCACGAATCCACAGAATCTGCCAGACAAACATATTAGGCTCCTCACACTGACACCATCCTCATCTCTCTACAAACTGCACATCTGTATTGGCCCCTTTACACCCTCATTTAGTGGGTAGCCTGACTCTATGTGACTCCCTTATAGTACATATCCCCCTATTGTATACACCCCCTGTGTAGTCCACCTTATAGATGGCCCCCCAATGTTTTTCCCCCTTATAGATGGCCCCCTGTGTTGTCCCTATTATAGATGCCCCCTATGTTATCCCCCATATAGATTGCCCCCATGTTATCAACCATATAGATGCCCCCCATTTTATCCCCCTTACAGATGCCCCCCATGTTGTCCCCTCCTCCTGCCCCTCCATCATCATACTACTACCCCTTTCATCCTCCTGCCCCTCCATCATCATACTACAACCACCTCCACCATAATACTACTACCCCTTCATCCTCCTGCCCTTTCATCATCATACCACTTCACCCCTCATCATCCTCTTGTTCCATCATCATCATCATACCACTACATCCTCATCCTCCTCTTGTTCCATCATCATCATACCACTACATCCTCATCATCCTCTTGTTCCTTCATCATCATACCACTACACCCCTCATCATCCTCTTGTTCCATCATCATCATCATACCACTACACCCCATCATCCTCTTGTTCCTTCATCATCATCATCATCATACCACTACACCCCTCATCTTCCTCTTGTTCCATCATCATCATCATACCACTACACCCCATCATCCTCTTGTTCCTTCATCATCATCATACCACTACACCCCTCATCATCCTCTTGTTCCATCATCATCATCATACCACTACACCCCCATCATCCTCTTGTTCCATCATCATACCACTACACCCCTCATCATTCTCTTGTTCCATCATCATACCACTACACCCCCATCATCCTCTTGTTCCATCATCATACCACTACACCCCCATCATCCTCTTGTTCCATCATCATACCACTACACCCCCATCATCCCCTTGTTCCTTCATCATCATACCACTACACCCCCATCATCCTCTTGTTCCTTCATCATCATACCACTACACCCCATCATCCTCTTGTTCCATCATCATCATCATACCACTACACCCCCATCATCCTCTTGTTCCATCATCATACCACTACACCCCATCATCCTCTTGTTCCATCATCATCATCATACCACTACACCCCCATCATCCTCTTGTTCCTTCATCATCATCATACCACTACACCCCTCATCATCCTCTTGTTCCATCATCATCATACCACTACACCCCCATCATCCCCTTGTTCCTTCATCATCATACCACTACACCCCCATCATCCTCTTGTTCCTTCATCATCATACCACTACACCCCATCATCCTCTTGTTCCATCATCATCATCATACCACTACACCCCCATCATCCTCTTGTTCCATCATCATACCACTACACCCCATCATCCTCTTGTTCCATCATCATCATACCACTACACCCCCATCATCCTCTTGTTCCATCATCATCATCATACCACTACACCCCTCATCATCCTCTTGTTCCATCATCATCATACCACTACACCCCCATCATCCTCTTGTTCCTTCATCATACCACTACACCCCTCATCATTCTCTTGTTCCATCATCATACCACTACACCCCCATCATCCTCTTGTTCCTTCATCATCATCATACCACTACACCCCTCATCATCCTCTTGTTCCCTCATCATCATACCACTACACCCCCATCATCCTCTTGTTCCATCATCATACCACTACACCCCCATCATCCCCTTAAAAACAAAAAAATCTATACTCACCTGCATGATTTCTGTAGCCCCCAGGTCACACGCGCTGGCGGGCTTCCCCCGGCGGGAGGCGGGGCTTAGCGCGGAGGGGGCGGAGCTTCGCTGGACCTGTTTTTTTCTTAACGTGATGCTCCCTGCGCTGGAAGTACTTCCCCCCCCCCCCCCGCCGCACACAGAGCTCCCTGGGGGCCGCAAGACAGCCGGGGGCCCCTGCCTCTTGTGATCGCAAGCAAAACATTGCTTGCGGTCACAAGAGGGAGTGGGAGGCGGGCAGTGCAGTGGTAAGGGGGGGCCTCGTCGTTGGTAGCGGCCCGGTCGCGGCGGCGACCCCTGCGACCGCGGTCGCTACGCCACTGGCGCCCACATCTGCCCTGCTCATTCCTTCATGTCCCCTGCAGTCTCTGTCAGTCTTGATTGGTCCATGCTGAACACACACCCCTTCCCTATTGCTGTCATGTGACCACACAGACCTCTGACAGCAGCCCTGCTTCTCTATTCTAGTCTGTTGTCCTACGCTACTGCCCTATAGGGATCTGCAGCTCCATCCTGTATCTACAAACTGTGGCTGTATTTTTAGGTTTATGCACTTACTATACATTATACTCCACATGCTGATTGTTATACTGTACAGTAACTTATAATATCACATATTCAGCTGTTTATAAATGTTTGTTTTATCTGTTCTACATGTTTTTCGGAATATAAAATCAATATTTATGGGGTGTGTAACCAATTGTCTGCATTTCAATAATGTCTTATGGGAAGATTTGCTTTGGTTTAAGAGTGGATTTGGATTACAAGCACAGTCCCAGAACAAATTATGCTCGTAATCCAAGGCACCACTGTACCTCCCCCATGTAGTCACATAGCTGCCCCATGTAGTCAAAGGGCTCCCATACAGTAGTAAGTCCACTGCTTGGTGTCATGTCCAGTAAAGTCAGAAGGTATGTGGATTGCCCCCTGCTGTACGATCTCCTGCTCATATTGTAATAATGCCCCCTACTGTGCCCCCATATAGTAATAATTTTCATGCTGTGCCCCCACATAGTAATAATGCCTCCTGCTGTGCCCCCATTTAGTACTAATGCTTCCTTCTGTGCCCCCATATAGTAATAATGTCCCCTGCTCTGCCCACATATAGTAATAATGTTCATAGCCTGTCTTTGGACCCGTTCTATTTTATCAATGTCTTTTTTTAGGTGAGGTCTTCAGAACTGGACACAGTATTCCAGATGTGGCCTCACCAGAGCTCTATACAGCGGGATCCCAATCTCCCTCTTCCTACTGGTTATACCTCTAGCTATGCACCCCAGCATACGATTTGTTTTTCCCACCGCCTGGTTGCACTGGTGACTCATTTTAAGGCTGTCGGAAATCACTACCCCTAAATCCTTCTCTTCTGAAGTCTTTTCCAACACAGTACTGCCGATGTGATACTCGGATAGAGGTAAGTGCGTTCCTTGAGGAAGCCGGTGTTGGCGAAACGATCGTAGGGACAGTCGTGACCCACATAGTGAATATGGGTGAGTGGTAAATACCATGGAGATTTGTTATGTCTGTAGATAAGTGTATAGTCCTTTTACTAATATGGTGGCTATGTTTACATATCTCTGGTACTGAGGTAGACATAACACTTGCAATTTGGGAAATTATTCATTCTATGTGGGTTATTTTATATATGTAATTTTATTATTGAGTGGTTATTTTTAAAAGTATATATATATATATATATATATATATATATATATATATATATATATATATATTATTTTTTTTCTTATGGAAAAGTGAGTTTTAATCATGTTATGCAATGTATCTTGGTAAATAAAATTTTGATATTATTCAGACTTTATGCCCATAGTTGTTGTTGTGTACCCATTCTGTTGGTGGGTTGTTCTGGTTGTGTGGTGGAGTGACGCCCGGGGTTGCGGTTCATTTCTGTGCCCTATACAGTTATACAGGGTTATTGTTTCTTATCCACCAGTGAGCCTTTTTGTGTATAAACAAATAAAAAGTAGTGTTTTTTTTTTTTTTTTTTTTTTTTTTTTAAATCTATACATTTTCTTTTCCTGCCCAGCAGTTCCTTGGTTATGTGCCCCTGGGAAAGCTGGGTGACAACCAATATGGTTATTTTTACACAGTTGTCACATTTTGGCAAAGATAAATTGCTGCTTTTTTGCAGCTACAAGTTACAACTACAACACCGCGCGCAGCCATACTGCGGAATTCCGCGGACATTATCCACAAGAATTCCTCAGTATGAACCCACCCTATGGCCTCTGCTCTGCGAGAATGTAGCCACTGCCTATTACACTCATTAGCCGCCGGGCCTTGAACAGATCCTGCTTACCTTCCCGCCAGTGGCGTCGCTAGGCTTAATCATTCGGGGCCCAAGCCCCGAATGATTTTAGCCTAGCCCCGAAAGTCTTTTTGATCCCGCCAGCGCCGAAATAACAGCAGCCGGGGTCTGTGATAGATCACTATCAGAGGCCCCAGGCTGCTGTTACTTCAGCGCTGGCGGGCCGCGGGAGCGGGATCGGCCGGCATCACTTCCGGACACCTCGTGACGTCACCCGGCTCTTCATTGGACGGAGGACCGCAGTGGACGCTGCACGCTCTGGCCCGCCTGCACTCCAGGGACGTCACAGCCGGCTGTAGCGGGGCCAAGCTTCTCCCCCGCCGCGCTCCTCCACCTCAGGCTGCAGCTCGGGGTGAGTATTGTAACCCCCGGGGGGGTTACTGTGCGTGTTGGGAGGGGGGGCTGGCAGTGTAGTGTGTGTGTGTGTGTGTGTGATATCAGGTGGGGGAGTGTGTGGGGAATAGTATTGGAACCCGGGGGGGCGGGGGGCTGGCAGTGTGTGGGGATGGTGACCAGATAGTACTCTGTGTGTGTATGGGGGGATCAGATGGGGGTAGTAGTGTGTGTATGGGGGGTTAGATGGGGGTAGTAGTGTGTGTATGGGGGGCTCAGATAGGGGGTAGTAGTGTGTGTATGGGGAGGTCAGATGGGGGTAGTAGTGTGTGTATGGGGAGGTCAGATGGGGGTAGTAGTGTGTGTATGGGGAGGTCAGATGGGGGTAGTAGTGTGTGTATGGGGGGGTTAGATGGGGGTAGTAGTGTGTGTATGGGGGGCTCAGATAGGGGGTAGTAGTGTGTGTATGGGGGGGGTTAGATGGGGGTAGTAGTGTGTGTATGGGGGGGAGGTCAGATGGGGGTAGTAGTGTGTGTATGGGGGGGAGGTCAGATGGGGGTAGTAGTGTGTGTATGGGGGGGTTAGATGGGGGTAGTAGTGTGTGTATGGGGAGGTCAGATAGGGGGTAGTAGTGTGTGTATGGGGAGGTCAGATGGGGGTAGTAGTGTGTGTATGGGGAGATCAGATGGGGGTAGTAGTGTGTGTATGGGGAGGTCAGATGGGGGTAGTAGTGTGTGTATGGGGGCTCAGATGGGGGTAGTAGTGTGTGTATGGGGGGCTCAGATGGGGGTAGTAGTGTGTGTGTATGGGGGGGTCAGATGGGGGTAGTAGTGTGTGTATGGGAGATCAGATGGGGGTAGTAGTGTGTGTATGGGAGATCAGATGGGGGTAGTAGTGTGTGTATGGGAGATCAGATGGGGGTAGTAGTGTGTGTATGGGGGGTCAGATGGGGATAGTAGTGTGTGTATGGGGAGGTCAGATGGGGGTAGTAGTGTGTGTATGGGGTGGTCAGATGGGGGGAAGTAGTGTGTGTATGGGGAGGTCAAATGGGGATAGTAGTGTGTGTATGGGGGGCTCAGATGGGGGTAGTAGTGTGTGTATGGGGGGCTCAGATGGGGGTAGTATGTAGGGGGGGGGGGTCAGGTGGGGTGTGTGTAGGGGGCAGGTTTATTGTAGGCAGAGGGGGGAACTTTATTACTATGGTGGGTACAGTAGGTGCTATATTACTATATAGAGGCAGGGCCGGTTTTAGACTAGATGTGGCCCTGGGCAAAGTTAAAGGTGGGGCCCCAAATGCTGAAATATTTTAGCAACAATTTAAGGTCCCCATACATTTTACTCTTTTGTTGGTGGTACCTGTTGCTCCTGGTGGGTTCGGCCATCAGCGTAAGGTGTATGGGGCTCTCTGGACAGTCCTCTGACAGATGATATCAGTGGACATAGGGGGTCGAGCTTGATGGAAAATCAACGCCCAACCTCTTTGTTCTCAGAGAGATAAGCCGGCATCAGATCTGTATGGCTATGGCTTTCCCCTCTCATAGAGAACACAGGAACACTCAGATGTGCCAAATTTCTGTGTATGGGGAGGACGGGACCGGATGGGACAGATAATTGTCAGCTGAAGGATTGTTCAGCCAGCAGTTATTGGAAGTGTACGGCCACTTTTAAGGCCGTATTACACGGCCTGATATTCCGCAGAAGCGAGCGCCAATCTGGTAGAATGGAGCTCACTTAGAGAGCCTACTACAGCAAAAGCTATGGAGGAGATTTATCAAACTGGTGTAAAGAAGAATTGGCTCAGTTGCCCCTAGCAACCAATCAGATTCTACCTACTTAGAATGTGAGTAATGAAAGGTGGAATCTGATTGGTTGCTAGGGGCAACTGAGCCAGTTTCATTTTACACCATGTTTGATAAATTTCCCCCCCTATGTGTATATATACAGTATATCATTAGTGATGTGTGTGCAATCCTTGCTGTATATAGTAAACAATAAAGATATATACTACCTGATTAAGGTCCCCCGGTGTCCTCAGGCCTTGTCTGTGATATATACTACCTGATTATGTTCCCCAGTGTCCTCTCAGAGCGATAGCGTCCTGATTCGGACAATTTTCGCTCCATGTATTAGGGCCCTTACTCAGTTCAGAAGGTTACATGCCGGGACTGCCGCTATATGCCAGGACTGCCGCTACATGTCAGGACTGCAGCTACATTATGGGTCTGCCGCTACATGTCGGGACTGCCGCTACATGTCGGGACTGCCGCTACATGTCAGGACTGCCGCTACATGTCAGGACTGCCGCTACATGCCGGGACTGCCCCTACATGCTGGGACTGCCGCTACATTATGGGACTGCCCCTACATGGCAGGACTGCCCCTACATGGCAGGACTGCCGCTACATTCTGGGACTGCCGCTACATTATGGGACTGCCACTACATGCCAGGACTGCCGCTAGTGGTGTAAACACAAGAACTATTTATATGAATTGCATTAAAAAAATAAAATAAAAAAATCACTATAATCAGGACCAAATATTACCTCCATACCGTTATTGAAGAAAACACACTATATATAGGCCAATATTACCACCATAAAGTGACCGCCCCATAATGACTTTATATACACTATATACAGACCAATATTACCGCCATAGAGTGACCACCGCATGACTCTTTATATACACTATATACAGACCAATATTACCGCTATAGACTGACCACTGTATAATGAATGACTCTATATACACTGTATACAGACCAATATTATGTGTCTGTAACTCTATGGCTGTACTTTTGGTCTGTATATAGTTTATATATAGAGTCATTATGTGGTGGTCACTGTATGGCGGCAATTTGGCAATATCATTATGTGGTGGTCAATCTATGGCAGTAATGACTATATATACACTATATACCGACCAATATTAATGCCAAAGAGTGACCACCGCATAATGACACTTTATACAGACCAATATTATTGCCAAAGACTGACCACTGCATAATGACACTTTATACAGACCAATATTATTGCCAAAGAGTGACCACCGCATAATGGCTCTATATACAGACCAATATTACCGCCATAGACTGACCACCACATAATAACTCTATATACAGACCAATATTACTGCCATACAGTGACCACCACATAACTCTATATACACACTATATACAGACCAATATTACCGCCATAGAGTGTCCGCCACATAACTCTATATACACACTATATACAGACCAATATTACCGCCATAGAGTGACCGCCACATAACTCTATATACACACTATATACAGACCAATATTACCGCCATAGATTGACCACTGCATAATGACTCTGTATCCAGACCAATATTATGTGGCGATCACTCTATGGCTGTACTATTGGTCTGTATATAGTGTATATAGTCATTATGTGGTGGTCACTGTATGGCGGTAATATTGGTCTGTATATAGTGTCATTATGTGGTAGTCAATCTATGGCAGTAATGACTATATATACACTATATACAGAGCAATATTAATGCCAAAGAGTGACCGCCACATAATGACTCTATATACAGACCAATATTACCGCCATACAGTGACCACCACCTAAGGACTGAATACCACCTTATTTTTTTCTCTCACCGTATTGCCTTATATACATAGGAGCTGCAGCCAATCAGCGGCCTCAGTGGTCACCTGCAGCAATTACATAGGACTGATGAGGCCAGAGAATGGCTGCAGCTCCTATATACAGTCTATTCACCTCAACACTTGGAGTCAGCAGTGCTAATACACACACACCATTATATATATATATATATATATATATACACACACACCATTTTATATATATATATATATATATATATATATATATATATACACACACCATTATATATATATATATATATATATATATATATATATATATATATATATACACACCATTATATATATATATATATTTCCCTTTACGTCCTCAGCAGCAGCACAAATGGGGAAGATCCTATCTTCCTGCAATGGTAGGACAGATGGTACTAATAAAAGATTGATTAGGAGCCCTATAAGAAGGCCATACAGACCCCTCCTCCTTGTGTTTTTTTCTGTCCTCCTGTGGGACAGGTGGTAGGAGAGGGAAGCAGGCTCAGGCCTATGTTTGTGTCTGACTTTCCTTTCCAAAGATTCTTCCTTTCCACATGGTCGTGTGGAGAGGGGAAATTTATAGAAATGTTGTTTTTTCCTGCTCTGCTGCATCAGAGAGGAGATTATTTACTTTTTAGTAGAGTTATCGCTCAGCTTCTCTGCTGTATGGAGCCGTTGTGTGAGGGAAGCCAGGAAGCTGCTGCAGTAAGTATCATGGTGCTGCCAGACCTGTGTCCTTACCTGGGCGGCTGCTAATGTTTCTTGATACTTTAGCAAGGTAAGATATGCTGTTTTTTCTTTTGAGCTGGAAGCCTGGCATGTGTGTCAGGAGGATTATTGGATATATATATGTTGTATGAGGCTTTTACGCCTCAAATGTTTCATTTCAATGTCTTTCATTTTTTTTTTAACATTGGTTGTGCAAGTCCTGTTAGACTGCTTCTCTATATGAGTGACCTATGTGACTATAGTGTGTATACATGAACACAGCTTTAGAGCTGCTAGTTGGGTATTAGTACACCTGCTGTCTCATTATTTTCTCCAGTACTGCTACAATGAAGCTATGAAACTGTGTATGTGTGTGAACACAGCCCTAGAGCTGCTAATTGTGTACACCTGTTGCCTCATTACTTTCTATAGTACTGCCATCAGATGATGCAGTGAAGCTATAAAACTGTGTGCACACAACCCTAGAGCTGCTAGTTGTGCAGTGTGCACACCTGCTGCCTGATTACTTGCTATAGTACTGCTACCAGATGATTCAGTGAAGCTCTGAAACTGTATGTGAACACAGCCCTAGAGCTGCTAATTGTGTACACCTGTTGCCTCATTATTTTCTATAGTACTGCCATCGGATGATGCAGTGAAGCTATAAAACTGTGTGTTTGTGTGTGCACACAACCCTAGAGCTGCTATTTGTGCATTGTGAACACCTGCTGCCTAATTACTTTCTATATTACTGCTACCAGAGGATGCAGTGAAACTGTGTGTGTGAACACAGCCTTAGAATTGTAGTTGTGTAGTGTGTATACCTGCGGTCTGATTACTTTTCCAGTATTTCTATCAGATGATACAATGAAGCTATAAAACTGTGTATGAACACAGCCTTAGAGTTATTGTGTAGTGGTAGATACACCTCCTGTCTAATAATTTTCACTAATACTGCTAACAGATGATGCAGTCACCCTATGGAGCATCTGTGTGCTACTCCAGTGCTGCCATTTAAGAATGCAGTGAAGCTACTGTGTGTGAACACGGCCTTAGAATTGTTAGTTGTATACTATACACCTGCTTTCTATTTACTTTCACTATACTGCTATCAGATGATACAGTGATCATGTGGACCTTCTGTGTGCTGACATTTAAGAATGCAGTGAAGCTACTGTGTGTAAACACTGCCTTAGAATTTAGTCGTGTAATATGTACACCTGCTGTTTAATTACCTTCACTAATACTGCTATCAGATGATGGTTATCATGTGGAGCTTCTGTGTGCTGCTATTTAAGAATGCAGTGAAGTTATGAAGCCACTGTGTGTGAACATTGCCTTAGAATTGTAGTGTACTGTGTAACACCTGCTGTCTGATTTCTTTCACTATACTGCTATCAGATGATGCAGTGCCCTGTGAAGCTGCTGTGTGTGAACACAGCCTTAGAGTTGCTAGTTGTACAGTGATAGTGATACATCTATCTAATTACTTTCCCTAATACTGCTATCAGATTATATAGCTATCTGATTACTTTCCCTAATACTGCTATCAGATTATATAGTGACCATATGGAGCTATGTGTGTGAGCACGGCCTTACAGCTGCTGGATGTGTACTGGATACACCTGCTATCTGATTACTTTCCCTAATACTGCCATCAGATGATGCAGTGATTCTATGGAGTTTTTTTGCGCTGCTCCAGTGCTGCTATTTAAGAATGCAGTAAAGCTACTGTGTGTGAACATGACCTTAGGATTGTAGATGTGTACATGTGTACTATCTGATTAGTACTGTTATCAGATAATGCAGTGACGTATGAAGCTACATGCTTAGAGATGCTGGATGTGTACTGTGTATACCTGCAGTCTAATTACTCTGTAATACTGTGTACACCTGCTGTCTAGTTACACTCTGTAATACTGATATCAGATGATGCAGTGACCCTATGGAGCTTCTGTTTACTGAAGGATGCAGTAAAGCTATGAAGCTGCTATGTGTGAACACAGCCTTAGGGCTCGTTCCCACTGAGCAAAAGTAGCTGAATTTCTGCGCTGAATCAGCGCTGAAATTTCAGCCGTTAAAATAGGTGCAGAGCTAATTTCCATTGTGTTGAATGGAAATTCTGCTCTGCAGTTCACACAGTGGAATTTCCGCACTGAACTAATCCGCTTTCCGCCAGAAGAATGAACATGTTCATTCTTCCGCTAGCGGAAGCCTATACAAATCAATGGGGCTCTGATTTTCTGTTTCAGCGCGGATTCAGCGCGGAATACAAGCGTAATACAAGCGGAAATTACTCGCTGAATCAGCGCGGAAATGGGGAAAAGGGGGGGGAGGAGGATTCTAGTATATGTTCTGGTATAGTCTAGTTTACTCGCCAAATACTCGCTGAATTTCAGCGCTGAATGCATGCGGATTCAGCGCGGATTCCTCGAGTATTCCGCGCTGAATTTGTCAAGAGCTGATTACGAGCTGAACACTTTCCTAGCAGAATACGCAGGGATTCTGCTTACATTCTGCTTATATTCTGCTCGGAATTCAGTGTCAGTTGATTTCAGGCGGAAATATTTCCTTGCGTAATCCGCTCCTTTTGCTCTGTGTGAACGTAGCCTTAGGATTGCTGGTTGCATATTCAGTGCACCTGTGTGTCTGTTCCAGGCACTCTGCACTAGTCTGTTAGTCAGCCGGTCAGTCTGGCACAACTTCCATCCTTGGATGTAGCAGGATTCTGGTAACAGAACTTCTGGGGAAAAAGCTTTCTTGGCGTACAGATCCTGCAAGATTCGACTTTCAGGTGGCAGGGAATTCATTTGTGGATTGCAACTTTTTCTCAGAAGAGACAATGACTGCTTAAGATTTTACATCTGAATGATAATCTACAGGCTGAACTGGATGGAGTCCGAGGTCATGGCTCCTTCAGACGCACAAAGACCTTGTTCAAAAAAAAAAAAAAAAATTCTTAGTAATTTTCAAAAAATAAATAAATAAAAAATAAATAAATAAAATAAAATAAATGTCTATATTACTATAGCTGAGCAGTATACTTGGCTGCCCGATCCCCACAGTTTGGAGACTGGTCCTTCGTTGTAAGGGGGCAGATGGTCACTCCAATATAAAGATAGTTGGATCTGTATTGGACATTCTCATGAAAGTCCTTTTTTTCTTATGATCAGGTCCATTATCTGCCCCAGTCTAATAAGAGGAGAAGGAACTTCTACTTTTGTTCCACATTCCGTAGGAATTCTAGTATGGAAGGTAAAGGAAAGAATCCTGCACAAGAAGGACCAGACGTCTCGGAGGCCTTGGGGATGGGGACAAGAACTTGTGACTACGTCTTTTCTGACAATTTATTTCCATAATGAGAGAGGTCTGTACCA